>NW_024582405.1:2552092-2592807 GCF_018398535.1 Haplochromis burtoni | reverse complement strand
ACACACACACACACACACACACACACACACACACACACACACAGTGTTTACTGTCACAGGTTTCCTGTTTTAACAGGATTTTTTTTCTTTTGTAACATAGTTTTTGTGATTATGAGATGGTGTTTTCAGGGTTTGATGGTTTTTGATGTGAACAGCGATGGGGACTGAACTCTTTTTTTTTTCTTTTTTTTTTAATCTATTTTACATATTTTCTGGTTCAGTCACCATGGAAACAAACAAACAAACAGAATTGACAACAGTCAATCAAAAAAAACACACCAATTGATTAGCATAAGAGATCACTGTCACTGGGGCTGGGGAGGGGAAGTCGGGGGAGGGGCATGCGTGGCTTCTTCCTGGAAGCTGATTGGTTGTCTTTGTGTGTAAAAAAAGAACCAATCACAGACAGGCAGGGAAGGAAATGTTTATGTTTCTGATTGGTTCCAGCCAATCAGCTGAATTTTTCAGAACTGCCGTCCATCATCCTGGCTGCCTATTGGTCAGGGGGTAGATTGGGTGGGGCTTGAGGTGGGAGGGGCTTAACTGGCCTTGTGTTTAACGTGTAACATACACACACACAGACACGCACACATACATACACAGTGTGGCCAGTCCAACAGGTGTAAACAGTAGAAAAAGTATTATTGAACTTGCTCAGTGTCATCATCATCATTATTATTATTGACAGCGTGGTTATCGTAACTCTTCCAGCCTGTAGCTCGTCCATGGCACAGAACTAAAATTTTAACAGTAAACCCTTCGTTTCATTTAGGATGCTCCGATCAGTATCAGCTGATCATTAGTGAAAATGCACCGGTTTTTTTTCCTAAAGGTAAAATTCACAAATAATTATTTAAAAAAACATAATGATATTGTCCTTTATATTATATATAAACAAATTTCTCTAGTTGACATATTAAAGCATATAAAGTAGCTGTTCTGGAGCTTTGGATCCTACCACATGTTCTTCCTTAGCAGATGGAGTGTGCCCAGTGTTGCAGAGGTTCCTTTTTTGTGTTTTTTGTTTTAAGCTTGCCAAAAATTTAAATTAGAAACTGCATAATTAAGAAACATGTTTATAGGAAGTAGCCATTAATAGATGGTTTTCCACAAAATATTTCAAACTGTTACTTTTAATGGGAGGCAATGCATTCCCAAATTCCTAAGAAGATATGGACTATAGGCACTTTTGGACCAAAAAGCATCAAAGATGTATAGCTTTCCAAAATACACTTTCCAGATATACTAAGCTAAGCATGGTTTGCAGATTCTTTTCTATTCAAACTGCCTACATACCAAAGATGGACAATTTATTTTCCCAAGGGGACACATGCTCAACTGGGACTGTTTTGGAGGGCTGCACCAAAAAGCTGAAATAAGTTATGCTCAATATTATTTTTTTTCTCTTTATAAGTTCATTGGTGCAGAGCTCCACACCAGTCCCAGTTTCTCATGGCCTCCTCCTGGAGCATAGATATGCAGAAGTGATGTAAAAGCTGAATAGCATTAAGTATACATGAAAAATCAAATTACCTTGCCCTCACACAGAGCCAAGGTAAAATTATTTCTCTGTGCTTTGCTCCATTTTTTAATCACTAAGAGTTTTATATACTCAGCTGATGTTACACCCATTTTTATGCAGGCTTTTTAAATGTACTTTTTTGCAATTACCTTCTGCAAATTTTAACCTAAACTCTTTACCACAGTGATTTATGTGTTGAAATGTTTTGAGTTGTGTACTGTCAAATTTTTAGTATTCCTTTCTAACCATACTCGAATTTCTTTTAGAACTTTAGTGATGGCTAGCGGTTCTCCAATCGTGCATATCATGTGTATCTAAAAAAACTAACAAAGGCTTGTTTAACAAGACCAATAAAAATTTCTCTGGTCCGAAAGCACCTTATCTTTGTCTTTTCACTAGCTTCAAGCTGAGGCGCAACAAACATAAATATATATGCAGCTGCAGGTTTTCCTGCTCAGTAAAAACCAGTATTGTAGACATGATCAAAACAGCAAAAGGTGACCTCTAGCGACCACATAAGGTATTAACCCAAGAATGGCTCCTACAAGTATCATGTTTCAATGTCCAGCTCTGGTTTAAAACTTTAAAACAGTGTTCATCCAGAGACCAACATCTCTGCTCAAATGCTAACTTTTCTCATATTATTCATCTGTATAGCGGCAATGGTTAGTAATAATGTAAATTTTGTGAATGGCGTCATAAAATATTAGAACTGTCAGTTGCAATTTATGGAGAATTTAGGAAATTAAAGTGATAGAGAGCAGGTTACATAAAATATAGCAGCCGTTCAACAGTGGAGCCAAAGTACAAGCCAAACCTTGTACAGTTTTAGTTCAGTAAAGTGCATAATCGAACTTGACTAAGTGCTAGTTATTATTTTTCCAATAGAATGGTAAATAAGAATGCAACAATGTTAAAACCCCTCAAAGCTGTCTGTCAACCTCTGCCAAATATTTAAACCAAACTAGTGAGCCTTAGTGTCTGAATTTTATCTGGTTATCATGAAAAACTACACCTGGTAATGCCCACAGGAATAAATCTCTGGGTTGCCAGACGAACTAGCTAAGGAGGTCTTTCCTTTTGTACTGTTTAATTTGGATATCTCTTCAGGTTTCCATGTCATGTTGAGCATTTATTTTAAGGAGGTACATCTCATCATAACCTTATGAATCCAACCTTGTATACTTGCCAAACCTCACCTAATCCCAACCATTTTTGAGCTCGAACTCTCTTTCTATCGTCATTTCCACTTATACCCTTTCTTCAAAACCTGCAGTTAACCAGAACCATTTTTATTCTCATCTTTTAAACCAACCTTCTGATACCGGTTTCTTGTGGGATCTGTACCTTCTTGTTCAAAAGCTTCTTTCTTTAATTCTATGTGGGGCAGTGCCTAAAACTACCTTTCCATCAACCTTCCAATGTCAAGCATAACTACTTGGAAAAGTTACACCTTCAGTAAATTCAGACTTACAGTCTTCTGCATTCTGAACAATCTAATTTTTAGTGTACTGAGGACCAGTTATTTCAGCTGGTTAAATATCAAATAGAAGACTTTCATAAGGATTTCTTATACACAAGCATAAGGATTTAGTAATCAGTATATGTTCAGTAATATCATCAGATGTAGACACTGATCAGAGCATCCCTAGTCTCCTTGGCAACTGTTATGCCCATCAGCAGGTTTCGGTATCTGGACTAGTGTCCCATCAGTCTTTGTGCTGCTGTGGATCTCGGCCAAATGCCACAAATCTGGTTCTAGTAGGCCCAGGATCCAGGATGGACTTCACCAAGCACTGGCCATGGCAATGGCACAGTATCCATAGTTCCTTGGCCAGTGAAACCACAAACGTGAACCATGCTTTGACCAGTAAGACAACTAGATTAGCCTCTGGTTTCACTAGAAACAATAGCCATTGTCCTGATCCCACTAAGACCAGTACCTGTGTGTCTTGGTATGCTAAGACTATTGGCTCAGGTGCTTGTTTAGTAGGACTTTGGTGGAACCTGGAACCATAATTCCAGACCCATGTGTCTTCAACCTAGAATTCTAGGCTTCTAGAACCAGTAACCATCAATCTTAAAAGAGTAAGACCATTGGCTGCGGCACTGACTTCATAGGGATATATTTCTCGGCTTGTAGACCGTTAAGACGATTGGCTGTAGTTGTGGCTTCAGTAGAACCAGTAGCACTGGCTCTGGGCTAGAAGGACCAATAACTATTAATCTTAGACCAGGTAGGCCAGTAGCCCCAGTTGTGGCTCTAATAGGATCATTAGAATTCTGGTTCCAGTGACACTAGTAATACCAGTATACAGAACTGGTTCAGGTTAAAAGGTGTGGAGTTGCTCCAGTCCATCACTGTGCTTTCAGGCTGCTTTAGCAGTTCAAGGGTCAAACTATAGTAGTCAAAGGTCATCCAGAGGGTGTGTGTAGCACCATGGGCGGTCTACTCCGAACCAGTTTAAACCAGTTTTAAATCAGTTTGATTCAACTTTGTTGTCCCCTTTTTCCTCACGATCTCTCCAGTCTGGTGTGGTTGAATCCAGTGTGACATAATTTTTGTCTGCTATAAGGAATTGTTTGTAACCTGCCCCATCGCAATCCCTGCCCCAAAGCCATCTCCTGGTTGGCTCCACTTAATTGGACCACTGTCCTCTCCCTGGCCAACAGAGAGCTCTGAGGATCCCAGGTCACTGCCAACTGGCTGAGAGGGGTGGCTGCTGTTGGTTGTGCCATCGGTGTGATTGGCCATCAGGGTAGAGGAGGAAGAGGATGAAGGGTTTCGGCTGATTACAAGCTCCAAGTGGTTTGGAGACTCTGCAATCAGGGGAACTACAAGGCAGCAGTCAAAGTCCCTGGTCCGCACATGGTTAATCTGTAAGAAAAAAGAAATCTTAATTTAAACCAAGAAATGAAGAGTTGAAGGCTGTGGAGAGATTAGTGAAACTGGTATATTTTTGTACCTGTAGTATTCGGTCATAGGCTTTGAGACCACCCCGTTCCGCTGGTCCTCCGGGTCGGATGTTATTAACATAGACGCCGCGGTCCAGCAATCCATCAGAAACGCTGAAACCAAAATCCTCCAGGTCTGTCGCCTTCTCCAGAGTGAGCTATGAGTACAAAAACACACCTGTCAGTTAATAAGGATCACAGGGTTTGTGAACCTCCCTAAAGAGAGCAAACACAGGCCAAACATTACCTTGTGAAGTTCCACAGGGTTCTGGTTTAGGATGTCATTTACTTCCTGTCTCATCTTCCTCATGGCGAAGGCTCGGCGCTGAGGGTCAGAGGGCAAGGTGTTGGATCGAGGAGTCACCTGAGAACAATCACAAGAAAGTTGTCTTCAAAATCAATATTTCACAAAATAACACGTATCACAGAGAGAGGTTAAAGGTCAGCGGCATGTACTTGTGGTCTGGAGTTGCTGCGCTCCTGGAAACTCGCCTGGCGTCCCAGTGTGCTCCGCAGAGGGGTGGGATCATGGTTTAGACTGAGGGTGGAGCCTGACATGATGGTAGCCTATGAGAGTCAATCAGAGAACAGCAAGCGCAAACGTCCAATCAGAACCGGATAAATAGCAAACATGGTAATTAAAGATTGCTGCCTTTGAACCCAGGTGGCAGGAAAGGACCTCTTTCTAATCATACATCACTATTATTTACTGTGCCTCTACTGATGTTTCTGAATTTCCATTCCTAGGATCTGCTGCTGTTTTTGAGCAGGCTCAACTGTTGTCACCATTGACTGTTTTAACTCATATTTACTGACAGGATCTATTGTTTTGTACAGTTTAATGGCCTGTAATATGAAGCAGGTTCAACATAACAAAGAAAATCTGGCTTTGCTTACTCTGATATCAGCAAGCAGCCACACGAAGGTGGTTATTGGTACCATTCAGGTCTATACAGTAAACTGTTTGGGGGAGTTTTTTGGCATACACTCTTTATATTCCCAGTGTGTCATTATGTTTTCCAGTGCTTTTAGATTTCATTTTAATATTTATTAACTGTGGAATTTTCTAACCTAGCAGTAAGTTTGACAACACCTATCAGGAGCTGATGATCTCTCTATAATAAACACACACCAAGGTAAACCTTGCTATTACCTGGTTGCAGAACTATCTTAATTCTTCGAAGTCCAAGTTGGAACTTCTTAATGTCATCTTGATGACATGTAGAAATGCACCATGTCATTTCTACATGATTGGGTGATTAGCTAATTGCTTTAACAAGCAGCTGAACATGTATACCTAATAAAGTGTCTGGTAAGTGTATATTACTCTATTTAAGGCTTATAGGAAAATAAAATTGCTTTAAAACGGCAGTTTTCCATTTTTCTTACTGGTCATTTTCAGGGAAAGAAAAACTACATACTAGTCATCAAGGTGTGAGGGATCTTCTAAGGATCAATACTGATTGATCAGTAGACTAAGGCTTTGTACATGCAGGTCTCTTATCTCAAGCATAGCCGACATAATCTAATAAGACATGAACTCTGAAAGCTCAGCATTCAACCTGAAGTTAGCTGGCTAATCATAAATCCTGCTTCGTAGTACAGACCTCTACAGATAGATTCTACTTTTGAGCTCACCCAGAGGATTTCAACTCCCTGATTGTCAATGTTTGATGATTGTGCTTATTTTCCACATCACATCCTTTTTTTTTTTTATGGCTAAGCTTCCCAACCGATGCCCACTTCAGCCAATCAGAATCAAGAACTCATCAAACGCATGCATGACTGACAGATCTGCTTCATGACTGGCAAAAAAAAAAAAAAACTACCCATGAGGCCTTGCGCAAGCTCTCCAAGCATGCCTTGCTCAAACTGCCATGCCTGGTGCAACAACATGACTCTGCCATGTGACTGTGTTTGGAAGCTGGGTGATGTCACTAAGATGTCACAATGACGTCACCATGGTCTGCTGTTAGAATGCAGTTAGAGTCACATTCAAAACCAGCAAACATGTCAGATGTTTGACAACGCTGGAGGTCCAGTTAGAGGAGACAGAAGAAGAGGAGGACAGGAGGAGTTAGTACAGGGGAGGGAGGATGGGGAATACCAGAGTGAGGAGGTGTGTCTCCTTTCCAGACTCCTGGAAGAGAAGGAGTCTCTTTTTTACTTCTGTGTGCCAGAGGAGGTATAAACATGTAGTTCTTTCAGCATGAATTGGACAAATATGACTAAACTTTGACTGTCAGTCCTCAGGGCTGAACAATAAGCCTCTCATCAGTGTTCACATCACTACATGATTATTTGTGTTAACAGTTTTTGTCCAGTTCAATAATTAAAGTGATCAATATTTCAGCTATATTTGGTTTGTCTTCATTCTTGTGGATGTGTGATGTGGTTTTTAAGTGTTTCTGTGGATAAGAAGAGCATTATAGTTGAGCTCATTACAGACTTCCAGCCTGTGTTGCTGTTCAAATCAAAATATCAATGTCATCCTGTAACAGTGCGGTGTATTGGGCACAGGAATGCTACAACTGTTTATTACAGAAGGTCTATACTGTAACTTCTCCAAAGCCAAGTGGGGAGACTTGATCTGGCTTGCTGTCCAAATGTTAAGTACTTGTGACAGTGTGGTGTATGGGTCACAAAAAGTTTATCTGTTTTTAAAAAATGCTTAATGAAGACTGTAAAAAGTTCACTTATGTTGAGCGTCTTTTTCAAATTGTGTTGAAATTGTGGACTTCAACCTACAAACCAGTTTTTAAATTGTGTTAATCAGCAAAGTAAAACCGCAGTTATGATAGATATTTTATGCCATACTTCCTCAAAACTGTCTTCATATTTAGTGCAGGAAGAAGCTATAAAAATGGGATTTTCTAAGGACAGTGACAGTTCTATCAGAGAGATTTGTGACACTTAGTGTGTTTGGACTGTGTTCTTAGTAGTGGTGCAACGGATCAAAAATCTCACGGTTTGGATCGGATCACGGTTTTAAGTCACGGATAGGATCAATTTTCGGATCAGCTAAAAAAAAAGACAAAAAAAATGTTAACATTTACTTATTAACTTATTTAAGTATTTTTTGCCTATTAAAAACATCCAACTCAAGACTCATTCCACGGAATTATATAAAAATAAATTAAGGTGCAATGTAGGGCAGTACAGGGCTTTGTATCTACCACTCCGCTGTGATATAACGAGCGGTCACGGTCACGTAGCTTTCCGTTGCCCTGGAGGTCGACCCATTTGTAGTTGGGCAACAGAAGATGCCTGGGACAGTTCAGCCATAACTTTAAACTTTTCCTGCTCATACATGCCTGGGTACGATCTTGTCACTGAAGTGGACGCGCAACGGGATATCATAGCGCGGCTCAAGCACGTTCGTCACAGTTTAAACCCTTTGTTTTGCACAAGGGAATACGGCCTCCCGTCTGCAGCTAAACACCCCAGTAGCTTTTGTAATAGCTTTAGCCCAGTTGGACTGGGCAGCAAAGGGCTGCTTAAATGCCGCAAAGTCCTCTGCTCATCCACTTGGACCGCTTTCACTGATCATAACTATTGCTTGACAGACTGACCACGCGCACCATACACATACTTTTTCGAATCTTCAGATCATGTGCGTGCCGGACCGTAGAGTGGGATTGGTTCGGATTACGGATCAGCCGTGATCCGTTGCACCACTAGTTCTTAGTGTGTAGGGTAGGTTTTTTTTGTTTTGTGTGTCATAACATTGAGACGACTACTGAATGTCACAGATGCCAGTCAACAATCCACCAATGGCAGACTGCAGCGTAAACGCTGTCTCCTGGTGATCCACAGGAGGAGTTTCTACACCTTCAAGGTGTCAGGCCTGTGATGTGCCCCCTTGTCTTATGGTAGACAGGAATTTAATGTAAATAACTACCACATTTGTACAATTTGAAATTTAAAATTTATATTTGCATTTCAATGTTTGTGGTTTTCACACTAATAAAGTCTAACTGTTGCAACTCTGATTTTTTTTGTGTGTGTGATTTTAGGTCAATTGTGTTAACACAGTATGTCAAAATGGAAAATAACTGTAAAGACATACATGTGAGATTTTATTGAAAGTAAAATCAAAAACCAAATAAACTCAACTCCAGAAGGTTAAAAAATTAGCCTTAATCCATCATCTTTTCAACATTTTTTCTATATCTTCTTTGAGAAAAGCCGGCCTATCAAACTTCACAGTGTAGGTGCTGGTATCCATACACCAGAGGGCGATGCAGAAAGGCATTAGCATCTGAGAATTCTTCATTTGCTGAATAAAAATTTCAGAAGCCTTACTCCTGCTAATACTCAACTCTTACTGTAAATACTTCTTCTACTGCTAACACTTCTCACTATAGTAGATTTCGTGGCGTTCCTCACCTCCAGCTCTCTGAGGATGCCGCTCTGTCCACAGGTCTCCAAGTCCTCCAGAGCCTGAGACCAGAAGTTCTCCTCCTGGTCTGGTTCTGTCCCATCATGTCCCACATTAAACCTGAGAAGGAAAGGTAACAGGTCAACCAGTCAGCATGATGGACACACACACACACACACACACACACACACACACACACACACACACAGAGGAAGCTAGTGGTAATGCTGGAGAGTGTTTTTTTAACAGGAGGGGGCATGGGCAGTGATGACATACACATCCACCAGGTATTGATATCGGTGTGGCGGGGGTTAAAGGTCACCAAGTGAGGGTATCTGCTGGAGGTTACTGGGTGTCACAGAAGACTGTGTGTGAAGGGTTAAAGGTCAAAGGTCACTGTGGTACCTGCTGTCAGAGATTAGACCGCTGGGCAGATTACAGCCTCTGCAGAAAGACACACTACTGTTATTGCTGTTAGCTCAGCGCTACATACTCCATTGTTATGGATGAGGAATGCTAACAGCTACAAAAGATATGCTGCAAAATGTATCCGTGCACATCCATCTTCAAGCCTCTCTTCTGATGTGCTTCTGGGTTTAAGGGTATACACATACTAGGCAAGCTCAGTTTGTTTAGACTGATCTTATCACACAGTTTGAGCATCAGTGTTATAGTTTCAGTGAACTGTGCCAGTTTGTGATGTAGAGGAGGAGGATCGAGTATCTGTACCCTCAGTATTTCATCTGTATCTGATAATTCATGGGAGAAAACTTGAAAAATTGCATTCTGAGTAAATTTGGAAATCACTATGTGGCATAAGTGGCTGCTCAAAACTAGTATGAAAAGCATATTAATCCTTCTCCCTCCTCTGTAACAGTTTTGAATAATTGTGTTGATCAAAGTACTTTAAGCCCTGAAAACAGCTTGATTAAACCTGGAACAGTTGAATACTGTCTGTTATATAACAAAGGTTATTACAGTTTTCTTTACTCAAGCTTTTATGTTTTTCACTGTGCCGTTCACTCAGTCTCTCACCCTCCGAGAGGTGGGCGGTCCCAATCATCGTCATTCAGACCCAGATCCGACAGTGGATTGGCTCTCTGGCGAGTGGAAGATGATGATTGGCTGTTGCTTGTCTTGGCGCTGCGCCACTCGTGGAAACTGTACAGTGACGACTGAAAAGTAGGAGCTACACACACCAGCAAAGGAGAAGTGTTTCATTACTGAGGCATTAATGAGGTCAGCAGAGGACAGAGGTCGGTCCCTACCTGGGGTGGTGAAGCTGCTGTCCATGTTGGATCCATCCCAGGACTCCACAGCGCTGTCCACGGACGGCAGTGTGCTGAACGCTCTCTGGCTTGTCGGAGGTGCAACCATGACAACAGGCTCCTCCTCCCCATCCTGGTTCTCCAGGTTAGGCCCCACTCCTGGCCCCAGACCCGAACCAATCACGCAAGACTTTGGGCTTGACACTGCAGACAGACGGAGTACGTTTGTCAAACCGCCAATGTGCGTTCGTGAATATAAATGTGTAAATCTGTCACTCCACTGGAAGTGACACTGTGTCCCGTCCCTTTAATGAGCTGTACGTTCAACTCTTCCCCTACCACAAGGGGTCGCCACAGTGTTATGGGTAGCTCTGCATCTTTGATTCGGGAGCTTTATTCCCTTCCAGACAGAACAGAAGGGACTGAAAAGGGGACTTTTCGCTTGTTGGGTGCTAGTTTGCACCACCAAACTATGGAGCCACTTAATGACCTGTACAAATAACGACCATCATTCAAACCTCTCCATGATGTGTTAACAGCAGCGATGGCGTAAAAGTGCAGGTTATAAAACTTCCCTAATGAAATCTTTAAATTACGGTAAATTATATTCAACATGTGCTCTGTGGAGGACTGTTTATAAAAATGGTTCTAATTCTTGAACAGTTAATGTTTAACTTTGTCAAACAGCCTGAATTAAAGCTTAAAGTCTGACTGTTCGATTTAACATCCACACCACCGCCACAACTTCAAGCTGGATAAAACACAAAGCAATAAAAAGGAAAGTTGATGCCGAGGAGGGAGACTGGGTTGTCAGTTTCTTTTTTTCAAAGATCATAACTGGTGCTGATATTTTGATGTTTGAATCATTTGAGTCACAGAGGGGGAACAGAGGCTTCAGAAAGTCGCTGAAGTGGAACGATGCATTCAGCCACTGCACAATGTGTCTCTCTGAGGCCATCTTAAAGCTATGGAGCTGTAAAAGGAGGTTTCCTTTTCATGTGCAGCCGGTTTCACAGCAGAAGGTTTTGCAGTTTGATACAGGTAACTACACGATCAAAAAGCTTTTACTTTTCTTTCTGTTTAAAATGAAAACTCCCACACAGCTGCTGTAAGATCAGGACTAGAAAACAGTCTGTGGGCTGCTTGTGTGCAAGAACAAAACTTATAAGTTATTATTTTGCTCTTATATCAGGACATATTTGTTACAATTAAATGTCCAAAGCTGGTGAAACAGTTAGTCGTGAATTATTCTGCTTTATTAATAGTTTATAAAGGCTACTGAGTGATTGTTACTGGTTAAGTAAGCTGTATGAGACACACTACACAAGCCTGGCTCTTGATGTGAATCTCATTTCCTTGTGTTTTGCATTTGCTGTTGATGCTTGTGATTATGAACGGTGTTTATGGTGTGAAAAAAGCGTCTACGTACGTTCTCCCTGCTTCTTGATCTTCAACGTGACCGTCTCGCCCGCCTGCTGCAGCAGACTGATGGCTTCACTCAGAGGTTTCCCCTTCAGGCTGCTGCTGTTGATCGCAAGAATACGGTCGCCTACATGGATCGCACCAGTCCTGTAAACAACACCAAAACACACAGAAATATACACTCAGGGTTCAGCAACTCAAAAATCATACTTGACAAGACTTTAAAGAAGACTGGAACTGAGTTAACAGTCTACAGGGAAACACAAATATACTTATACACAAAATAGAAATGAGAATCATTTCTGTAGGAAAGAGGTGAAAACCCAATTGATGATGAGGAAAATAATTATTTTTAAACAGCAGAGGGCGACACTCTCCACTTCATCTGGCATCCTAAGCTTATCATGTCTGTCACGGTTTCACTCCATATTTCATTCCTCCAGTCACTGATGTTATTTTTAGAAAGATGAAAAATCTTTTCTTATTTAAAATTTCTTTAATTTTTTATAGTGAGACCATTTAGATGGCCTGCGCTGATACTGTATTTCTTATTTTATACATCATTAAACATAATCCCTCAGATTTAGGCAGCCAGCTTTAGCATTTCCTCTGTTTACGACCTTTGACATAAAGATGGCGTTTACACAAACAACCCTGGTTCTAAGCTTCTTAGTGTCTGAGTTTCTGTAAATAAAATGCCGTATTAAGCACAGAATGTATTTAATACTAATCCAGAATCATACATAACACCAGCAGGGAACTACTAAAGACAATAGAGCCTGCACTAATGATAATAATAATAATAATAATAATAATAATAATAATAATAATAATAATAAACATCTATTTATGGCACTTTATAGTGAATAAATGCGATCCTCCAAATAGCTGAAAAGAACAGAAAACTAGATGTGCTGATTAAGTGATTAAATAATCCACAAACTTGACATGTTTTCTACAGGTGTGACCTGTAATTTATTTTTTATGTAATGTAATTAGAGTTCATGTGCGTGCACCTCTCTGCCAGCCCCCCCTTGCTCAGAGAGGAGATGATGATGGGGTCGAAGGGCTCCTCGGTGCCTGAGATGGTGATTCCCAGCGGACCACCATAGCGTTGAAGCTCCACTGTGTAAATGATGCTGCCAGACACCTCCTGTTCATCTGAAACATTCAATAAAGATCGATTCCACATAAGGTCAGTGGTGAACAGATGATCAGGAGAAGATGGCATGGGAAGGGATGATGTGGTGACACAGACTAAAACACGCTAAAACTAAGCCAGAAGTGCAACGTTTGTCCTGAAAGTAGCATTAGACACCTCCTTTAAACCTTGAGTGGGTTTTCAGGGACTTAAGGGCCCTGTGTACCCTTAAGAGCGGCTGAGGACATTTAGAAAACCTTGACTGGGATCTATGTCGCCATTAAAATGTTCTAAAGGTTATCAAGGTCCAGGGTCTGCCATAAGTTTAGTGAAATCCTCAATCAAGGTCAAATTATTCAGCAATGTTTGAGTTAGTTTTGAAAAGAAGAGCCACCCTGGTAAGACACTTGAGAGTCCTTGAGAAGTTGATGGCATGGTCAAGACCACTAAAACGTCCTCAAGGATATTTACAGCATTCAGAGGATTGTTGAAAAAGATTTCAAGCAAACAGTTTGCTTTCCAGTCGTCCTTTAGGACGGTTGATGATCCGGCTCTACATCTAGTAGTAGTAGTTCTAGTAGTACCTTAGTAAATTTCTGTTCGTCCTTATGGACGATCGAATAGATTTAGAAAATATGAATGGGGTCCTGAAGGATTCAGGGATGTTCTAGTTGGTGTTGAAGATACTTAAGATTGTGCTGGTCCCTTAGAGTCACTGATAAGGTTTGAAAGAATGTGGCCATCCTGAAGATCACCAACAAGATCCTAAATGTTTTTGAGAACATTCATTTTTTGGAAGAAGATTTCAAGAATAATGGATTAGTTTCTAGTCCTCGAAGACTCCTGACAGTCATGTTGTGATCAAGTTATGATTAGATTTCATGTTTAAAGAGGTTTTAAGTTTAACTTAAAATGATACAAGACAAATGATTTCAAATCAGCTATTGATCTAGAGAGTTTAGGACCCCATCAGGACTCTCTAAAGTACAATAAAACTGTCATAAAGATGCTAAAGATCTCAGGATTGTCAGAAGATTAGTGAAGATTTTATGAGCATCAGTTTGGCTCCTACATGCTTTTAAGTACCACTGTCTTTTCACTTATTCAAAAGGATTTAGGTGTGACTGTTGGTGTTGCTAAAGCTCTTTAAATATGATCTTTTGAGGAGAATTTGGAAAGGTCCCACAGCTTATTAAAGTTGGCAAGTAGGTCACCACGGAACGACTCCAGAGGTTCTTTTTAAGGAGGATTAATGATACTGTGGGCATCCCTGAAAGCTGGTTTATCACTCGGCCTCTTGCTTTTGGGAATAGACTTAAAAGCGATACCAGAGTTGTCTTCATCTTTGCGGATCTTCAGTTTGACGAGCTCCTCACACTGCTGGAGGATCTGAACAGCTTCCTCCATGGAGCAGTTCTCCACACGGATGTTATCAATGGCCAGCAGCTTGTCTCCCAGCTCCAACGTCCCCGTCCTGAAAACACATTCAGGTAAATTAGAGGAACAAGTTTAATAAAGAAGTCAGCTGAGATCGTTATTATGTCATATTATCATAATCATGACTGCAGTGCATCTGCTTTATGGACAGGATGGAATTTTGCATTAATATCAGGTCTTCAACATATGAAATATAACCTTACAAATTTTACATGAAGATATGTTAACTTGTACATGAAATAGGGGTGAAGATATTGCTTTGGGTTTAAACCACGAGGTACAACTTAAACCAATTTTTTAGGCTTTATTTGTTTACATTTTGGGAAAATTAATCGCAATCATTTTACCTAATATCAGTTCTTTTTTAGTTTGTAAAGGACATCGAAGCTGGAAGATATCCTCTGAAATTGGTCCAAAATCTTGTAAAACCGCCGGCACTTTCTTTTCCGTATGAAGGTCTATAACTAGTCCTCTGCTTCCTGTTTCTAAAAGTCCTGCAGACTAAACAGATGCTACCTGCCAGCAGAAGCCCTTTAGCTCATATTCTGCTTCACAGTCCAAAACACATGACCTACAAACCACGACATGCACAGGCCTGGACCGTTAGCCTAATTAACCAAACACGTACAGGCGGCAGTCTGAGGTTTAACACAGCTGACACTGTTTTATTTTAGCCTCACATACTGTGTGTAGAGTTCAGCCTCGGTTAGGTTTAAGGCTGGATTAGAGTTAGTTTAGCCATAGTTTGTGTCACCTGTGTGCGACGCTGCCTTTTTTGATGTCCGAGATGATCAAAGGATCACCTGGTTTCCTGTTGGACGGAGCTGCAGACACACAAAGAGACGAGTTGAAGATGAAACAGAAAACTGTAAATAATTAAACCTGTTTACACCACTACAACCAGAAGTAACGATTAAATGTTAAAGGGGAAAAGTAAAATCAAAGCAGGAAATGTAATATTGAAGTGACACCCAAGAGGAGGTCGGGCTGGATCTGGTCTGATGAAATCTGTCTTTCAGAATGAAAATTTAATTTCCCCGATGTGTAAACATGATGAAACACCAAATTAAATCATTTAATAAAAAATAAAACTACTGTCACTGACAATAAAAAGACTTTTATAATATTCTAGTTGCTTGTTTTGGCATTGGCACTCTTTCTTAATCAATAATTAACACAGAGCTGTGTTACTAATAAAGTCTATCTAAACCATCCACAGTAGCGACCTCACATTAGTGTACGCGTTTGCGTAGTCGTTTCTCTTTACTTACAGCTGATGGTGATTCCCAGTTCCACTCCTGGTTTCTTTGGGAGCTTTACGTGGAACGTCCCTGAACTGGGGATGACTGACTCTGTGCAGAAAGATGGAGACATTTCAGCAGTAGAAATGTTTAATTTACTGTGAAATACATCAGAAGAGGAATAAAGGCTTTCTGCTCAACATCTTCTCAGTCAGAATCAGGTGATTAAGCTTCTGTTCGAGGCTTTAATCATACGCTCTGTATACAGTCCTGCTTGGCTTGATGAGAACCAGGGTTTCAATCTTACTCACATTTGGTTTAACGGTTATAAATACAGGAAGAAATAGAAATATTTTTTGCTCAGAGACCTCGGCAGACATGTGGAAAACAATTTCAATAACAGTCAATGATTAATCACAAAGTGAGCTCATAGGTACGACGTATATGTTAGCTGTCCATGTATTAAACCTGATTCTACATAACTTAGAGGATACATCATGCTCTCAAATGTTTATAGAAGATCAAAGTTCAAAACTTAGAGGTGATCATACATAAAAATCTTTCCTGCAAGTCAAAAATCTTTAACGCACCATTTGTGATGACATCTGTCTGTTTTGTAGCTATTATGTTAAGAATGTTCAGGAAGTCTTTTGTGCTGTCCATTTGTACATTTTATTAATTTATTAAGTGAAGTATTGAGATTATTAATTGTTAATATCAACACTGACTGATAAAGACAAAAAAAGACTGCTACAGATTCACACTGGCCGTAGATGCTGACAGTAGGTGACGTAACATTTAACTTCACCATTATTAGATGACGCACAGCTATATCGCTTCTTCGCTACCATTCGGTACAGTAGACTGGACATCACAAAATAAATTGGGAGTTAATCTTTTACATAAGCCTTTGTTTATAACTGGCTATGAGCATGTTCATAAACATACATCCACTGCTTGGTCCCTTTATTCCGAATATCCAAAGCACTGTTAAGAACTCGTGTTAAAACTGAAAATCCAGATGATCTTCTAATTATTAAAAAAAGCTAAATTGATCTGTTCTTGTTTAATTATCCTGTGTAAAGATTATCTATTACTCACTTTCCATAAAATCAATCAGCATAGATGATGACATTATAGAGATTTGTAAAATAAATGATTGTAGTATTTGGCTCCTTGCAGGTTTTGGAAGATGTCCCCTTGGACTGACTTCAGTTATGATGCTTTCAGGAAGTGAGGAAAATTTTCTCAGCCTTATGTTTCTCTGGGAAATAACGTCCACGGTCTATATTCTTCTTTTGGTTAAATTGTGACTCTGACTGTCCTGTAAATGACATCTCGTACAGTTAACCGTCCTGCAGCTACAAATCATACAATATGCCTGTGAGTCACTACTGACAGCTTGTTGTGTCGTTCTATTAAACTCAGGCGTAGGTGGTTATTTACACCAGCTGGAGTACGTTACATCCACAAAGAGTCTGACAAATTACAGAGAAGCAGAACCAAACACAGACTGGCAGTCAGTCAGCCAAAACACGACGACACAGAAAACAGATGTCTTTGCCCAGCAGACAGACGTTCATCAACAAGCACAGTTTTCAGTGCTGATCAGAAGCATGAAAACACAATTCTGATAAAATGATTTTTTTTTTTTTTTTTTTACCAGCTACATCGAACTCAATTTCCAGTGTGAGCTGAGCAGTGATGGACGAGTCTCTGAGCAGCTGATTGGTTTCTTCAAGGGTCGAATCTTCGGTTGGGACGCCGTTTATGGATAAGATCCTGTCACCGATCTGCAGGATGCCACACCTACACATATATACACAAATATCTGATCACTGGAGCTCTCCTTACAATACTGTAGAGTCTGTACAGAAGGACATGAGGTAATGGCATTTTGAACTGGTGCTGCAAACATAAAATGCAAAGCTGCGATATAGAAAATAAAAATTATATATATGTTACCATGATTATCAATAAAGACAAAATATTAAATATTTCCAAATTTCACAAAAAAAACTGAAAATTGGGGGGAAAAAGTTCAAATCTGAGAAGCAAGGGCAAAAGAATTTTTTCTCTAAATTTTTTTTTAAAGCCATCATAGCTGTGTCAGTGTGTTTACCTCTCAGCAGGGCTGTCGGGGTCGATGTAGGCAATGAGTGGCGGGGACGACAGCGTTTCCGTGGCGAACACTCCTCCCTGCAGTTGCAGGCCAAACCCCATGATGCCGTCGCCAAGCAGCGTCACCTCGGTGGTTTCCGTGTGGACTACCTGACCGGCCAGACCCACAGTGCTGGACGCAAGGGACACTGACAGAAACAAAGATTATTCTATTTTTTAGTCTCATTTTCCTCCCGTCCTGTGACAGCACCTCAGTCCTGTCCTTGTTTTCTGTCATACATACGCTGTTAGAGGGTGCAAGCTCATATCAAAATGTCATGGTTTAAGGGGTTGTAATGTTTTTTTACATTTTGTTGGTCATTATTGGTCATGTTATGAATTCATGTCTAAAACCAGCTAATAAAATAATAAGATTTGTTGGATTTGGAGACAGACTCACAGGAGCTCTTAAAGTCCTTTTTCTTGCCCTTCCTCCTCATCAGTGTGCCCCGTG
The DNA here is from genome assembly GCF_018398535.1 of Haplochromis burtoni. NCBI lineage: Eukaryota > Metazoa > Chordata > Actinopteri > Cichliformes > Cichlidae > Haplochromis > Haplochromis burtoni. The sequence goes on along the minus strand of NW_024582405.1, from coordinate 2,574,826 downwards.
GACTTGTGGGATACATGTTCCTGGGCAGGGTGCTCATGTTGAGGGAGGAGAGGCTATAGGCCGACATGGAGCCTGGAGAGAAGGAGTGGCTGAGCGCTGCAGAAAGAGAGAGGGCTGATGAGGAAAGGTCTCTCTCTCTCAACAGAAAACATGAGAGAGAGTGAGAGAGGTGCACGTACGAGGATTGTTTGTATGGCGGTTGTGCGATCTGGCGCCTGATTGGTCAGGGTGGTACGTGTTGTAGTGGTAGGGGGGGAGGATAGGGGCAGAGCCTCCGGTCTCCCAGGGGAGGGGGCGGGGACTACGCTGCACCTTGACTGCACAGACACACACAGAGGAGGGTGTTTAGGTTAAGACAAGAGGAAAGGTCAAAGGTGAGGCAGGTGCTTGGATCACAGCATCGAGATACCTCACTGGGAAGCCAGATGAGGAACTGTCATGCATACACAGGTGTGTGTCTTTCACGGCTTTATAAAAGATTACTCCTCTCTTCACATACCGGTAATCTTTTATAGGGCCTCTTGAGTGTGTGTGTGTGTGTGTGTGTGTGTGTGTGTGTGTCTCTATACTGGTCTGTGGTGCATTCAGGGCCTTGTCGGATGTGATGTGTGTACGTTTATACCGTGCTGTGGTGCGTTCAGGGCTGGTCGGGTCTGGTGTTGTGGCAGGATCTCCAAGCGGACGGTCTGACAGGAAGCAGAAAGCAGCTGAGTGGCTTCAGCCAGGGAACAAAACTCCATCGACTTCCCATCAACGGACAGGATATGATCTCCTGCATGAAGAGCACCACACCTACACAAAAACACAAAAATAAACAGAGAATTTAAACCTGAACTTGGACAAAACTCATAAGTTAAATTTCTGCAGTTAAAAGTGCAACAAAATATTTCAGTTTCTGCACAAATACTGAAGTTAAAGTGTGACTGAATGAAGCTGAAAGATGACAAGGTGGTTAAAATAACCAAATTTACATAGAATCAAATAATAAGATAAGAAAACGGTGGTAATATTAGTTAATAAGCTGAAATTCCACTTTAGGGAAAATGAAAGCAGCTGGAATGATGCTCAATACGTGAAATCAATAAATAATAATAATAAAACAATGCAGTTAAAACAGTAAAACAGCATCAGGGTCAGAGGTTAGATACCTGTCTGCTATACTGGCTGGTTTGACCTTGTCGATGATGATGACCTGCTTGTTGCAGAACATGGAGGTGGACAGGGCCACACCCAGGCTAGACCCTGCCGCCTTGGCAACTTCAACCAGCAGCGGCCCTGATGCCGTGGCAACAGAGTCTGAAGGAGGGAAAACAGACAAAGTTTTTACAGTTTTTACATCGTGTCATTTACAAACGGTCCAAACGGTGTTCATCAGGGTTCCATCCTGGGTCCTGTTTAATTTTATGTAAAAGTTCCAAATAAACTGATCATCTGAAATCTTTATGATTCAGATGATACTCTTCTTTATATGTTGGTAAATTTTTAGAATTTTACTCTACACAGTACAAAGTACAAATGATCTTTTATTTTAACCAAAAATCACATTTTGGGTTTCAGATGATAAATACAAAATAATACTTCTCATGCACTGTTTCCTAATGTTAACGTTAACCAAGAACAGGACTGAATATACACATAATACAGTTGTGATCAAAAGTCTATATCGACTTAATCATGTGCATTAGTGTTATGGAAATTCCAGTATCTATTGGTAACTGTTCTTTTCCCAGGGTTAAATGATTGTGCAGCATACATCTTTAATTACATAAAAAATAAATAAATAAATAAATAAAATTAGCTGCACAAGTTTGAATTTATTTTGGATTTTCTCTACTCCACAGTGCCTCTAAAAAAACCATGTTTCTGCCATAATTCGGGCTAAACGTTTGACCAATCATCTTGGCAGAATTGCTACAGTTCATTTAAACTGACTGGTTTCCTAGGACATACTTATGGTCTACTCTCTTATTATTTTTCTACTTACAGAGAAACATTAATGAGTTCTGCAGAACACAAACTTACTTCTTTAAATTGCTTTTGTCATTCAATGAACATCTCAAAATTGTATCTAATATCCACATATCAGGATGGACACAAATTCAAGCTCAGCTGCAGTCCTGGCACATTGTTTGGCATCGTTTCTCATCTGTAAGCCCCCTGGCAACCTACCTCTACCCAAACTTTCCATTAAATGTAATTTCAAATTTAATAACAATAAATGTCAAAACCAGTACAAGCAAGATTTCAGCTTGAATCCCCACAACCTTCTCCTTTTCCTGCACAGTTCTGATGTTAACTGATTAACGCTTTAAGCTCTGCTGGGAGGGGACACTGATGACTGACCCATCACGGAGACGTCATACTCAATCAGCAGCGTGGCCTCCTGTCCACACTGCTTCAGGATGCTCATGGCCTCTGAAAGTGTGCTGCCATGGAGACGAATCCCATCAATGCTTAACAACCGATCACCTGGCTTGATGGTTCCTTCCCTGCAGCAAAAGAGAAAGAAAACAGTTTTTAGTCTGTACAAAGGCTCCCAAGGGACAAAAATCAGACAGACAGGTCAGAGGTCACGTACCGGTCTGCTGGGCCGCCTGGCCGGATGGTTGTAATGACGATGGGACGGGACTTGTTCCTGTCTTCATGGGCTCCACCTGCAAACACGCGGTCACATCACCATGTTTATTTTGATTTATTCTAAACACACAAACAGAACTCGCCTCACCTCTGATGACGAAACCAAAGCTGTTTCCTTCTTTGTGAAGCGTGACTTCCACATTCTTAAACATGACCCCTGACCCCTGCACCGCTGCAACACACCAGAACATCAACAACACGTCAACATTGCAGCCGGCCGGGTGCAGCTGAGTGTACACGTCTTCTGCTGGCAGAACTTACAGACAGGCGGCAGCTCGTACTCGACCTCCAAGACGACCCGTTCACCCACGTTCTTCAGCAGACTGATGATCTCATCGTGTCTGAACTTGGCCAGGTTGATGCCATTGACAGACCTGATATAGTCGCCCACGTTCAGCTGGTCACTCCTGAGCAAACAGCCAAAACATCAGCTTTAATTTTACTTAATCAAACCTTAATGAGTTCGTTTAAGAAGAGGCTGTTCCAGAAAGGATGCTGCTAAACATTAATAACTGCCACTGCTGCACCAATATCCATTAATCAGTCACCCAAAGTGTTCTGTGTCATTTTTGCTCATTGTCGCTTTGTAGCTGGTAGTTGATCGTACATTGCAGGCTCCTGCTGCAGCCCAGTCACCTATGCCTAGAGGGTAACGGCTGAGAAAAATATATATTATCAGGCTGGTTAAAGAGGGGTTGCTGGAGGTTGCTGGCTGTCTCTAGGTAAACTCAGTCACAAAAAGGGTTCTTTCAGTTTGCATGGAATATGCAGATTTGTCTGCAAATACTCATCGACTACCCACTGAGCGTTAGTAAAACTTTAAAAACGTCCGACCAGAAACAGAAACCTTCACCTGCAAAGTAAAAATTAGTTAGTATCTTGCCCAAGGATATTTGGCATGCAGACTGGGGAAGCCAGGGATCGAACCACCAACCTTCCGATCAGTAGATGACCCACTCTACCACCTGAGCTACAGGCTACAGCCACCCCTGGAGCCCACTATGTGGAATATTCATGTAATCTATAGGTTTTCACTAAGTACAAAGTGATGTAGAACACGTTTTGTCTTTTTAATATCTTATATCTGATTGCTCATCCCTTTAAACAACTGAAAATACCTGGCACAACTCCAAAGTTAGTCTCAATGGCGATTCTTTGTTTTTTGGCTCAAGTCCTAAAAACACAAAGACCAGATGTAGAAGACATTACCGGGCCGCGATGCCTCCCTGCCGCAGGTTTGAAACTCGAGGCTTCCCATCTTTGTCGATTCCTCCTGAAACTGTCAGCCCGAGCGTCGTCCCCTCCTTCTTCATCAACTCCACCACCGTGCATCCCCGAAACTCATCTGCAAAAAGGGACATGGGATGAACTGAATGCTCTTCCTCGCCATTAAGGATTTTTTTCTTTTCTTCTTCCAGTAAAAATTATTCCTATTTGCTTTTTCTTCTTCTTGACTGCATAGCTTCTACTCTCTTTATTTAAGCATGGAAAAAATAAATAATAATCTGGATAAAAGGAGAAATGAAGTCATCCTCTGTTCTGTCATCCATCTATATTTCATCAAACAGATGAAATATTTAACACACACAGAGAGAGACAGAGAGAGAGAGTATTTCAGATCAGACCTGCTACGATGGGCTGTGACCAGTTATAAGGTAATGAAACTGAAAGCAGGATTTTATTTAAATATTGTATTTTAATATTAATCAGGTTCATCCTCTTTCATACAGGCAGGATTAAGACGATCAGTCTTTGGCAGTGACCATCATCGTCTCCTCTTCACTCATCTTCCTCCTCCAAAGAGGCTTTACAAAAAAAGCAGCAGCGCCCTTTTCAACTTTTCGAAAACGGCACAGCTGACTCACACTCGGAAATAGAAAACCCTCAAATCTCTGATAAAAAAAACGAGATGAACAAGTTTCCTGCTGCGGCGCTGGTGTCAGCAGCGGGGGGGGGTAAAGTTAGCTTTACGCTGAAGGAAGCAGCACAAAGTTTCCCTCAAAGGAACAGAGCTTTGTTAAAGCTGCGCTATTTCAGAGTTTAACATCAGGAGTATCTGGGCTGGGAAATCCAGGCTGTATATGATGATTTAGCCTCTGCGATGTCACCCACTCGTTTCTACAATCCATGTTTTCAAGCTTCAGTATTAGAGCTCTGGTGTTTTTGGAGTAAGAAATGACCATATTTGAAGAAGAGGGTGCTAAGCTTATCAGCTAATATTGGTTAGTTTCATTTTTAAGGGCGGTTACCAATGCTGCACTGATACATTTGACCAATCACAGTACACTTATGTCCCTCAAAGTCTTTCTAATCTAGCAAAGGCACCCACTTATACTAAGAGCTGAGGAAAGACCTAAAACTGAAGTTCTGACGTCTACGATATCATCCCTAGGCTGTCTCTGACGTCAGTCTGACGGCTCTCCAAATCAGTGATGCAATTTTTATTCTCACAGAATTTTTGATTGTAGCACAAAGACATCACAAGTAGGACACCAGCTCCAGGTGGGAGGAGATAAACTGCGACTGCAAGCATCTTCCTCTTCAGGTCACAAAATGGGAAACATCAGCTGTTTCTGAGCGTGCTCTATTTTCAGCTGTGTTAATGAGCTCAGCTGGTGGATTCAGACACTTTGATTATAAAAATGTTTGTTACCTGGTATACTCTGCCTCCTGATGGCCAGCGCTCCATCTGGAGGTCGCGACCCGGCGGAGTGTTTCGTGTACGGCCCTTCATCTGGAACACAAGGAGACATGCAAGAATATTACAGACTGGATCCAGACTTTAACTGGTTCCAGTAGCTAGAAGTAACGCCTCATAAGGCAGGTTCTTTTCAATAGTTTGGACACAGTGGCTCTGATGGCATATAAACCCCCATCATCACCTTGCACTGAGTCCAAATCTCCATTTCCTCTTGTAGAAGGTATCAGACCTTAACCATTTACTCTAACTTGTTTCTAACCAGATCTAACTGGATCAATCGGGTCCTTTGACTAGTTTTAAAGCCTTTCCTAAAAACTGGTTAAATAGTTGGGATTTTTTGACAGAATGGTTACAGACCTTCCTCAATATTGGTATCTGACCTCTACCATCTCATCAACATGGTCTGTTTGATTGGTTTGGAGACTCCACTAGTGTCTGTAATTGGTTATAAACATAAACCAATTTCTTCAACTGGTCTCCAAGCTCAGATTTTTCCTCTAAGCGACCCTTACCAATTCAAACCTACTAACCAGCCCGGTTTTTCTGACTTGTTTTTAAACCTGTAGAAACACCTCTAGCTGGACATATACCTCACAAAAAATCATGACGCGTTTCCAAAGTTTTGGTTCTTCAAAGTGATTCTAAACTATATCCAGTTTATCAACAGTGTACCTGGCGGTACATCTAACTGGATATATTCCACAACTGTCCCACAAACTGGTTCTGAGGTTCTACCAGTTTTCATCACTGGTTTTAAATGCTTTCACTGCCCCTACATTCAAAAAGCAACTAGTTCCTTTAATTGAAATGGAGAAGGTTCAGTTCCTGGTCCTAAAGTGTTTAAGAGGCTTTACTACGTCCTCTACATGGATCCAGACTAAAATGGCAAACTGGTTTTCCTTGACTGCTTCCTTTAGCAAGCTCCAGTTCAATCAACTGGTTTTGGAGACAACAGGAGATTTCAAAAGTTAATCCAACAATTTAATTTAAACTATACAAATATACAACCAGTGGCCGTTTCCAATATATAAAAATTCATTGGTTCCTTCAGCAGGTTCAAATGCTCCACCAATTCAAAAGTCAAACTGTTCATCCTTTAACTATTTTTCATTATCCATTATGTTTAGAAGCTTAACCAAGCTTCCTTTAACTAGTTGTGAAGCTCTAAAATTAAACCTGCTGAGTTCTGACACAGATTACCTCAGACAGTATCCCCACACCAGGCTCCCATAATGCATCTGTACTCACCATCATCATCAGACAGTGCAGCGCTTCCACCACAGAAAAACATATCAGGGATGAGCTAAACAGCGAACACATTAGTATGCTCGCCTTCAGGTTCTTTTACTCATCATCATCGTCCAGCAAAGCTCTGAAGGAGATTTCTCCTGACCACTGGTGTGTCTTGCTCTCAGCCTGAACAGCTGCTGAGCAGTCTGTCAACTCATGAATAAAGAAGCCACAGCCAGAGAGAGGTTACCTCATCAGCAGAGCGACCAATCCCTGTGGAGAGCAGAGGTGGTCCAGCTAAGTCTGCACCAATCTCAGCAGCCCACCGGGAGATCCCGCCGGTGATGTCATCACGCTAAAAGCATGATGTCATGTAGATATATCTGGATGGAGTGGTTTGAATGTTTATTCCCAGTTTACAACAGGTGAGACTCTCCTATCATCTACTGCACCTGACACCAGGTACAGGCTTGAAAAGCATTTGATCAAACCCTCTTATTAAATCTGACGCTCCACCCGAAAGAGGGGAAAACTCGGGAAGATACTCATATTGCCTGTGAAGTGAATACTTCTATTATTAATTAAATGCTAATCTTCAGTTTTGTCTCCTTTTTATTCCTCTTTAGTGTGGTGTTGTTCTATTTTAGTTCTGCGTTTGGCTCTATTTTATGTCATTCTAATTTATTCTAATCTGCTCCGGATCTATTCTGTTTGGTTCCAGCAGCTGAGCTCAGAAACACAGCGAGGCCATTACGTTACATTCACCTCCTGAATATAACCTGAATATAACCTACCGTGAACCCCAAACCTCATACCAAGTCTTTATGGTAAAATCTCACTCGGGAACTTCCTTTTGTTCCCAAAAAGAAAGTCGAGTCCCCACAAAATGAGCATGCAAACAGAATTAGGTCCCCACAACATGAGGAATACATGCACACACACACACACACACACACACACACCATAACAAACTGAAGATGAAAGCTAAGCCTCCTCCTCCTCCAGATGTAGGACAGCAGCAGCAGCAGCTCATTTTTTCTGTCTCCATCTACAGTGCAATCTACATATACACACATATACTGGATAATACTACATTCTACACGCTGCGGTATCTCCTGTGACACACATGCACACAATCTTAGCTCCTATTACTGAGCTGCAGTTCTTTAAACGAGGTCACGCATCATCTTTAAATGTCAAGCATCTGAAACCAGCATTTGAGTCCAATCAGGGAAGAAAAATACGAGTAGCTGTGAAATGGTACATATAAAAAAAAAAAAAAGACTCCATGATAGCAACAACAACAATATTGATAATAATAAACACATCTTACAGCCAAGACAAATGCAACCAGTCAAATGTGTCTGCAAAAATGCCCTCAGCACTAACAGACAATAAGGAATAACTAAGCAGCTGCAATAGAAATGCAAATTACACACAACGCCACCTACAGGCAAGACAGGTAACAGTAAAAATTTATAAATGAAAGGGCTCAAGAGTAACAATAATAAATGCAAGAAAACTAAGAAAAACGCACAAAAATATACATGTTTTATACACAAACGTCTGCAAAATTTATTTTTATATATCTATGATTATTATATGTAATAAAAATCATAAACAGCTAGGATGTGCAGTAAACAGCAAAACAAAACTGTACATCATGCTACTTAAGTAACAATATTAAAGGTAACTAAAATGACAGCAATAAAACTGAAAAATCAACAATAAAAAAAAAAAAAATGTTAAAAATAAATGCCACCTACAGGTGAGAAATGTATTGTATTTGAAAACTGGGAGATCTACAGTGGGGCAAAAAAGTATTTAGTCAGCCACCGATTGTGCAAGTTCCCCCACTTAAAATGATGACAGAGGTCAGTAATTTGCACCAGAGGTACACTTCAACTGTGAGAGACAGAATGTGAAAAAAAAATCCATGAATCCACATGGTAGGATTTGTAAAGAATTTATTCGTAAATCAGGGTGGAAAATAAGTATTTGGTCAATAACAAAAATACAACTCAATACTTTGTAACATAACCTTTGTTGGCAATAACAGAGGTCAAACGTTTACTATAGGTCTTTACCAGGTTTGCACACACAGTAGCTGGTATTTTGGCCCATTCCTCCATGCAGATCTTCTCGAGAGCAGTGATGTTTTGGGGCTGTCGCCGAGCAACACGGACTTTCAACTCCCGCCACAGATTTTCTATGGGGTTGAGGTCTGGAGACTGGCTAGGCCACTCCAGGACTTTCAAATGCTTCTTACGGAGCCACTCCTTTGTTGCCCGGGCGGTGTGTTTTGGATCATTGTCATGTTGGAAGACCCAGCCTCGTTTCATCTTCAAAGTTCTCACTGATGGAAGGAGGTTTTGGCTCAAAATCTCACGATACACGGCCCCATTCATTCTGTCCTTAACACGGATCAGTCGTCCTGTCCCCTTGGCAGAAAAACAGCCCCATAGCATGATGTTTCCACCCCCATGCTTCACAGTAGGTATGGTGTTCTTGGGATGCAACTCAGTATTCTTCTTCCTCCAAACACGACGAGTTGAGTTTATACCAAAAAGTTCTACTTTGGTTTCATCTGACCACATGACATTCTCCCAATCCTCTGCTGTATCATCCATGTGCTCTCTGGCAAACTTCAGACGGGCCTGGACATGCACTGGCTTCAGCAGCGGAACACGTCTGGCACTGCGGGATTTGATTCCCTGCCGTTGTAGTGTGTTACTGATGGTGACCTTTGTTACTTTGGTCCCAGCTCTCTGCAGGTCATTCACCAGGTCCCCCCGTGTGGTTCTGGGATCTTTGCTCACCGTTCTCATGATCATTTTGACCCCACGGGATGAGATCTTGCGTGGAGCCCCAGATCGAGGGAGATTATCAGTGGTCTTGTATGTCTTCCATTTTCTGATGATTGCTCCCACAGTTGATTTTTTCACACCAAGCTGCTTGCCTATTGTAGATTCACTCTTCCCAGTCTGGTGCAGGTCTACAATACTTTTCCTGGTGTCCTTCGAAAGCTCTTTGGTCTTGGCCATGGCGGAGTTTGGAGTCTGACTGTTTGAGGCTGTGGACAGGTGTCTTTTATACAGATGATGAGTTCAAACAGGTGCCATTCATACAGGTAACGAGTGGGGGACAGAAAAGCTTCTTACAGAAGACGTTACAGGTCTGTGAGAGCCAGAGATTTTCCTTGTTTGAGGTGACCAAATACTTATTTTCCACCCTAATTTACGAATAAATTCTTTACAAATCCTACCATGTGAATTCATGGATTTTTTTTCACATTCTGTCTCTCACAGTTGAAGTGTACCTCTGGTGCAAATTACTGACCTCTGTCATCATTTTAAGTGGGGGAACTTGCACAATCGGTGGCTGACTAAATACTTTTTTGCCCCACTGTATATAAAGCAAATGTGTTTAAGTCCTTTCAAGAATTCAAGGGGTTTAGCAGAAAGTGAATCATGGAGATATTTACAGCTGAGGAGCTGCATGAAAAGCACAGCAGTTATCGTAAGTAATAAAGAAAACGTATTATCATCCTTTTTAAATCTGTCTCAGGAAGCTCAATCAGCATCAGTTTTCTATAAATACATCCTTTGAATCACTGGTGGCAAAGACTAAGGAAGTGTGGTCTGACATGGAATATGAAACTGACAGAATATAAAGGCAGGTGCTCTTTTCCATTTTCTGCCTCCACTAAGTTTTTGGAACCACTGTCCAAACACTAGTACTTAAAAATTGTATTCATCTATTATCATTTAATTTATTATTTTTAAAATAATATTTTAAATATTTTTTTCTCCAATTACCCAGACTGTAAATATGTTCAATGTGTTTTAGATACTTTGATGGAAATGAAAAGATTTCTAAAAATTTGAGTTACAAAACTAAATAAATAAAACAATAAGTGTCGATGCATTAGCAATGGTAAATATTCATATATAAAAATATCAACAATAAGAGTATATGAGAGTATATGAGGTTTATGTATATAATACCTTTTACTAGATTTACATATTGTTTATTAATACAATTCAGACTATTCTCTTGCATAATCTGTTAGTCTTGACTTTTATTATTTTTTGTTAATCATTTTTAGAAGATAAAACATTTATTGACACATCTCTAAAGAGGGAACAATTATCAAATTAGTAGGAAACCTTTTGCTGAGATTAACTGTTAAATTTCCTAAGCATAAATTATTATGTATTTGTTTTTGTACAAGTTTTTAAACTTCCTACCTCCCGAGCACAGACGTTGTTTTACTTTTAATTAAAGGTTTATGCACATGTTTGGGTTAATTGTCAGTACTGACTGTGCAAAGTGTTTTATATTTTATGTTTTTAAACATCTTTTAATGTGCAAATGAGCTGGCACCGCTAAATGAACCAAAATGTTTTAATGGCATTTTTACTAATTATTGAACTTTTACGCACCAACAAATTTAATCACTGCTGTAATTCTCTGTACAATTGAGCAGATGTTTATTTATTCAGATAATTCACATGTTGGCTCTCTACTTTGATATTTAAAAACCTGAAAAACATGGATGTTCAGCCAAGCTCATGGATTTTTAAAATAAACCTCTTCCACTTACATTCATTTACAAAACCTCCCAAAGCTAACATCTAAGGTTTTACAGCCACAAGCTGAACTGTGTTTTCACTTGTATAATTAATATCCACTGAGAGCTGGAGCTCAATTTTTAATTATATTTATAACGCTCCTCACAACACATTCAAAGATTTCTCCAAACACTCAAACTTTCAGCAGACCTTGAACAGAAGTCAAATCTCCCAAAGAAACAAATACAAACAGCAGAACTATCAAAGGAAAACCGGAGCTGTGAAGACTTTGAACACAGCAGGGGTAAAACTTTCTTTGTCTGTATGATTATCTCAGCGCAGGAGGTGTCATCGAAGCCTCGTCTAATTTACTGGAAAAGGAGGATTTCAACTCTTTCAGATTAACTGGCTTCCAGTTGAGGACAGGGCTCCGCATGTTCAAGTGTTTCTTCTTATTTCCATAATTAAGAAAAATCAAAGAGGCTGGGTGGACTCCAGAGCCAAACCAAACTGTGTGAAGATAACACTCTGAGACCAGCCAGGTTTCCTCCATGTCTTCTGCTGCCAACAAACTGAACAAACTACTCCTGCAATTCAAGAAGAGTCAAACTTTCCTGGCTTTCAAGTGGAGGCCAAACAGTGGCTGCTGAATTTCTCTGAACTCCTTCCTCAAGATGTGGACGTCAGCGACTAAAGCAAATTTTTGTCCTTTGTCACCAATTTAAAAGCTTCAAATATGTGAACCTCACAGTTTATTTCACCTGTTTATGAAGTGATGGAGCGCCACATAATTTAGAAACTGGACTTCATGTTGTGTTAAATAGGACCTGAAATTACTGAATGAAACCATAAACTGATCAGAAAAGCATTTACTGAGGTTGTAAATGAAGCCAGGAAAAGGTTGATTTTCTCACATCAATACGATCGGACTTCATATCAGAACCAAAGCATTCACCACTGGTGGCAATTAGAAAGAATGCAGATTTGCTTTACTACCTCATCACTACACCACTTTTATATATACAGCCCAGAATCTCAGTACTGATACTGTTGTTATGCTGGGTATAATAGTATCACTAAGTATCCAGCCCACCTAAAGATGGAATCAGAGTGTGAGGAGTTCTGTCAGATAACAGACTAGCGTGGATCCAACAACAGGTTTGGTGAGTGTATCATCAAATAATTTAGAGGTTTTAAGGCAAACAGAGCTGCTGCAGAAATAAACCACACTTTCATCTGGTATTCTCACCTTCATCCACATGATATCTAGCATTTCCTACAGATTTACAATTAATTTGTGTTTGTGACCAGCAGCACATGAACCTCCTGCAGGTTTTGCTTAGACCAACTTTTGAAAGTGGAACGAGCTACTGTCACCAGGTGCAGGTGGAGACAGAGGAGATACAGCTTGTTTAATCATGAGATAGAGACCCTCTGGAGAGGAAGTTGAAGAAATCGAGGCCCTGTACAGCCTGTTGGTGGGCAACACTAGGGCGTTTTCAATACTAGGGCCAGAAGAAAATAAACTAAAAATAAAAGTGAAAGATGGTCCAAGGATGACAAATGGAGCAGTAATCAGAGGCGTCTACAGTCAGTCTCTCGTCCCATGGACGGACTTAACCTCTATTGTCTAGAACCACAGATGGAGATGGTAACCAGTTTTCCACCTGCTGCATTTTCTACTTTGAATCTAATTTAGCCTGGACCAGATCACCAGAGTAGAAACACCAAATACTGCTTATAGCTGCATTTGGAGTTGGAGTGTACTGGAATGCAGGATGAGAGACTGAGTTTACTGTAGCAGCACAAATCCAACTTGTCTGACTGGAGCATCCACCTACCTCACAGTCCAAGATGCTGGAGTTGGAGTCTATTCAACAAGGGGACAAGAAACCTCCTCTCATGAACAAACTCAAGGTTAAATGTTCACAAGCCCGCTCAGGTCTGAGTACGTAAATTTGATTATTAGACGGTGACCACAAGGGTCCATGTGACTGTACACATGTTAGCCTCTTTTTTTGAGCTCTAAAAATTTAAACTATAATGCACTACAGGCAATGGACTTAAAATAAACTTGAAAGAAGTGTAACAGGAATGACTGCTCAGCTGTCAGGTCCACTAAGGAATATAAACAAGGCTTCCACCATCTTGGACTGCAGCTGGTTAAACAGTTAGTAGTTCAAGAATGGAGACAGAGTTTGACTGAAGTTTCTGAACATTGAAGACCGCCACAACAGCAACGTACAGCCAGCTAGAAGGGAAACATGACAGGACAACAACTGAGCTTAACTTAATAAGGAAAACTAGATGGTTCAGGGATGAAAAATTAAAAACAGCTGTTTCTATATTCAGTAATCCAGAGAACAAACTCCAGATCAGCTGTCTTAGACTGCAGCTGGTGACGCAGTCCTTGTTCAGCTGAGTAACATGTTAACCAGCTCTCCACCTGCTGCAGTTTCTGGTTAGAGTGGCCATGTAGAACCACCATCACCAGCTGTGGTCTACAGCGGCAGACACCGAATTCATCTCACCAAGGGAGGACAGGCTTTCAGGACATCGAGGACCGCCACAGCGGCGACTTGTGCCGCCTGCTGGTAGGTAACACAAGACAGAAAAGGCTAAAGCTTAACTTTTCAAATACGATTGAGGGACTGTGCATGGAGGAAAGATAGATGTAATTTTTTTTAAAAATGCTCAAATGAGTCATGAAATTTAATTGATCAGCCTAAATTGATGAATAAAGTTAGACGCTGGACACCTGAAGCTTCAAACTGAAGGAATTTCATAATCCTGATCGCTCTCTCAGGCTCTGCCTGCCCTGCTTTCTCTTCCCTGTTAATACAAACCATGAATATTACATTCATGAAAACAGGACCCCATGCTCGCTCGCTCACTCACTCACTCTCTCTAGGGGTCTCTCGCCCCACAGCAACCTGCAGCCATCGACTGAATGAATCCATCAGGAGATCATTTACATCACCACACACACACACACACAAACAGACACACACACACACACACACACACACACTTACAGCCGGCGTTGGTCATAAACAAGCCACTCTCTCTCTTTTCAATGTCAGCAGTTTACAGCAAATGTCTCTCGACCACTCCTGCATGTATGTTGCACATGAAATTCTGCTCCATCACACACACATCCTCTCTCTCTCTCTCTCTCTTCCTCCCAGTATTCCTCTGTGTCTCTCTACCTTTGTTCACCCTGCGCAGGATCTGGCAGCGACATTTAAACGACACGGCGATCATGGTGAAGCCGAGCCGAGCGCCACCTCCCCCCCAGCGCCATGCAGAAGACGTGCAGCCACCAAAAAAAACCCTACACCTCCCAATCCTCTTCCTCGCTCTCTCGTCTGCAAACGACCGAATGACCGACGACCTCCTCCTCAAACAGAAACCATCATCGAGGCGCTTCCTGAGGCTCGAGAGAGAGGGTGGGAGGGAGGGAGAGAGAGAGAGAGAGAGAGAGAGAGAGAGAGAGAGAGAGTGTGCTGCAGATGTGAAGCGCCTCCATAAAATCAGGGAGGGGGAGGGTGGAGGAAGAGTCTGCGCAGATGGGAGGATGAAGAGGAGCGGGAGGAGGAGGGGAGGAAAGATGCTGCCGTATCTCTGTGCTGGTTTGTAATGTGTGTTTGTGCAGCTGGAGGGAAGGAAGGATAGATAAAAAAGGATTCTGATGTGCAACTGTGATAAGGAGACAAATGGAAGATGGAAAAAGGGACCTGAAGAAAATTATTAAAATTAAAAATGGAGGAACAAACATAAAAGAACAGAAGGAAAAAAGCAAAGAAGAAAAAAACTGGAAGGAGATGAAAAAGGCAGCACGGTGGCACGGTGGTTAGCACTGTTGCCTCACAGCAAGAAGGTCCTGAGTTCAATTCCACCATCAGGCCGGGGTCTTTCTGTGTGGAGTTTGCATGTTCTCCCCGTGTTTGCGTGGGTTCCCTCCGGGTACTCCAGCTTCCTCCCACCGTCCAAAGACATGCAGCTTGTGGGGATAGGTTAATTGGATAATCCAAATTGCCACTAGGTGTGAATGTGAGCGCGAATGGTTGTCTGTCTCTTGGCGACCTGTCCAGGGTGTACCCTGCCTCTCGCCCTATGACAGCTGGGATAGGCTCCAGCGCCCCCCGTGACCCTGAAAAGGAGAAGCGGAAGCGAGCGGATGGATGGATGGAGATGAAAAAGGATTACAGAGAGAGAGAAGAAAGGGAGGGAGGACATATTGAAGGAGAAAAGTGGAAGGATGGAGGAAAGGACTGAAAAATAAGGGAAGAAAGGTAGGAAGAAGAAAAGGGAAGACTTGAAGGAGACAAGGAATAATGGAAGGGATGTAATGAAAGGAAAGCAAGAACATTAAAGAAAGAAGGGAAAAAGAAACAAGGAAGGAACGAAAACAATAAAGGAGATGGAAATAAATGAAAAGAAGATAAAATGAAATAAAGAAGGATGCAATAAAGGATAGAAGGAGACAGAATAAGGAAGCAAAGGGAATGAAATTAAAGTAAGGAAAGAGGGACTGAAATGGATAAAGAACAGCAAGGTTGGAGGTCAGCAAAACAGGAGGGAAGGAAATGAGAAAGTGGAGAAGGAAAAAAGAAAAGCAAGGACCTGAAACATAACAGAAGGAAGCAAACGAAAGGAAGTGTGAAAGGAAACAAATAATGAAGAACTAAGAAGGAACGGAATGAAGAAGGAAATGGGAAAGTGAAGATTTAAATAAAAAGGCAGGAAATAAGGAAAGTAAAATGGTGAGTGAAAGAAGGAAGCATGAAGTGCAAGGCAAAGGAAAAACACTGGGCCTTAAAGTGTTTCTGTGGACATCAGCTTGTGATGTGTAAACTGGAGTTTAAACCCTTAAAACTGAAAATTTAATCAGAGGAATCTGAGTCTGCAGCCCTCCGGCCACCGCCGCAGTTTTCAGGAGTCAAACAGCAACAGATTTGTCTGCAGGAGGAGCGAGGTGACGATGATAAACCTTTTAAATCGCTCAACGGGGAGCTGTAAAGGTACTTCAGAGCCTTCCCTTACCACTCAGCATACGCAGCTGGTCTGATTTACATGATATGATTGGTCAGCTCCTGGGGGGCGTGTCCAGTAGCAGGTAGTGAAGTGGTCAGACATGTAGGTCAGTGTTTCAGATGCAGATTATTCTGGATTAGTGTCAGTGTGCGAGTATTAAAGGTATTAACAGTGATGTTACCATAACTGCAGTGAATGCGGGTCAGTGTGTGTGTGTGTGTGTGTGTGTGTGTGTGTGTGTGTGAGTGTCTGTGTGTCAGTGTGTGTGTGTGTGTCTGTCTGTGTGTCAGTGTGTGTGTGTGTGTGTGTGTGTGTGTGTGTGTGTGTGACACGCACAGTTATTATATCAGGACGTTTTTGTTCATGTTATTTACAATGAGGCATGCTGCTGCTGATCTCTGCCGCCTCCTGCTGGAGATACTGCAGCAGCACAACAGCAAGAACTGCAACATGAATTTATTTAGCTTTTTATAACAAACAAACTCCTGAAACACAGAAAAAAAAGACAAAAAAGAAGAATCACAACAGCCACAGGACGAGTGGAGACCCTCTGTGATGTGTTTTAGTACTGAGGAAAAAAACAGAAAGGACGTGAGTGAAAAGAAAAAGGGACAGAACACTAATAGGGGGGGGGGGGATGAAAAAGCAAGGATGAAAGGTGAGAAAAAAGGAAGGAAGCATAAGAGTGAGAAAGAAGAAAGAAAATAGACAGGAAATGGGAGAACACAAGGAATGAAATAAATCCAGAAAACAGAGAAGGGAAAAAAACAAAATGGGAAAAAGGGAATCGGGGAGGGAAATAATACAGTGAAAAAAGGAACAAAATAAGGGCATAAACGGGCATAAATGAGGATGAAGAAGAAGGAAGGTGAAATGGTCCTTAGTTTGGAGGGTTTTTTACGCCATCATCTTTCCTCTGTAGAAGTTTTTAACTTGTCAGGAAACTGAGATCAACAAGAAACGCCGGTTCTCCTGTCAGCATCACCCTCGTTATGTTGGCTGTAGCACATGTTTTGAAGCTTTACATTAGTCATTATGGTAACAAAACATGATCTAAAAGTCTTATCGACCCACAGTGGCATCATAAGCTCAAGTTCTGGTTTTATGTGGTCTTGTTTCTGTTGTTTTCTGTGTCAGAATCACACTGAATGAATGCCACACACACACACACGCACAACCACACACGCACGCACACACACACACACACGCACACACACACACACACGCACGCACGCACACGCACACAGGTTCTTTGATTTAAAACACAAAAACATTCAATATAAACTTTACAAGCAGAACGTCCTGTTTACAGCCCCACATCACTGATAAAACACAGAATAATGAAGTGTTGAAGCCCGTCCTGCTCATGTCAACACACACACACACACACACACACACACACACA
Source organism: Haplochromis burtoni (assembly GCF_018398535.1). NCBI lineage: Eukaryota > Metazoa > Chordata > Actinopteri > Cichliformes > Cichlidae > Haplochromis > Haplochromis burtoni. The sequence continues at coordinate 2,557,242 of NW_024582405.1, read as the reverse complement.
CACAAGAATGGCTGCAGCTGTTACCATGGAAACAAGCTGATGAATAATTGAGGGGAGAGAGCGAGCGACCCCGAGCTGCACAAAGACTGATTTTTGAGAGATGAAAGAAGTGTTCACACCGGCTCACACGCACAAACAGACACACACACACACACACACACACACACACACACACACACACACACACACACACACACACACACACACACAACTGCAGGTTATCATCACAGCCGGCAGCATTTCAAAACAACCAAATCAGAGAATAAACCCTGACATGTAGTGTGTGTGTGTCTGTGTGTGTCTGTCTGTGTCTGTGTTAAACGTGAGTTTGAGTCACTGTGCCATCATCACATGCCACCACACACTCACAAAAACACTTAGAGTGCTAATGATGCCGTTACAGAGGTGGGTGGGGGAGGGGGGAGGAGAGGACGGATGTGCAAACCTTTAATTAGCGCTAACGGTCGCAGTCAGACTGACGGGTTCACGTGTGTGTGAAGAACAGATGGGATGAACTGTCACTGCCGCCGCCACACTTGCTGTCAGACCCTTCAAGCAGATATCAATGCTGAATTCCCACCTATTAAAGGTTATTCAAAGTAGTCAGGACAAAATTGAAACCCGCCTTGTTCCCACTTACTGCTCCTTACTTACTATCATTTGAAATTAATCTTTTTCATCTCAGTAGAGAAGATGCATTGTAACAGCTGGAAAGCAGCTCTACTGACTTGACTTGACAACTGAAGGTAGGTTTGGAGAAGAAATGGTTAACTACGTCAAGCAGAACAAGAGGATGTGCATACTAGCAGATAGCAAAGAATTAAATGTTTCTACAATGAAGTCTTCTTTCATTTTTCTTCTACAACAACGCACTCAAGCGTTAGTCTCAAAAACACCAATCTGTGAAGGGACGTTTAAATGAAAGTTGCTCTACACACACAAAAATGTATACTCCATTACTAAATGATACTAAAACCTTCTGGCAGTATCCATCAGATAAGACACTTACTCATAACCGTATCGATATCAACCAAGAACTGCTGCAAACACGCAGGTACACAGCCCTTCCCTTCCCTAGCAGCTGAACACACAGTCCCTCCCTTCACTAGTAGCTGAGCACACATATACGCCTCCTCTCAATAACAGTGAGGAGGAGCTAAGTATGTCTGTGCTCAGCTCACTAGCAGCTGAATACATACAAAGCTCCTCCCCTCACTAGCAGCTAAACACACACAGAGCTCCTCCCCTCACCAGCAGCTAAACACACACAGAGCTCCTCCCCTCACCAGCAGCTAAACACACAGAGCTCCTCCCCTCACCAGCAGCTAAACACACACAGAGCTCCTCCCCTCACCAGCAGCTAAACACACACAGAGCTCCTCCCCTCACTAGCAGGTGATTATGTGAACAGGAGTTTAAAAAACTGATCAACACTTTAGAAAGAGTTTCAGGAGGTCATTAAAGATCCTGTTTGAACAACATAAAATATTAAACACTTATAAATGTTAGCTTTGATTAAGCTCATGTTACTGTTAGCTGTTTAACTATTAACAGTTACCCAGTAACCACATTAACCATCGGTTAAGTAATCATATGCAGTCAGTTCTGCCCATCTGTGACATTGTAACAGAAGTGTTCTAATAAAGTAAAATTCAAATTATTAGAAAGCTAGGAAGTACAATATTAGAAAGACAAAAGTCAGCAGCAGCTCCAACAAAAGCTGAGAATTGAAGTTTAAGAAAAGCAGGATTTATCGCATTAGTTTGAGATACGTGTATCTAATAAACTGGAAACACTCTGAGGACTCTGAAGAGTAAAGAAAAGAAGGAAGTCGTTGTTCTTTAATTTAAAAGAACTAATTAAACATCAAATCCAAATAATGTGGAGAAAGTGCTGTGAGTCCCGAGAGGCCTGCAGATTAATTAAGGTGGATTTCTGCTCTACTTTCCGCCTCTCTGGTCGAGCGTGTTCATTGGCTGCAAAGATAATCCAGCGGCGAAAAGCACGCCGCCTCCGAACCACCACGGATTCAATCTGAGCAAATGGAAAAAAGAAGGAAACGTGGGCCGGCAGAGTCGAGAGGATCTAACGCAGTCACACATGAGAGCATGTGGGCGTGATGGCAGAGCTAACGGCAGCCGGGAACACAGGAGGACGGTTTCACCACTTCATCAGAAAAATCCGAAGCAAGAGTCGATAAAAAAAGAGAAACAAAATTACTAATCGAGGGCCAGCCCTCCCTCCTGCAGCCCGTTTTCCTCTTTAATCTCCATCATGTTGAACACAGGACCAGTTATGCTAATGAGGGCCTTATTTAAAGCTTTAATTAGCAAATATTTCTGTGTCAACAAGCCTCACACAGCACAGAACTGCTGTGAACTCTTCGCCGTGTTACAGTCACTTCATTAAGGTGCAAATTTATGCATCGTAATGTTTCAGCATGTAATGAGATCAGCGAGCACACGGAGAGGAGATGGCGGGCGGGCGGCGGGCAAGCCCGAGAGGGACAGGTGAGTTAGAGGTGTGGCCTGAGGCTGCAGACCAACACTTTTAACCTGTGCCCCTCAAAACTGGCAATACAAGGCTAAAAATACTCAATATTCTCGTATTTATTTATTAATATAAGTGATTAAGTGAAGTGATGAAACAAACAGTGGGGGGATATAACCACACATTGAGGCTAACGGACAGCTTCAGGTCATTCCTCCCACCTGAACCATTCCAGAATCAGCTCATTGTTTCTGCTTATGTTTTTACAAAATGATTATATGAGATTGTTTTTATGACTCAACAGGAATCAAAGCTAAAAGATGAGCCTGGTATTGAATATAGGCAAAAAGAAGACCTTTCATATGCAATAATTAGTTTTGACTGGTCACCTATTCCACATGAGTTTGGTTGATGTTAGGTTTAATGATCCCCCAGTTCATTTCCCATTTTTTTGAGTGGTGCAGGATAATGATTTTAGTTTTTTGCACATCCCGTTCTCTCATGTCAAAATAAGGATTTTTTTGTTCAGGTCCATTTTGTTCTGCAACAAAAAATGATTTTATTATGTGCTATGTGATGGTTTATCCTTTAGGGTGTCTTACTCTTTTCCTTTTTCAAAGAACACCAGAAGACAAACACCAAAGAACTACATCCATCCTACACAAGCTTCGGGAAAATCATGAAAATACATTTTAACCAGTCACCAAAGTTCAACACAAAACAATCCTCCAACTCTGTAATGGAAGTAACGGTAAATCAGTGAGTTAAAATACTTAAAAACTTCTTCAATTAATGATCAACGGTGTGCTGAAACAACTTCTATGACTTTATATCCAAAACATCTGTGTCTTGTGTCAAAAGGATATCTGCAGCATTTGAACTCAATCTGGGGCACCCTTTCCCGTAATACCGACTCGCACCATAGGATGGTGCCATGAGCCAAACAGGCATTGAGAGTATAGTCTTATTTACAATAGAATCCACCTGAGGAAATAGTGATGTGGCAAAAGAAAAAAAAATGGAAAAATGCTGCCCCTGGGGGTGAAAGTTTTAGTTTAGCTTTGTAGAACATAATTACAAAAAGTCTTTCCTCCACAGCTCGGTTCAGGTATTTGATTTCTTACTTATAAAAATCATGAAACAGGAAATAAAAGTTCGTATTTCTTCATTTTCACGAGGATAGAACTGTTACATTTTTTAGCACAGTCACAGTCAGCACAGTGATTGTTTTTCACAGCATGTATGCAACAAACATTCAAGACTCATCAAAGGACCCATCACACTGTTAACCAAGAAAATAGGTTATCTTTTAACTCAAACCATCATATTTTTCAGGACTTAACTGTGTAGTTTTTAATACATACACCCAAACTAGTAGTTTCATATTAATATTATATATATATATTAACAATCTAACGATCCAGTTTGTGGCCTCTAACCTCCAACTTCTAAACTCAGGCACACAGTTTCCAGCTTATAGCATCCAGGTAGCATCTAGCCTCTAGCTTTTAGCATCTAGTCTGCAAAAGTTCCAACCTTGAGCTTCTAATTTCTATCTTCTAGTTTTTAGTTTCCAGCCTCCAATTTTGCCATTTTACAAGTAGAAAATAGTTATTTTCTGCTCTTTGATGTGAATCAATAGATATGAGACTGGTGTGTGAAATATTTGAGTTCAAATAAATTAAATCTGTGTCCAGAAACACAAATCAATACATCGTAAAATACTCAAATCAGCAGAAACTGACATGAGACTGTATAATATTTACAAATGATAAAGAAAATAAAAACAAACATCCCTCACAACAACTTTAAAAAATAAAGTGCAGCCGTTTATCTCAATGGTTTATAATTTTGGTAACAAAGAGACAAACCAATCCGGTCACAGCGCTCCCTTGGTGCAGGTAACAATGTTTTCTCCCTCTTTGCTGATTTTCTGTCGTGCTTTAAGGTGAATTCTAGGAGGGAGCGTTTCAGACACGGTTAAATGGACTCGACTTTAAAGGACTGCATGGAGGCTTCACCGGACAACCTGCTCTACCTCCTGAGGCTAAACGCAGACGCCGAAGTGAGCATTACAGACCAGGACCAGAAACAACTGATGTCATCTTTGTGTGAATGTTTTATTCATGAACTCTTTAAGATGCTCGGTCCAATAAACCAGGTTAACAAGGTCAAACCAGATTGAATCAAAGAGGAAATACGGGACGAAAATCACCCTAAACAAGGAGTGAGGAGAGGAGGAGAAAGAGTGTGTGTGTGTGTGTGTGTGTGTGTGTGTGTGTGTGTGTGTGTGAGCCAGTCAACCAACCTTAAAGTGCTTTCATATACAATCACATGCTGTGATAAACACACACACACACACACACACACACACAACCCCGTTCAGCTATCTTAGTGAGGACCTTCATTGATATAATGCTTTCCATAGCCCCTTACCCTAACCATTAAAAATGAATGCCGAACCTTAACCCTTACCCTAAATCTAACCATAACCCTGACACTAAAATCACATTTCGAGCCTCAAAAACACCTTTAAATGCCTTCAAATTTGTGAGGACCGGGTTGTGTGTCCTCAATAGTGACTGTTGGTTCTCACAAGTATAGTAGAATGCAGATTTTGGTCCTCACAAAGATAGCTAGACAGGAACACACACACACAC
>NW_024582405.1:2528264-2552072 GCF_018398535.1 Haplochromis burtoni | reverse complement strand
CACACACACACACACACACACACACACACACACACACACAGCTAGCTGGTAGCTTTGAGAAATGCCTCCTGGCAGCTCTGCACTACACACACAAATGGTTTATTTTCACACAGGAATAATAAGTTCAGTGTCAGCTATTAGCATCCAAACACTCAAATATGTTGCTCTTAATTATTAAATAATTAAATTTACACCCATAAGATTCCACAAAGGCTCCAGAAGGTGTGTGGATTTATTTTTGTTTAATCTGTGCAGAGAATCGGTCCAAATGTGTTCCTCGAGTTCATTCAGAAACTTCTGAGACACCAAAGTGCCGCTCGCGTCATCTGCTCGCCGCCCGCAAACACTTCTTAATAGGTGTAAACGGTTTAGTAGATGGCGAGTTCAAGTCCTGCTTGAGTTTTCTCTGCAGGGAGACAGATGGAGACGGGCGAGGCGTGAACCAGAGTTCAACTAAAAATATAGGCAGTTTTTTCATTTTAGCTCAGCTGACAGTTTTCTGAGAGGAACGTGTCAGAAACACACTTTCCTAGAAGCATGTGGACACAAAGAAGTTTCTGAGGGTGGATTTCACTTGAAAGTATTTCAGAAAACATTATCTTGATTTTGAAAAAAAAAAAAAAAGCCATCAGGAGGACTGTGAAGGTGAAAAAATAAACTAGAGCACAGTAAGCTTCAATTTATCACTACCTGACTGGTTCCTTTGTTAACTCCCAGCTCAGTTTCCATCGTCTCATCAGAGTTAAAAATAAAGAAGAAAAACTTCAGAATGTGCTTTAAAAACACATCAAAGGGCATCAGAACAAACAGAATCACAATCAGAGACCAGAATAGAGTCAAGACGAGACCAAAATAAACTGAAATTCACAGCAGATCATTACCCGACAAGGGTCTGACCACACTCCTCCTGCCCTAAAGCTTAAACTCCTCCTGCTTTATCACCTGCTCTTTCTGTAACGTGAAACTAAATTTGCAACATGAACATCGTGTTTTGTTCTCTAAGACCTTAAAATAGCGGCTGAGAACATAAAACGATCAGGAAGGTGTTTGCAGACAAATTTAGGAAGCGGGTTATTTTCTTGAAGACATGTTTTTAAACCAGAGGAGGCGCCCCCTGCTGGATATCAGAAAGAACATCATTTAAGACACCTCAGTATTGGCTTCAATCTTCACTCCTGGAAGCTACGTCCATCTGTTGCATATATCAGAGTTATATTGATGGATAACCTCGAGCACCAATGATGATCAGACTGATCAGTGATAATTTACCGATATAGGTGGTTGTTAGCTTATTTTTGCATTAATGCACCCAAGTGGGTGAGAAAATTGCAGTAAAGTTTTTTTTAAAAACCAAAAGAGAAGAACAGATTCACTGCTTATTACAGAATGCTGGCCAGACCCACTTTAGATCAAATTGGGCTCTTTGTAGCCCATGAACTAAAATAAGTTTGACACGCCTTCGCTGGCGTGTCAAAGTTACATCATCATCATCATTAAGAGATTCGTATTGAAGTGAATCAGTCTCGCTAAGTGACCAACACTTCCATCGAGTTCAGCTGTCTTATTTCTGTCTGCAGGTGACGTGAACGCTGCTCGTGTGCAGCGACGCTCGTTAAACTTCATTTGCCGGTGAAAGACTCGGCTGTTTGTGTGGAGAGCTCGATGATGAGTGGAGGAGACTGGTGACACGTTTTACACAATTACAAAGCGGACTGGACGAGTTAGTGGAGCTATGAAGAAGACAAAAGGCAGGCAGATGTTATGACTTAATAACACTTTATCTGCACAACTGATGTCCATCCACTTCAGCTCACTAATTACTACTGACTGAATCATTAATCGATAGGCGAACGAGGCTCTTCAGCTGGGACAGCTTACATTACTTTCTCTTCTTGCTTTACTTTCTCGGTGTGCATCAGGGAGGGAGGATAGCGTGATCCCACGATAACACTATGGAGATCACTCAAGCCTAAGACAAAGTTCACAGAAGAACAAAGAAGGAGAAGAAACCATTTCATATGATCCAGGTCCACACCTGTGAGGCTAAAAACAAACCTGCATCTCCACCACCAGACTGTAAACACACCAAACTTACAGTTTAACAAATCAAAAATCAAACTGTCTGTCACAATATGTATTCATTCAGTCATAAACAGCATGAAATGGAGGAGATGGGTTGCAAAGCAACTTGCAGATGCACAACAGCTGTAGGCAGGCTAAAGCAGCTTATATGGCTGCTAATAAGACGTCTAGAAGAACACCAGCAACGTCAGAAACAGGCTTCATTTATCCACAAACACAGAGGAAGAGTCTGGAGTGTGCTTAACTAGTCGATCTCAGTAGATCCACCAGCATTAGCTTTGTTGTTGTTGCTGATGCTCTATAAAAGTGGCCGAGCGTAAAATATGTGTAAAAGGAACCCCCAGATATGGGTCACAAGAAGACAAATTATATCTAAATGTAATTAAAGATCAGATAATTAAAGTGTAAGTGTGAGTGCCTAGAGCTAAACACATTATTCACGACTTAGTGTATCACGATCTGCTCCTGATGGGGGAGGAAATCCCGACTGGTCATATTTGGAGCAAAAGTTTCGTAGGTTCAGTCAAGAACATGGAACAAAAAAGGAGTAGAAACTACCGCAGGACCCCAAAGAAGGACTGAAGCGTGCAGACTAGAACAACACAAGACGTCAAACCTGGAATTAGTGTGCGCTCTCCCACATTGTTCACATTCCTTCCTGCAGTAAACATCCTGCCCTGTTATTACCCACAAACCACCTGGTTCATGTCATCTGAATACCTGAGTGAGCGTGTGTGTACTGTAACTGAGCAGCTTCACTAACGACCTTCATCTATAATACAAGACCTTAAACACACACACACACACACACACACACACACACACACACACACACACACACACACACACACACACACACACACACAGTGAGAAGAGCAGTATTTCCATCCCTTCACAGGACTAACCTCAAAGTCTTCACCCTGAACTTTACTCCATCACCTTTAAGAGGACTCAAACTTCTACACTGCACCAAGGTGAGTCTTCACAGTAAAAAAAAGCAAAAACATACACACAGGTAAAGCTACCATCACAAAAACACACACACACACTCACACACACCCTGCTAACCCTGAAATTTGTTCCTTCATCTTACAGGGACTCGAGCTTTGTCTCCATGAGGACATCGAGTTTAATTCAAACTTCAAAGTCTTCATCTCCTCTTGGGAACTCATTTTAGTTCCCTCAAATTGGACTAGCTCTAAGTTCCAAGCCTTCAACCTGAAATTTTCTCGATTACGGTGGTTTTCCCTTCATAGGGCTCGCTCTTTATTTAGACTCATTTTTTGTTCCCATAAGGAAGTCAAGTCCCTACAGTGTGAGAAGAGCAAACACAAATACGTCAAACCAATTACAATAAGACACACCTACAGCCTCCCCCTCCCATTATATCGTTACTATATATAGGACTCGCTTTTTGTCCACATGTGCTTCCACGTAACCCATAAATACAAGACCTCACACTCTAAATATTTCCACCACTTTAAAGGTCTCGAGCCAACCCTGAAAGTCTTCACCCTGACATCTGCTCCCTCACCTTACGGGGGAGGTGGAGTGCAAGAAAGTACCCACAAGCCAGTGTCCCAGGAAACAAATTAAAATAGCACACACCCATGGAGTTGTATTTCCATCGCTTCGGAGGATTTACGTTTGTCCCCTGAAGGAAGTTGGGACTCCACATTACAGAAAAATTAGTGCATATATTTCCCCCTTAAAACACAAAAATTAAAAGACATCACACACACTCATTGGATTTCTTTTACTTTTGAGGAGTCGAGCTACCTGTAATATCCTCGTCCCTGAAATTACAGCAATTTTGTCCCCTTGAGGAGGTCCCCACAGAGCACTAAAGTAAACACACTCGAGTCCCCACAATACATTTAAAACGGCGCACACCAACACAATCTAGGCCACTTTGAGTGCCATAATCTGTTGATAAGCCCCTCTCTCTCTCTCTGCATCATCTCTCTACCTCACTCGCTCTACAGTAGGACAATAAAACAAAGCCTCTCTCTCTTTCTCCATTGTTTCTTTATGGGACTCACTCACTCAGTAGGTGTGTGTTGTACTTGCTGGTGTAGTAGTAAACGTCTTCGTAGCCTTCCTGGTAATCATCATCCGCCCGGTACCTCCTCCCTCGCCTCCTCCTGCTCAGCAGACGTAGCAGGGCCAGGAACCGCTCCATCCCCACCACCTCCACCACAATCACACTGGGTCCAAACTGGGCCGGGCTACGCTGCAAGCTAACAGCAAGGCCAATAACGGTGAGGGCTAAGCGTTTATTCCACACAGAGAGATAGAGAGAGTGAGATCAGGTTTCCTCCTCCTCGCCTCCTCTTTCTGCTGCGCACACACACACACACCTCTGGATATCACACACAGACACACACGCATTAGCGCACATGTAGCACACACACACACTCCCTCACACACTCCCTCACTCGCTCGCTCTTTGTATTCTCTCCTCTATCTGCAGCCTCCCTCTCCTCTGTTCCCGTCTTCTTTCGGCTGTTGGTGCATCTAGCCGGGTTCAGCCAATCACAGAGCTCGCAGCTCACAAACACACACACACACACACACACACACACACACACACACACACACACACACACACTTTGCTCGCTTGCTGCTCTCGCCCTCTAACACACCACTCCTCCATCTCAGCCCTTCGTCCTGCACTTCCTTTCCTTCATTAGATCCTTCCTTCCTTCGTTATCTTGTCCCTCTATTTCCTTCCTTCCTTCAATCTTTCCTCTTCTTTCTCTTCCTGTCTTCACATTTCCCTTCCTCTTCTCCTCTTCCTCCTCATTCATACACTTCATTCCAGTGTGGGGGGAGGGGAGCCGGTGAGTGAATTCCTCAGAGTCTTCTGTAAGTGTACCAAGAGGAGGAGAGAGGAGAGGGGTGGAAACGTGCAGGTAACTGGTGGAAAACTGAGATAAAACCAGATTTCAGGAACTGAAAACCAGGATTATCCTCCTGGTATCAATATCAAGGTCCTGTTTGGTTTTGGGAGAGCACTGGTGTAGTTTTACACTCGATTCAGGAAACAAATGAAGACACAAACCACAGACAAAAGACGTGAAACCCGGATGAACATCAACAAAGAGCTCTCAGGTTCCATTTACCTCAGAAACAAGTGAACAACATCTGCAGTCACCTTTGGAGCACATCTGGCTGACAACATCAACTCAGGGACAGCCACAGGTCCACCTTACATGATTACTGACCTTTTAGGCCACATCTGGCCCTGTTAACCTCTGCCGTAACCGACATAAATCCCAGCTCCTTACTTTTTGCCTCATCTAGTTCTTGACAACCGTTGGAGTTGCAGTCCAAAGCCTAGCTTGTGACATCTGGGCAACATCTGGCCCGAACAACTCTCGCTGTACGTCACAACCATACTGGCTTGTGACTTTTGAGCCACCTCTGGCATCAACTCATAGACAGCTCCAAGTACAATTTATATGTTTAGTGGCATTTGAGGAACATCTGGCTCATCCAACCTTTTACATAATCGACATCTGGATCACATCTGGCTCATCCAGCCTTTGCTGTAACCCATGTAAAGCTCAGTTCGTGACTTTTGGGCCTCATCCAGTATCAACTCAAAAACAGCTGCCAGTACACATTCAAACACACATTAGGTGATAATCAAGGAACATCTGGCCCTGACAACCTCTACTGTAACCCACCTCGATATCAGTTTGACTTTTGGGTCACATCTCAGGCATTACAGCTAAGACTGTATTTTTTCCCCCATTTAAACTACATTTACAGCACAAAGAAAGAACTTGTAAATAGATCATATTGTATATATACTGTAAACTTGCAGGATGTTTGTCAGGTTAGTGAATAATTGTGTTACACAATCATAATAAACTTTTGGTTTCAAGCTCTTATACTTTTCCTGCTTGCATCACACAAAGAGCTGATCACTCCATCGCTGCCTCATATATGTTACACCGTGAAAAGCCCGACTGTAACAGGGTAATCGGTGTTATTCATCTTCAGTGTTTTGAACACCTGACCAGTGTATAATCCCTGCAGGTGTTCTTGGTCGGCCACCCAGAGTCTACACAACCTCCACAGAGACCTGAAGTCCTGACCTCACACTTCCTGCATCAAAAGGGTCTGGTCAGGATAATAAATGGAGACACTTGTGCTAAAGCAAGGACTAAACAATGCTGAAAACAGCTTCCACTCTGAGTCAGTGGATGCGATCTGCTGAGGTAAGCCTGCTGCATGATGGCAGCATCCTCTGGTACCTGAGTACAAGGCTTCACAATAACACGGGCACTAAAGATCCTGAAACACCTTCATGATTATATCCAGCTGCTGACAACATCTGAGAGATTTTTTATTAAAGAATAAAATAAATAAAATAGCAAACTTTTGCTTTTACCCTCATCTCCATTTATTTTATATTTATGCAATAATCGTTTTTTGTCTTTTGCTGATCGGAGTTACGCTGCTGACAGATGTTTAGAATTCATCATATGATATACGCCGTCATTTTACTCTGCCTTATTTATTGATTAATAAAAATGATTAAATCACAATGACAAATAAAGAGAAGAAGCAAAAAGAAAATTAAAACATGATCATGATCAAAAATGATATACGAAAACACTGACAAAATGAAACATAAAATAAAATAAATAATAAATTACTGAAAAATTATACTTTCAGCAATGACGAATAAAGTGTGCAAAAAAAAAAGGTAATAATATTTGGCATTATTTAAAAGCATAAAATATGACTATATTAATAAATAAGATACGTTACACAAAATACAGTAAAAAAAATAAAAACAGAAAATAATAACAAAATAAAAATAGAAATAAGTGTAATAATGACAAGTAAAAATTAAACACATGTTTTTAAAATAAAAATAAATAAATAACCAAAACTGGAAAAAGAGTATTTTTAAAAAAATAAGGCTAAATAAATCCTGGCAGACTTACACACTGCCTATGGTCCTACTCCAAACTGCAGGAAATCTTGTGAACTAGAATTGATCTCAGCGGGCGCATCTTCAACCAAAATCTTCAACCCAAAAATAAACATCTGTGAAAACTGTAATGTTCTGATTTTTCATGCCAGGAAAAATAAAATATAATCTACAACATAGAAACGCTGGAACACGTCCCGTTGGACTTCATGATCTGCTCGGGTCAAACATTTAGCACAATGTGTCGTTTCTTTCTTGAATATGTTGACGTGGACGTAAACGACAGCTTTTGTTGTTTTTGTGTAAAACTCTGAGCGACGCTCATGACATGATAACTGATCACAAGGACGGAGGTATGAAAAGATCCAAGCTGAGCACGATTATTAGTGTTACTGTTAGTTAGATTTGTTTGTGTTTGGTTGTCAACAAGTATCACAATTAAGTCAAAGCAAATCTAAATATCTAATGATATATGTATAACAAAATAACACAATAAAAGCTATAGGGAAAAAATAATCAGTACAAAAAAATAAAATAAAAGCATAAAGTTTGTTTATATAGACCAAACTATATTGATGTTTATTGGGGGAAATCATCGCAACATTTATCAATAATGTAAAGAATCTGGCCTAGTTTTAAAAGCAGCTTTACAGATGTTGCTATTTTTGGTTTTTAACAGCTACACGCTCGAGTACAACCCTCAAGTATTTGAGTAAATGTGATTCAGCTTCAGAAAATCTGCTGAAGGCAGCACACAGCGAAGGACAGACTGCTGTGAAATCATAATAAAATATTTCTACAGTTTAAATTCCTTTTTTTAATCCATTTGCCAAACGGTGGATTGGAGGGGAGCTTGCCGCTCGTCCAACTGGGTCCCAGTCAGCCCTGTTGGCTCAGGAAATGACAAACGGGAGGGGGGCAGCAGATTGTGATCAGAGGGTATTTTAATCATGCACATAAGGAGGAGATTAACCAGGCTACTGAGTGTTTGAGGGTCCCGAAAACGATCAGAGCGGGGACGGACTTCACGCCAAAATTCGGCCGTCAGGCTCTGGGACTGTTCTTAAGCCAAGAGTATGACGGCTCGCGACGGCATGAGATTTCTACAGAAAGAGAGGGAAAACCCAGAATATCACCAGAGATGAGTTTAGACACAGGTGAACTGGTCCAGGCAGGTAAATCTGGACCTTTCCTCTCTGTGTGGCCATCACACTCAGCCCCTATCCAATGTGACTTTTGACCTCTGACACACAGTGACTGACAGCTGGTCGCCAGGGTGTTCAGTGACAGTCAGAAAGCCTTTCTCTGAGCTGCGAGTGCTCACCTTTGACCCCTGTCATGTCCTGGAAGCTCATGTTCCCCACGCTGTGCTGAAGCCTGACAGGCACAAAACTGCTGATGGAAAAATGACAGCACACACACACACACACACACACACGCTCTCATAGTAAATGCATTGATTACTGGATCAGCAGCGGGAGTGAAGGAGAAGCTTCAGATTTTGTGGATCCTGCTGCACTGACACCTTTTGTCGTCTGATAAACACATTTTGAAGCTGTTGGCAGAATAAAATCAGCACTCTGCTTTCATCCAGGTGAGAATGAAGTCATGTGGAGTCAAGGTATTTTTTTTTTTTGTTCCACTCTGAAAGTGACGTTTACACCTGGAAGGAGAATCTGCTGCAACCATCTCCAAACAGCGTCACGTCTTAGACTGTGCACGTGATTTATTTTCCTTTTACAGTATAAGAAACACAAATCTAAGGTACATGACTTAAAGCTTCAGAACACAACTGCAGACCACGCGTGAACCGAGAAGCTGGATCTGCTTTCATTTCTAAGAATTTCTGATCGCACAGCGACTCTAAAACTGAATCAGTTGCAGCTCAGGTCTGCTAAATGTTATAGATGCAAACTTGTCTGTAAGGGCCTCTCTGCCGGGTTTAACTCAGCGTGTCGTTGTCTAGTGCAGGAGATGTTTAAAAGGTTGCAGCACTCGCTCGTTGCTAGCAGAAAACTAGCTGATTAGGAAGATTACACTTATCTCAATGAGACGTTTTCCTGTGTAATAATATTCAACATGGCTATCAATACATTTTTCAAAAAATGCCTCTCTGTGTAAAATGCGTTTAAAAACTGTGGGATACCGTTTTTCCGTGATTTGAACCGAGGGAACAAATCGCGGCAGGATCAGCCTGATGTTATTTGTATCCCACTGTAACTTTACTGTATAAAGAGCTAACATCTCCAAAATGTCAGGAGTAGTTAGTCATTGCAAGAAGTGTTTGTGAACTAAAAATCATAATGTGGGATACTGTTTGTCTGTGATTTGAACAGCCCAGCGCTGCTCCTGGAGGGAAAAGCAATTCTGCAGGCTTCACCTTGGCACTTGTGCAGGTGAAGCCAAAGGGAATTTGATATACCTTTATTAGTCCCACAAGGGGAAATTTCATAAGGCTGCCGACCTATTGCACGCAATGGCGGTGCCATCTTACCCTCCGACCATACATACATTACACAAAACATCACATGGGGAAGACAGGTCAGAGGGGTATAACAATGGAAAAATGCACCACAGGAGGAAAGATAAGGAGGAAAAAAAATAACTCCCCCCAGACTGAGCTCCAACAGGGAGATCAGTTTGAGAACAGAAAAAAAAACACCTCTGCACATAGCACATGAAAAAACTCTTAATACACCAAAGAAACACATGACAAGCAACAGGGGTGGGTAAAGGGTGAGAGACAGCCTGTGCGCAGGTCTCCTTGATCCACCGTCAGTATCGGAAGGAATAAGCGTCAAAGGCATTTGGAAAGGGAGGGGGGATGAGTGTGTGCATATCAGTGTATATGTATGTGTGTGCGTGTCCAGAGTTCAGCTGAGACAGTGTCCTTCGCCCTGCCAGGCTAAGTAAACAGTTATCCAGCCAATCCAGGTGGCCTTGCATAGAATGGGAAGGAACAGACTAAACACAGTCGTTATCGGGGAGTTTTTGTTCGGCTCCAGCCTTGAGACCGCAGCTGGCGCCGAAGGGGTATCCGCATAAGTGATGGTGGTTTTTACTTTAGTGTGAACAGCTCATATGAATTTCAAAGCAGTTCTACAGTCCAACAGTGGTCTCTCAATCTCCCGTTGGAGAGCGGCGAGCTTCGCCATACTTGCGTTCTGTGATGTTGTCATTTCTTGTGCTCAAGGAGCCGATTCTGAGAACTCACGACAGTGTGCCTCCCTGACGTGCTTCACCATATTTTCTAGTCTTTGGCTTAGAATGAAGCTGGTTTGGAAACATATTCAGCGATGCTTCATCTCCTGCTTTGCGTTTGTGTGGCCGCCCCGTGCTAGCAGTGTCCAAGCGTTTTTTTTTTTTTACCCTTTTCATACCGCGCCCCCCCTGCAATGGCTCTGCGCCCCACCTAGGGGGCGGGCCCCACACCTTGGGAAGCTCTGCTCTAAACTAACACAGGATGTCATGCTGGTCGTTTTTCACCTTTTTCCTAATGTTTGATTAGTGAGTTCATGGTGAATACAGCTGCGTCTGTGCCTGCAAGACCTGGACTACAGTACGTTTGTTCAGACAGTGTTTTTAAAGTTTCTCGCATGAGCTGCTCTCACAACACAAGAGCTGCCATTAAATGTGAGGGAAGAAAAAAAAAAAACCCCACATCAGCAGGCCCTAAAATTAGACTGGCTCCGCCTCCCTCACCTGTCAGACATGCCTGAGGGCTTTAACGGCCCTCCAGGTGCCAGCCGGGCAGATGGTCGAGTCACATTTACTGACACAGGTGAAAAAAGAGAGAGACGGAAAGGGAGAGTGATGCTGCTGCTGCTAAAAATGACAAGTGAGGCTTCATTTGCATATCGCTGTCAGGATTCTGCTGCTCTGCAACCTGATTGGCTGCCTGCCTGCGTGTGCGTGTGTGTGAAATCCTTTTCTCCACGCTCCTCTCTGAGAAAGACTTTATACTCTACCTCCCCCTGGTGGTCACTCAGAGAAGCTGCAGCTTTTAAAAGACAAGTCTGAGGAGAAGACAGAAAGTGTCAGACGCTTTAGACGTCCAAATCCTGCCAAAAATACCTATGATTTAGCTGGGCAGACGTGCAGACAGCGATTGATAAAGCCGGAGGGAGGACAGCAGAGACGTAGAGACCCAGAAACCAGCAGAACAAAAGAGAGCCTTAATGGACTGCTGAGTGACTGACCCTGATTCCTAATGGACACAAACACATGACGCATTGACTTTCATTCATTCCCCGAAGGGTCGGCCTAACCTGAACACAGACCAGAGGAAGGAAAAGAGAAAAAAAAAAAAAAAAAAAAAAAAAAGCAGCTGGGTAACAGCTGTCAGGAGCCACACAGATTCATCTCAGAGCAACAAAGAGGTTCAGTCAACAGAAACTCGTGTTATTGATCCAGAGGGGATCGTAATCCATCACACAGTGATTGGGCATTTCAGAGGTCTAAAAGTTAGTTTTAGATTTGCAATTAAAAAATGTTGTTTAATTAAGGGACATTTCTTCCAGCTGCACCACTTTAATTGCTTTCAGTTTAAACAGGCATTTATTTGAACACCTGGATTAACACCAAAAGCAAACATGTAGGTTTGAAATGAAATAAAGATTTTTATTGCGAGTTAACATTTTCCTAGTTTTACACCGCTTTTACAACCTGACATGGAAAGTGTAGCAGCCTACATGAGAGTTATCTATTTCTATTCATATTTAAAGAGCTGGCTATTTTCAGCCAGCCTGGAAGATGAAATATGGCATTTTTAATTCATAATAAAAGTCGCACCTTTATGGTTGTGCCACCCTGAAATCTGAGAGCAAACAAATCACTGGAAGTTGTTTTAATAATCACAATGGTTTTGAATGTATTGCTGCTGATAAATACAGTGGGGAAAAAAAGTATTTAGTCAGCCACCGATTGTGCAAGTTCCCCCACTTAAAATGATGACAGAGGTCAGTAATTTGCACCAGAGGTACACTTCAACTGTGAGAGACAGAATGTGAAAAAAAAATCCATGAATCCACATGGTAGGATTTGTAAAGAATTTATTCGTAAATTAGGGTGGAAAATAAGTATTTGGTCACCTCAAACAAGGAAAATCTCTGGCTCTCACAGACCTGTAACGTCTTCTGTAAGAAGCTTTTCTGTCCCCCACTCGTTACCTGTATGAATGGCACCTGTTTGAACTCATCATCTGTATAAAAGACACCTGTCAAAATATATTCAAACTAAAACAGTTTTTCAGGATGAAGTCCTGAAATCATGAATTAGAAATAAATTATTTTAAACAGAAATGATGCAGAGACACAAAGATCAGTCTGCACATGGCATCATTAACCTGAATATGAACAACAGAAGTGACTTCATCAGACTCCAATGACTCTCCTCTGCTTACAGAGAGAACGTTTCACTTCTGCTCATCTTTTCTTCATCATTAACAGTTTCAGTACTTTTATTTCCTGGTATTAAAGCATCTGCTGCTCTGGTTTTCAAGTAGTTTGTCACTTATCTGCTAGCATAGCATTGCCCTTTTGCTGTTGTAGCAGCCTTAGCCGCTGCGACCCTTTATGGTTATTTGTGCCGAGAGCTTCTTGTTAATGTTTGCAGGAGTGTCTGCTAAACACACACATTCACATGGTGAAGCAGAGCAGTTAAAGTTTCTGCCACCTTGATGTGAGCCTGTTAGCTTTAGCATAGCATTAACCAAATATGTATATGTATATAAGTTTAACAGGGAAGTTCTGCATGCTTGTCACCAATGAAATGAAACTGTGATGTTTAGCGACTTCTTTACCTACAAACCTCAGCTCCACTACCTTACTGAAGATAGCAGGTGTACTTCTCTGGGCTCAGCACTGATAGGCTTTTACTCATGATGTAACCATGGAGCCCAAGTTGAATCTGGCTGGGAGATGCGCTGAGCTAGTTTAAAAACTGGTGAACATAGAGAAAGTCTTTTATTAATTAATTTAACTGCATTATTATCAGAACAGAGCTAATTAGAAAAATGTCTCACAAATAAAAACTCAGCAGCAACCGCTTCCTGAAGGTAGAATATGGTGAACGAACAAAGATGGCCTCAGTATGTGACTACATTTCACAGTAATCTGACACTATGTCGACTGTGGGGCTGTGGCTGGTTTCTGTATGATGGTTAATCTGAATGTGGTGTGGGTTTAAGGCGGGCCGAGGACAGCCTGCACAGGAGTGCTAATGTTTTATTTTCTAATGCTGAACCTTAGAGAGAAAGAGGGACAAAGACAGTTATCGGGCAGCTGCAGCTGGCAAACACACACACATGCACAATAATGGATAAAACAGATCAGAGAAAACAGTGGAAATACTCTCCTCTCTCCCCGTCTCTGCAGGTTTCAGTGTCAGACTGACTGCTGGACCATCAGAGACGCCCTAAGACACAACACGTATGAGTGTGTGTGTGTGTGTGTGTGTGTATTAGTAAGCGTGTTTGTTAGTGTGTCCATGCTGGGCTTATTCAAGTAGAAAATGAGTGAGTGTATGCGATGCCAGAAGCTCGGCTGTCCACCTGGATGCTGCCCAAGGCTCAGTATATGTGCGAGTGTGTGTGTGGGATTGTGAGTGTCAGGATATAACAGATGAAGGGCAGTAAAGCAGATTCTCATCATGAGTCTCTTTCCTTCTGGAGTCCACAAATTAAACGTTTTTAAAGCTTCCTTGCTGCTAATTCTCTGATTTCATGTTCGGCTGTTAAATGCAGCTCGATGGTTGGAGGTCAAGTGATTGAGTCAGCCATTACTGAATTTTCCAGAATCAATAAACAGCACATTGGCAGTCTATACACATGCCTACACTGCCTCCTTCTCCATACTAGTTTCCTCTTACTAGATGCAGATGCTGGTTTTCCAAAGAAAAGCACTCTTGAATTGTTCTTTTGTTTGTTTGTTTGTGTGAGTGCGTGCGTGCGTGCGCGTCAGTCATAAAGTTTCATTTCACATTCATGTTTTGGAGACTGATCTCTGGTTTGCACCTTCAGGGGAACCCTTTTTACCATTGCAACAATCCTGAAAACCTCCCTCACAGCTGACTTCTGTGATCACTTTTAGGCTTGGGTATTGCGTTCTGCGCTGCTGGATGTTCTGATGGGGGTTCCTTTTTTAGCATTGAAAGGACCCAAAGATCATCCCCTATGGCAGCTTTCTGTGGACCTCCAATCACCTTGTGCCAAACTCTACTGTCTGCTGTAAAGTCTTGATAATAAACCATCTACTTCCTGGTCAATGCTCTACATTTGGCTCTGTGTTCTGAAGGTTTTGTTAATCATGGAAAGAATTCTGTGGTCATCCCCTGCAGCTTTTTTTGTTTTGTTGATGGCAATAGTTTATCCTTTCACCAAAAATATACCAAACCCTTGATTTGGATTTGCTTTTCTGGTACGTCTCCAATGACCTTAATGAGGGTATTTCTGACTTGCACTGAGAGACTCTTTGAATGTGTGTTTTGGCTCCACAGCCTCAACTTTCAAATGCAACTCTGGAGCTTTGACCTACTTCATTTATGATGAAATATCAAAGAAATAGGCCACATAGGTCTGGAGATTACAGAAGTGAACTGTCAGCAAGTGTTAATATGGGTTAATGCATACACAGAACTTTTCTGAGCAACCATCCAGAAAACAGTCAGCCAGTCGTTAACCTTTAAAGAGTTCTTCCATATGTCTAAATTTGGTTGAAGTGAAATGTTTTCTTTTTTTAAAATACAATTTTCTGTTGACTATAATCTAACAGGTCTAAATCTAAAGCTAATCATCTACTGCTTTTTCTGATCTGGATCATGGTTCCTTTTGACCAAGAGGACCAAAGACTTTACTCTGAGGTGGAGCCTAGACACCCTTTATGGGAACTTCACTCCCACCAGACCCTTGATTTCATTCAGTTAGTACCCACAGCTCAAGGCCACAGGTGATGGTAGGAACAAATATCGACCAGTAATATGAATTCTGTCACTTCTGAAATTGCTGCCTCAGAGAGGTTGATTGTGGGCAATCTATGGTGTCGCAAGCAACTTACTCTGGTAGGGCTTCCCAAGCTAAACTGGTCCCGGGTGAAGGGCCAAATTAAAGAGGACTTAAAGGAAAACCCAAGAACGAGGCGCCAGTGTACACTTGAACACAAAAACATAATTCCCGTGTATCCATAATGTGAATTAAAGACCTGAATCCAGCTCTCAATCTAAACATGCTCTTCTTCTCTGTAATGTGCTCCAGAACGTCCTGGGTCCAAGATACGGCTTAGTCAACCCTAAACTTTTGTTCCAGGTGGGTGAGAGGCTGCTCATGTATATCACAAACA
Organism: Haplochromis burtoni; assembly: GCF_018398535.1. Lineage (NCBI taxonomy): Eukaryota > Metazoa > Chordata > Actinopteri > Cichliformes > Cichlidae > Haplochromis > Haplochromis burtoni. The sequence continues at coordinate 2,536,706 of NW_024582405.1, read as the reverse complement.
GGCAACAGCAGAATAAATCACCTACTTTTATTTAACACATAAGACTCTTAGTGACCTCCACATTTCTGTGTTCGTTTGTAAGAAAATCCCTTCAGCCAAGTTCAACATTTGGCTTTAAAATCCCCGCAGGTCCACTTACTTTTGGTCATGTAGACGATTACACAATATTTGCACACACCTTAACAACATACACACTCACACACATTTAAATGGATGAAAAAGTCAGGAGATGACACACACACACACACACACACACACAGTCAGCAGTTTGTTCAACAGAGTCGTGGTGTGTCTGTGTGTCTTGGTAAAATCTGTGAGAGACGATACAAATAATACATTAAGCTGAGAAATACGGATGTAAACACACACACGCACACATACAGAAGCACATCTTCTATTTGAGGAGCCAGGCAATATGTCCTCATAATACTGGTGTCAAGTACAAACACACACAGATTCAGGTCTGCTTCAGTAATCCTGAGGACAAAGATGAGCAGAGTTCTGACATCAGCACCTCTTAAAGGACACAGTGTGTATTTTACTGTGTGTGAGTCTGTCGCAGTATAGAAAACGATTTTGCGACAGTGTGTGTGTGTTTCAGTGTGTGTGTACTTGTGTTAAAGCCATTTTCTCTGCTTCTTAGCTGAAAAGCTTAAAACAGTGGGATGATGTCATGCTGTGACACACACTCGTTATCGCGCACTTGCACAGACACACACACACAGACGCAGCCTAATCATAACGCCCTTCTATGTGTGACTGCTCAAAGATTTTCTCGTCTTTTTAGGGAAAGAAACACTTTAAAACCCGTTTAATATTTTTAAAGAAACAAGTCGATCTGACAGCCGTTCAGCTGCTGCTCCACTTGTGTCACATGACCTTCAGCGCCAAAAGGGAAGCTAAAAATTGACGACACAGTCTGACTGCACTTCACTGAAACAGCCACAAAATGTATTTAATGTTTCCATGTTGTGACACATCCCTGACTTTACAATCACTTTATCATAGTCACCAAAGATCTTTTCAAACAAAAATACAATTTAATCTTCGATGACTCATCTGTGATCCAAATTGAGAAGACGGTTGACTGTTTGGGTCATTTTTCACCAAAAGATCTCAGTAAATAAACAACTACACAAACTGCATTTTCCAGCCTGTATTTAGAATAACTGGAATAATTATCTCATTTACTTAAGACTGGTTTAACAACTGCAGCTGTAAGTCTATGGAGGGCCGTAATTGCCAAAACACATAAATACAATTAAATGTTTAAGGAAAAAAACAAAACATAAAAATGAAATAAAAGAAATTTAAAGAAAATCTGTAATATATAGATTAAATAAATAAAATCTAAACTTTTATTAAAACATAATAAATTCATTTGTTAATTTATTACATCTAATATAAATGAATCTATTCCCACAATGATTTTTTTGTTTGGTTCTAGATTTCATGGCACATAAATCAGAGACATTTATTTATTTATATTAATTTTGGCAGCAACTGTCCTCCATAAATCACTGTCTGTATGCCGGCGGCTGTAGTCTGGACTCTGTGTTTATGAGGACATCTGTGAGGTAGATGCTCCTGTTGAGCAGCACATCAAATCTGGCCACGGATCAGACTTTCAGAGCGGCCTGCAGGCGCACAGGTGCTGGACCCTTCTGGACCTGCCAGGTAAGAAATCGGGGTCACGCACCTGACGCCGTCACCGCTTGCATGCTGCAAAAAGCTGCCTGCAGCATCCGTGTTCTCCTCCACAGGCCGGCCTCAGCTTCGTCAGTGAAGCCAGGAAATAATCATTTACTAAATCCACCACAGTTAAACGTGAAAGAGGAGACATAAAAACAGTCTGAAGAGCCTTTTCACCTCATAAAAGTTAACAGAGTGCACGCACACACGAGCTAAAGCCCCATTCGGATGGGATTAACCTTACAGAGGGAAGCTGGGGTTAAATATTCCCCCGAGGTCTCTGGCAGGGATTTGAAACTTTGCAAGATTACAGGAACAGACGAGCAGAAAGCCGCTTAGAAATCACAGAGAAAGATTCTGCAGATCTTCCCTGAAAATCGCCACATTTTCATAAAAAAATAATCCTGGGATAGCTTCCTTTAGATCCACCACATTTTAATCAGGAAGGTCTAACAGCTAATACAGCTGCTTCTAATGGCACCAGGTGCGCTTAAAAAAAAAGAAAAAAGAAAAAAGGGAAAGGCGTCATCATGATCATGTCAAACTTGTACAAGGCAGCGAGTGTAATAGTCTCATCATTAATTTCCAGTACTTCAGATGTCACTTTGCACCAAATTCTAAAGTAAAACACTGAACTTTAAACATATCTGAGCCCTCACATGTTAAATACTAACAAAACATGAGCTTAAAGAAAATTACACCTCGATTTAAATGAAACTACAAATCTGTAAGAGACACTGAAAGAATGTGATATCAATGGATTCATGACAGCAATTAGAGGTCTAAAGATGTTGACATAACCATCCATCTATCGATTTTCCACCTCTTCTCCAGGGCTCTGTCCCACGATGCAAGTTCAACATAGCCAGGATATGATTTCCCTCTCTGGCTTCATCCCTAAGGTTTCCCAATCCAGTTTGAAAGAGACAATGCTGCCAGAAGTGACCAATCAGAAACACAGACAGGTCTAATGGCAGCAGATCAAACTGCAGTATTAGGAAACAAATGGAAGAAAATGAATAAACAATTTTAATCAAAATAATGGACTGACAGTTTCTGAGAATCTCGAGGGAGAAGGTTTTTCATTTGACGACGTCCATGGATACTCGACTTCAGACAGTCATTCACTGCAAAGGATTATTATCCAAGTATCGAAAACAATTACTAAAATGAAAATTATATTTGGTTTTACAATTACTTCTGGACCTCTGAAAATGGGGTGGTGTATGAAAATGCCTAAATTCTGGAGACTTAATGAAACACTTTTTATGAGAACAAGATCACATATTTTACTTAGGATCAGGGGTTACGCTTGGAGTTTGGGTGATTTCTTAGAGTATTTTAAATTAAATATCAGTAATTTAAGCTGTTAATTTGCTCACTTATGTTCTTGTTTTTCTGTCTTTCTACCTACAAATCAGCTGTTGTCACATCTAATCACTGCCTGAGTTTCTTGAACATGAGAACATAAGATTTATTTTTATTTAACTCTGGGTTTCCCTGCTCAGTTAAGAAAAAAACTCATGGGAAAATTTAACTAATTAACCCAAAATTCTGCTCAGTTTTTCATCATTTTATCTCACGGGGCTCCTGCGTTACTCCTGACTCCTGTGTTTAGATTTAATTTCTCATTTTCTTTGAGTCAAATCCCTTTGAGATGAGTAGTGACATGAAGCAGTAGCGATAAACATGTAAGTATAGTAGTACACCGTGTTTCCGTCATGGTCTGTCTATGTATTATTTACCCGTTGTCTATATTTATTCTGCTGCTTTCAGCTGCGTGATATTTTTTTTGTCCTGCTGTGTTTGGGTCTTAGCGTTTAACATTTTGGTGTTTTGTTCTTTTTTTCCCAGCATCCCGCTGTGAAGGACTATGACCAGTTTAGCTGGAAGCTGTACACACACGCGCACACACACGATTATATTATTATCTCTCCAGGAGCCCCACACACAGGTTTACAACACAACACCAAAGCAGCACCGTAACGTCTTTGGAAAATGGCTCTGAGGCTCAAACTGCTCAGATTGTAGAGGCTTTTTCAGTCACTTATACTCATCCAAAGCTAGGAATAATTATTGGGTTCATTATCAGTTAGTTTGTTTAATGATGTTTTTGTTCATTGTTTTGTCTGTAAATTGTAAGGACACTGTGAAAACATTGGTTTTGATTTTTTTTAACAAGAAGCAATGGAAAATCCAAATACAGAGTTTACTATTTTTTTTTAATCAAAAGAGTCTGAAACATGGGACACTGTTTGTTCATTTTTTTTTTTTTTTTTTTTTTTTTTTTTTTTTTTTTGGGGGGGGGGGGGTTGTTTATTTGTTTTGTTTGGGGAAGTGCATAAGAAATTAGTCAAATATATCAATAAATCACATTTTATTTATATAGCTACTGAATTCATGCCAGACAACTTAAGGGCCCTTTTACTTTCAAGGCACTTACTTTTCAGGCATCTTTTTGAAGCACTTACTGGTTCAAATCTTCGTGGTGTTCCCCAGGGCACAATTCTGGGGCTACCGTTATTAATTTTATATCTGATACACTCGGGACAGATTACTGAGTCGTTTTCCATTAGTACCACTTATATGCTGATGACACTCAACAATGTTTAATTTGCAGTTACATAAAAAAGAGAAAGTGTTATAGTTTCACATTTCTCTTTCTGAAAATCAGCAAATGTTTGGGATTTTTTTTAAATAAATTAAACTTTTATTTTGGTCTAGGCCGTCTGGAAAGAAATTGAAGGATGATCATAAATAAGCCTCAAATATGAGTCAATAAGCAAGCGATATTAATATAGTACTTTTTGCAGTCGGAAAAACAAGAAGTTTTTACAATGCGAGAATAAAATTATTTTATAAATGAGAATAAATTTAAAAGCAGGACCTGGTTTAACTGAATGAAATACATAAATGTGAACAAATTCAGAATGCAAAATTGGATTTTGACAGAAAACTAAAAGAAAAGATGCTCCTGGGATTATCATTCGTTGTTATAACCAAGTAATTAATAATAAAAAGGCAAAGATTTTATAAGAGGTCAATCAGCACGCTGTGGGTGGATAAGTAAGACGTGAAGACACGACCCCTTCCAATTAGGATATTTTTACATTTCATAGTTTCATTTATGAAGGAGATTAATTGGTACCCACTCAAATCGCAGGTTTCACTATTTTCAGAATTTAGCAGTTCAATAAACTTTATTCATCCTTTGTGGGGAAGTTAGACCTTAAACAGCTGCCCAGAATTTGGGTGCTCATCTGCCAAATTTATAATGAAGAGACAAAATTGTTGGCAACAGAGGAATTATTGCATCTTCAGTTTGTTGCACCACCCATTGGTATTCATGTAGGTCTTCTTAGTGCCCATAAAGGTTCACTACAGAGCTGGGATCCTATTGGGAGCAGTTAAAGGTTAACTCTTACATTCATGACCCACAAATCTGGATAATGTTAAACACTTAGCTGTCTGTTCAGGTCTCTTCAGGAATAATGTGAGTGAGACTGAATAAAAACACACCTCTTAAGTAGAGTGGAGAATGTGTGGCAGTGGTCATGAATAGTTTTTATAAAGTGAGCTAAAAATGGTTTGCTGAATCTGACAGAGTATAAAAGGAGGAAAACCTACTGTGAGTACACCTTAGGTGAGTGTTGACATGTTTGTTTCTATTCTAGCTCGGCCATGTGGTCAATCAAAATCTTCTTAAAATCAGGTTCATTAAACTTCAGCTTATTGTCATGACAGGATGCCTCTGTATAGACTCAAGTTTTATGTACAACAAAAGAGAGCTAATGATCATTTCTAATAAATACTGGATTATATTTAAAACCCAATTACGTTATAATCAATATGACAAAATGTTCAATCCAATTTAGAAATGCCCAGATAAACAGGAGTTCACCTACTTGCTGAAGAGTGAAAAATATCCACATACATTCTACACAGTGCTTTGGTTTGTGGCTTTCAAGACCACAGAAGAGCACAGTATGGTTAAAAAAACAAAACAAAAACAAAACCTTTGACACTAACTTTCATTTACAAATGATTGTTTAGTAAATGAAACCCCAAAGATATTTGAATTTATCCTACCAAAGACTACGATAACGAGCAATGTCTCCACATTCACGATACTTGGAACAGGATTTTTTTTTATCTTTTTACCCAAACAGTTCGCTCACTGAAAAATAGAATAATAATAATAATAATAATAATAATAATAATAATAAATTTTATTTATGAGCGCCTTTCAAGTCACCCAAGGACACTTTACAATAGGATAAAACACTTAGTAAAACAATGGCAGAATAAGAACAATAAAATAAAGCACAAGATAAAATGAACAAACAGTGGATTCACAGTGAATATGGAAAAGCATTGGAGAAGAGTCATGTCCCCACAGTCAGCTAGGGTCTTGAACTTTAATCCCGTCTACATTTAAAATGATTCAATCTAGCTAGTGGACAGTTGTTGTCTTTTGGATGCCACATCATCTCTTTCTTCAACCTCAGTGGATAGTTTGACCTTCTTGGTAGAGATAATAAGGGGAATAAAAAAAAAAAACAGTCAGATTATTTGGCAAAGCCTACCACCTATTATTGGTAGTGTATACTTCCGGCTTGAGTGAACGCTGGCGCGTCTGGCTGCCGCTACTCACCGGTTCATTTTTCGATTATTTGGATTTATTTGGATTAATTGGATTATTTGGATTCAGATTTGAATGAACAGGGACATTCACACTCAGGACCAGATCGATCTCTGCCTGGGATTGAATTGCAACGCTTGTCCTCAACTTCTGTTATTTCAGCTGAATGTGTTCTCACGTCTTCTTCTCAGTGAGCGGCACTAGCTTAACTGTTTGAGCTATTTTAGCCTACCTGTTCGTTGCTCCGGCCGGCTCGGCTCCTCTTCCTCCACACAATCAAAGATGCGGACCAAGATGTTCCTGAGCTGGTCGGCACTATTTTGGATTCTCCTGACGCTCGTCTACCATCCTACGGCTGGACTGCTCTGCTATACAGCCGCTGAGCTCCTGCGCCTTCGCGGGCAGCTATCGCTCCCGTCGCCGGCGGAGCTTCACTACCACCCGGGCATCACTTTCCAGCCTCGCCAGAGATACATCCATCGCGGGTCCCGCAGGATTTTCCATAACTCCAATGGAACTAAATCGTTCTGGTCTGCTACTCGCCGCCCTCGCAGGAACCCTGATCGGGCTGTCAACCATCGATCTCTAGCCCACCTGCCCAGGGCGCCCACCGCGATTAGCAAAAAAGAAGATACTCCACTCAACTTCGGTCTTCTAAACATTCGTTCATTGACAAGTAAGGGACCTCTCATCCAAGACCTCCTATCTGACCGTAAGTTTGACTTTTTCTGCTTAACTGAAACCTGGCAACAACCTGATGACTTTTCTCAGCTAAACGAATCTGCTCCTCTGGGGTTTGTTTACTTTTCTAAACCCCGCTGCTCAGGTCGTGGGGGTGGTCTCGCGATCCTTTTTCGCCAGCACTTGAAAGTCCTGCCGGTTAATGTTGATACCTTTAGTTCTCTAGAGGTCCTTGCATGTGAGCTGACTGGACCCATTCCCACTATCATAGCTACTGTATACCGCCCCCCCAAACCTAACCCTGTCTTCCTCAGTGACTTTGCTAATCTACTAACCCATCTTTCATCTCTCTCCCCAAATGTGATCTTGGTGGGAGATTTCAACATTCACATGGACAATAATGACCTTCTGCTCACCAGAGACTTTTCCTCCTGTCTCGAAGGCTCTGAATTTAAACAATTTATCGACTTCCCCACTCACTCTAAAGGACACACCCTGGACTTGGTCTGCTGTTCTGGTCTTACTCCCTCGAATCTTTCTGCTACTGAAATCCCCATAACTGACCACTTCCTCCTTTCATTTAACCTCACTCTCTGCTGCTCTTCTACCAAGCCAACCCGTCTCATCTCGTTCCGCAACATCAAGAACATTGATATGGACATTCTCACTACCAGTTTGGACAATGTTCAGATTCCGGACTTCTATTCTACTCCTGATGATTTGTTGTTATATTATAATAATTGTCTACGCACTGTCCTTGATTCTCTGGCTCCTGTAAAAACCCACTCTGTTTCCTTCCTCGCTCTGCTCCCTGGTTTACCTCTGACCTCCGAGCTCTGAAGGCCAAAGCTCGGCAGCTAGAGCGTAAATATAAGAAATCTGGTTTAACTGTTGATTCAGAAATCTATAAATACCACTGTACTTCAGTATAAAGACTCCATTAACAAGGCCAAACAAAGCTTCTACTCTGGTATTATCAGTTCTTATGAGGGTAATGCTAGGACTCTGTTTTCAGTTTTCAACAAACTAATTCAACCCCCCAACGCTTTACCACCGCACTTCTATTCCTCTGAAACATGCAACTCCTTGATGCTGTTCTGGACTACGAAAATCGATAACATCCACCAGCAACTCAGATCAAATGTTGTGTCTACGCCCTCTCCAGAACCTTTTCTCCTTTTTGAGCCGTTTTCCACTTTTCATCTTCCTGATTTATCTGATATTTCCGAGTTAATATGTAAATCAAAACCTGCCACATGTCATCTTGACCCCATGCCCACGGGGCTTGTGAAATCCTGCCTCTCTTCTTTACTCCCACTCATCTGTGCTATCATTCACTCTTCTCTCACCACCGGTATCGTTCCCTCCTTATTGAAGACTGCTCTAGTCACTCCTATACTGAAAAAACCTTCTTTAGATCCTAACAT
>NW_024582405.1:2509617-2522307 GCF_018398535.1 Haplochromis burtoni | reverse complement strand
CCAGCCCACACATGAAACAAAGCTGCTAGATTATTTCCCAACACATGAACAGGGTTCCATATCACCAATGGCTTGATTGTGCAGAGCCATTTAAAAAAAAAAAAAAAAAAAAAAAAAAATGTATGTCCACCAATCACAGCTCCAAATTCACCCGTGAAGCAAACCTCACTGTGAAGTTCTTTTCTTGAGCCAGTCGGCCTGTTCTCACAGTAAAGAATGAGCAGTTGTTTGTTCATAGTAATAAATAATTGTACCTTGCTTTTTGAAATGGAAATGGAAATGAACGTGTGCAACGTAAAATCAATCACAAGTCCAGTGAACATACTTATCCTGCTTTCTACCACTTAGAGTGACCAGAATTTACAGAACTAACTTCATCCATTTTCTACTGCTTATTCAAGGCTGGGTCACGGTGCAGCATTCTACTCCTCCACCTCCTCCAGCTCATCCAGAGAACACCAAAGCATTTCCACACCAGCTGAGAGATGAGTCTTTCTAACGTGTCTTGGGTCTACCCCTGTGGTATCCTACCAGGAGGACATGCCTGAACCACCTCACCTGTGGAGCAGTAGCGGCTTAACTCGGTGCTCCTCCCAAATGACTGAACTTCTCACCCTTAAGTCTAAGGGAGATCCCAGCCACCCTTTGTAGAAAGTTCATTTTTACCCCTTGTATCTTTGATCTCATTCGTTCGGTCAATACTCAGACCTCAAGGACCAGAGGTGAGGGTAGGAACGTAGACTGAACTTTGCTTTTACACTCAGATTATCCACAACGGACAGGTACAGCATCCGCATCACTACAGACACCACCCGAGGTACTCAAAATCCTCCACTTTGGGCAGTAACTCATCCCGCAAAATGACCTTGTTTTAACTAAAACTGGAGTCATGGATTCAGTTAGTAGTAGGGTAATTTTCCCATAGACTTCTATTCAAATGTCAGACTTTTTGCAACCAGGAGTGTCGCCCCCTGGTGGGGTCTGAAAAGAAAGTTGCATCCATGTTTATACTGTATTTAGGAGGACCTGTGCCGATAAGGACAGTGAAGATGGCCCAGTCTTGCTATTTATTGGGCTTTGAGTACGAAGACAAAACAAAGCTTGGTCGTTTTGGGTCAGAAGAGTCTTGACCAGCATGCACAAAACACATCTCCTAAAGAACACACTTCCTACATACATCCTAACTGACTAATAAATTGCTTTTTCGAGCTGTCACTGCAGCTCACAAGAACTCAGAGCTGCCCATCAGCAAGCTTCCAGAAGCTGGCCAACTGGATGAAAGGGAGAAGGGTCTTATAGAGAGAGCAGAGTGGCGATAAAACAGCTTATTTTGGACATGGAGGCACAGAATTAGATTATTAAAGCTTACTCTGAACGTGAATGATGCAAAAGGCATACATGGTTCCCTTTAACAAACACCACAAAACATCCAAATGCACACACTCACTGTGGGTTTAACACCCTACAGCATTCAGCCATGTGTGGCGTTATGGAGGGGGGTGTTATGGAGACATTACAGGCTGCTGTCAGAAAGCCTTAGTCACCGATTTTACCGAGCACCGGTCTGTATGCCAGGCATTTAAACGGCTCACCTGTCATCATGTAGTCAAGCCCTCCATTTCCACATTCATCCAACTAAACTGAGGTCACACATTTCACTGTAACACCGCCCGCGCGCACACACTCATACAAGGGCAGACCCTCGCTTGACCAGCCGTTTATCCCGCTCGGTTTACCCGCCTGTTAGCCCGTTAGCAGCCCCACTGCTAGTAACAGGTCACCGGCTGATCAACGTAAAAATCACCGTAACGTAGCTGTAACCTCAGCCGCTGCGTCAGATTAACAGGAGACAACACACACACTCTCGCGCGCATGCATGCATGCATGCATCCGTACACGCGCGTGCGCCGCTCTCACTCACTCACTCACTCACTGGGTATCAGTTACCAAGTTTCACTAATTTAAAGACACCAACCGTCTGCGCGAGCTCCACCAGCGGCGCCAAACCACGCTGCACAAGAGATTGCACGAGCGATAATTAGTGTACACATACACACACTAGTCGCCGGTTTGATCGTACCTCCCTCCTGGTCCGGTTGGAGGCAGGCCGGGATGTTTTTCTTCCAGCCGGGCATGATGCACCTCAGGGCGGATAGGGAGTCCAGGGCGGCCGCTAGCAGACACACACCACCAGCAACGGAAGGAGCAACAGCAGCGGCAGCGGCGACAGCAACATGGCTAGTTAGCTTTAGCTTAAGCTGCTCCACTACACAGGGATCCACCTCCCCCTGCACGAGCCTACCTCTCTCTACCTCTCCCTCTTTTCAACCTCACACAGGCACGCGAGCCTCCCGCTCTCTCTCTCTCTCTCTCTCTCTCTCCCCACTCCTCCTCTTTGTCTATGTCTCTCTACCCCCTCCCCCCATCTGTAACTCTACCCCGCGAGCCTCGCTGTGGTCTCACGGGAGCGGGAGAGCGACGTTTACAGAGATGGTCAAAAGAAAGAGAGTGGGTGACGTGATGACCGTGAAGGAGCCCGCGAGGCACTGACGCTTTGATGTTACAGAGGTTTCTGAAGACTGTTAGAAATGTATCCAGGTTCCACTGAAGGCTCTAAAGACTGTTACAAATGTATCCAGGTTCCACTGAAGGTTCTAAAGACTGTTACAAATGTATCCAGGTTCCACTGAAGGCCTAAAGACTGTTACAAATGTATCCAGGTTCCACTGAAGGCTCTAAAGACTGTTACAAATGTATCCAGGTTCCACTGAAGGTTCTAAAGCTGTTACAAATGTATCCAGGTTCCACTGAAGGTTCTAACAGCTGTTACAAATGTATCCAGGTTCCACTGAGAGTCCTAAAGACTGTTACAAATGTATCCAGGTTCCACTGAAGGTTCTAATGACAAATGTATCTGGTTCATAGTTTAGTTCCTACAGAAACGTTGCTAGTGGCGCACCGTTCTACTGTCTTCATTCATTCAGAGCAGAGATAGAGAGAGAATCTGTAAAGAGACAGAAAGAAATCAATAAGACTGTGAGCCAGACATCCTCCTCCAGCAGCCAGTCAGCCTGTACAGTGATGAAGATCCATAGAGGCAGAGGCGTGGAGGAATTACTGAACCAGAACCAGCAGGACATGGTCCAGAGACCATATTCTGTACACAAAGAGGTGAAAAACAGCAACAATGGACAAAATGATGACAAGATGAAAAAACAAGCAAACAAAAGAAAAACAGGCAAAAGAGCTACAAGTCGATACAACACCAACAAAAGCCACAAGTAGTGAAAAGTCATCACAAAAATATATATTCTAATAATAATTTGATGGTGATCTTGGTATTTGGTATTTTCATTGCCAAGTTGTGTGTCTTACTCTTACTTATAGTTGTAAAAGTATGTCAGCAGAATTCAGCTGAGGGGGCACAGTGACCTTTGTGAATGGGCCTGGACCCCCGGGCTGTCATAACACCAATGCTGATGCAGAATTAGAACAAAGAGGGAAAAATGTAAGTTAAAGTGAAAAAATGACAACTATTACAGAGGGAAGGAAAAAAAACAAGCATAGAGAGAAACAAACCGACAACAAATAATAACAAGAACACTGAAATATACAATATGACCACAGTGGCTCCAAAGGGACACAAAAATATTCAAAAAAATACCTCTACTGGAAATTTAAAAAAGCATAAAATCATGCAAAACGGCAACAACGAGAAACAAAAGAATGACAAAGAGATTTTTTTTTTTAGTTTGTTACCCAGAACACTGCAGTAGTTATTTATAGATACACATATAGTAACAAGTAATTAGGCAAGAACAGATAAGACTTTTGAATCCATGAAAGAATTGTTGAGTTTTTTTTTCTGTAAAGAGGACCCAGAAATGCTCCTCTGGACTCGAAGAGTGAAAATATTCTGAGGACTGAATCTGAGCTTCTTTGAGATCATGAACACTATGTCCTTCCAGACCACAGTTATTCCAGGAAGGGTTTTGTTTATTTAAGCAATGCAATCGAAGCCCAAATTTCAAAGCCAGCGTCTTTGATTGTATGGAGGATCATTATTGCACATGTTATCGTATATCTGTGAGGGCCCCAATAATGCTGAACAATTTATACACATTTGCCATTGCTTTTGGGTAACTAATGCATTAATTAATGTTTTGCTTCTTTGTTGTGAAGCACTCTGTAATACGTATATATGTTATATATATGTTTTAATATAACTATGAAAATAATGGTTTAGGCTGAATTTCATGGTGTCCATAAACATAAATCATTATGTGATTTTTAAAATAAGCTGTTGATATTTATCCAATTCTGTCTCAACCTCTTGTTGCCAGGAGCAATGTTCCCTCTAATTTTTCATGTGTCTGAGCGAACACACAAACTCCCTGAGCGATCCCGTGGACCACTGTGAGCAACAGCAGACATGGTCACTGTGGTCACGCCAGCATCAAATCCATCCAAGTTACATGGTTTATTAAAATAATCAAATTACAGCGTTTACATTTATGTTGGACTACTTTGAATTAACTGCTTTAGCCCACTTACACTGAAAATTTAAAAAAAAAAATCTTGTTCATGACCTGTGTAGTATGTTAACACTATTGGAAGTAAAAATAACTTGAACTCCAATTTTGAAAACACAACTATCCTTTTTTTTTTTCTTTTCTGTTTTTTATAAAGCTCTGACTTGTATTATGAGTCTGTGGTCTGGGAGAGAGTCCTGTAACTCTCTGTCTGTATATACAGTATATAATGACCAATGTTGGGCAATTAATTATATAGTTACTTCTTCAAAAAAGTAACTGAGATTTTTGCAGCTGTTTACCTAAAAATGCAGCCAAGGCGTTTTTTTAAAATAAATATTTCAAACTATTTACAGAACAATCAGCTGTTCTGCATCAAATTTGATGCCACACAAATTATTTGTGCCACTCCCAAAAATAATTTCTCTCCACTATGAGATGAAGGAGAACAGTCTGATACCTGCAGGCCTGACAACAGGAGATGTATCACTCCTGTAACACCTGTAACATTCAGCAGTCGCCTCATTGTTCTGACACACACAACAGAACTATTGACACACTACACACTAACTACACAAGATTTGCGCTAAACATCACAAATGTCTCACATCTCAAAACACCGCCATCACTCCTAAAACATCCCCCCTTCCTAAACATCTAAATGCCATGTTGCCATATCATTTTTTGATTGGTCAACATGGTACATTTTTCGACCAACAGGAAAGGGTGGGGGTTTTGGGCATTGTTTTTGCCCACAGGCGAAGAGTGCTTTCGAGCGTTTTCCTTATAAAACGCCGTTTTTACCGTTTCTTCCCGCAGTAAATATAAACAACGATAGTATTCAGGAAGAAAAACAAACATTGCAGATATTTTTATCATAACTCTGGTTTTACGTGGCCTATCAACACAATTTAAAAACTGGTATAAAGTCCACACTTTTCCGTCAATTGTTCCTTCTGTCCTGCTCACATCTCCAGTGGTTGTACATGTTGTCAGTGCGCAATTGCGCACACGCACAGCTTAGAGGGAACATTGACCAGGAGATGTTTACAGGGCGGTATTACAAAGATCTGAGAATATTGAGAAATTAATTCTCACTACAGAAATGCAAAATTGATGTATTAACATACAGTTCTGGTGTTTTGTGGGCCATGTGGGTCAAAAATAAGCACAAGGGCTGACAGCCAAGTGTGAAAAAACGGACTGATCTAGTCAGTGTATTTTTAAGTTTATAGCACATCTGCAAACAACAGACCAAAATGCAGAACAGCACAAAGTCAAAAGATAAAATAAAATAAAATAAAATAAAATAAAATAAAATAAAATAAAATAAAATAAAATAAAATAAAATAAAATAAAATAAAAATGAATGAATGAAGAATGAATTTTTTAAACTTCATATAAAATATATTTTTTTATACTTTTACTAAAACATTTGGAATGATTATCCGGGAAAAGCTTCCTGTTATCAGCAGACTTGAAATGAAATGCCCAGCTGGGTTTTTTTTTGTATTTGCCTCTCTGGATTTGTGTAGACTTCTGACCTTTGACTCCCAAACAACTTAAAATAAATGTACACCGAGCACTGCTGGGAGTGACTCCTCCTGATATCAGGACATGTTTGGGATGGTTTCTGCCTCAGTCCTAGCAGTGGGATCTTTTTAAAGCATTTCCAACCTCCTGCAGTAATTTTATTACATAGGGTATAAAATAAATATGACCCCTGTGTTTGATTTCCAGCTTCAGCTCTAATATGAAGTGATAAAGCACACAGATGTGGGCAGCAGTGAACCTGCAGATGTATTAACAGGAAGCCACACACAGATAATGGCTGCTCGAAGATATTTGAAATCTGGTTCCTGTCCCGACTCGCCTCTGAGGAATTCACCCCATCGCCTCCCAGCTGAGGATTAAAGGGCTATTCCACTAAAAGTTTAAAGGAAAGGAGAACGTGGTGTAGGTGACGTCATGTTAATGAAGTGAGAGAGTCATGTCACCATGGCGACCGAGAGACGGGAGCATTAAAAGAAAAAGGGGGTGTTTTAATCCAAACCGTAATGTTTCTAGAAACGTACTAAAGTTTTTTTTTTATTATACTTAATAATTCATTTAACTCAAAGCTATTAAAATTAATATAAATTGCATGTAATTATCTTTCTGAGTGATTATTTGCTCTGAGTTTTATACCCTCTAAACACAGAGAATAATATTTTTGTGTGCATGTATACAAATTAGTACATATGCGACTGAACAGAAGAAAAACTTGGAGGAAATTAATATGAGTCCACAAACACCAATCAGAACATTACAGGCCATGATCATTTCAGTGTGTAACTGAGGGGTGCGATTACCCTGTCCCACTGAAGACGAACAAAATGACTACATAAACATGACATGGAAGAACTCATTTTTGAAAACTGTGCAGATCTCAAAGTCCAGATCAAAATGATACACATACCCAGTTCTACTTTTTAAAATGTCTGGATTTAAAGACGAATCTCTGTAGGACCCATGAACCCATCTATATCCTGCCTGAACAGGTTATGACATGATCTCTGGTGCTTCTGTGGGTCAACTTATCTCCTCTCTGAAAGGGTTTGACAAACTTTACCTTCACACTATGAACATCTTCTGAGTTACAGGCCCTCAGAGGGCAGAAGAGTGCATTGAAATTTGGTGTTTAATCCCTCATAGCTTCATGAGTACCGAGACATCAACATGATGGTGATCCACATTAAAAACAACATGTAAGCTGTGTTGGAAACTGCAACCGAATCCATTTCACACCAACTCCAAGTGTCACAATCTGAAGCCAACATCTCGTTTCTTTGTCAGTAACCAACTCTGAGCATCACAGGACATCATAGTTTAGATGAACTGCAGGAGTTTAACATCAGATTAACAGAAACAAACACCAATGCTCTGGATGTTTGATCTGATTCTGACTCACTGGACAAAAATCACCTCCTTTCTCCCACACTGTTAAAGCTATAACTGCATTAACATGACTGGAAAGAGGTTCTGTTAATCCCGCAAGTTAGAATATGCGAATTATTATTATTATGCCTTTATTTTGAATATTTTTAAAATAAAACAACAAAAAAGACAAAACCACAAACAAAAAAAACATATTCATAATTACAATAAATAACCTCACATGTTTAAAAAAGAAGTAGGAAGAAGTGCCTAATCACAAGAACGCTAACCTCAAGGTGCTTTATATTGTATGATAAAGACCCTACAATAATACAGAGAACACCCATCAATGAGTCAGCTCCCAATGACCAAGCACTTGGCGACAGTGAGAAAGAAGAACTCCCTTTAAGCAGGAAGAAACCTTCAGCAAAACCAGGCTCAGGGAGGTGCGGCCACCTGCTGTGACCAGTTCGGGGTGAGGGGAGAGAGACGGGACGAAAGACACTCTTTTATGAGTTTTTTCATGATTAAAATTTTTTTTATGTTTTTAAGCATTCAGTCATTAACATGTTGCTGTGTGGATTATTTATGTTCAACAAGCAGGTCAGTGGAACAATATCTGCAGCTGTGGTTAAAGCTGAGAGAACTTTATCTGAAGATGTTTTTCTCCTCTTGTCAGAAATAACAGTTTAAACACAGAGACAGGTGGGACTACATCTGCAGTGGACTCTGACAGGAAGGAGTAAAAAAAAAAAAGAAAAATCCCCTGTATGTCAAAACAACGGCAGCCTGTCTGACAAGTGCAGCGATTAACTGACAGCCTTCAATGTGACGAGCGGCCATCTTTCATCCCCGTGGATTGGCACAGAGAGGGAGGAGGAGGAGGGACAGGAGGAAAAGCAGCAGTGAAGCGGAAGAATGAGTCTCTGCAGGCTACAAGACAAAAAGCAGAGACTGACCTCGATATGAAGAGAGCGGGCGGGACTCGTGTGGTCCCATCAGAGAGAATCCTGCAGCTTTACAGCTCTCACACCAAACCTGCACTCACAAACTATCAGCAGTATTTATGGTGAACATTGTTTATCTCCTCACAGAGTCATCTGCACTCAGTCAGTGTGTCTTCAAATATGTTCAGACTCTCCATTTTCAGCCTGTAAGGACTCCCAGGATATCATAAAATACATCCAGTGAACTCCTGACCTCAAAAACAGCTGATCTCACCACCAGGTCCATTTAAGTCTATGCCCCATAGCTTTGGACCATCTCACATGATCCCCAGCAGCAGCAGATGGAGCCTGGCCTAGTCCTTCACACTTAGTTCATATATAAGTTTGGTGATCTTCCAGTCTAAACATGTAATTCATAATTACTGAAATCAGTGCATGCTCATTCTTCAGACTCGGCTCATGTGTTGCCGGGGGCTTCAGGGAGCTCTGTGCCAAATTTGAGGTCATCTGGTTGAGCTGTTTTCATGTTTTGGCTAAATGTTGCTCTCCATTAAAGGGACTGCTGCCTGGGAAATTCATTGCTTTGTATCACAGATAAATGTGTTAACCTGAACCTTAACCACCAAAAAAACCTAAGATGGGTTTTAAAAAACCTCAAGAGCCAAAAAGTTCTAAATTTTTGCAACTCACTGGCTCTCAGAATAGAGCTGCATTGTTTCCAGTGACCAGCAGGGGGTGACTTCTCTGGCTGCAAAGAAGACATTTATTAGCCCTTTTTGATTAGCATCTACTTGAATTGTCTTGTGACAGCTCAATACGGTTTAAAGGTTTTTCATTAGGTTGTAGTACCTGGCAACAGGTACCTTTTTAAGTACCTGCTCACCCGGGGTTCCAAGTAATCTGAGGTGATCTGAAAATGTGACATCAACAGACTGAATGAGTCATGAAAGCGACTCCTTGAAAATCAATTTGCCAATGCTGAAATCTGGCAACAAGAGAAACGTTGAGTCACATCAAGCTTATCCGAGTAGGTACTAATGGAAATGGGCTATATAAGAACTTCAGACTTTGTTTGAAATGGAGACTTCTATGATGAGTTTTTTGTCTCAGTCGCCAGTTTTAAGTCAGTGCAGCATGAGGTTCATTTAGTAAACTGTGGTGTGACTTAGAGTCAAGCACACATTAAAGCAGGGTACTTGGCGGGACAGTGTGGGTTTTGATTCAGCAGGGGCTTGCTTGCAGTTGGGTGGAGATTTCCATCTTCAGATCTTCTTTTCAGGCAGTTGATGTAGTTTGGATGTTTTGTAATCTTTGCTAATGAAGTAATTCATGAGTTACCATGTCAACTTAAAGGGGTTTAGATTTGAATTAGTCACCGTTATTGATTTGGGGCAGTGAATGTGAGCTAAGCCTGGTGCAGTTAGGTGGTTCTGTGGTGTAGCGGTCATCACATCTGTTTTACACGCAGACGGTCCTGGGTTCAATCCCCAGTGGAACCACAAATCCAGCTTTGATGCCAAGAATGTCTTAGATCAGAGGTGGATAATGAATTTTGACAACTTTTTTTTTTTAAAGACAAAAACATGGTCTCCTTTTCATCAGAGAGTTTATATAGTAATTTAAATGTATATGATTATTTGAAAACTGAGTCCAAGTAGAGGATTGGCTGGAGCTGTTTTTCAGACTAACCAGGTGCTACGAACATGTGGAACTTGGGAAAGTTAAATATTGCAGACGTACATGGATGCGGTTAGAGCGATAAGAGGAACATATCCCAAAAGAAATTCCACTAAACCCAGAGCTGCTGCAGTTTGGTTTGTATCCAGGAGGACAAACAGCAATAAAACAGGCAAACATCAGTGAACTCTTTTAGTATAATTTTGTGTCCAAACTCAAAGTCTCACAGCTATCAGAGGAGGTGAACGACACTCAGAGACTATGGGTGGATCAACCACAGGTGACAGGAAGTGGGGGGTTTAAATCAAACCATCACTAAACTGGAACTCATGCACCAAATCCCCATCTTTTATATACAGTCTCAAGGCCTTGGTGTGGCCCTTCTAGTAGCTTCCAGGAATTCATCAATCAGACTAAAGTGGACTTTTAGGGAGGGAGGCTCTTAAAGACACAGGAGAGGATAGACTGAGGGGCTTCATTTAGTATAAGGACTATTTTGACAAGTTAATTAGAGTGGGGAGTCCATGTGGCTAATGTGATCTTTTATTTACAGTTTATGGGGAAACCAAAACCAAAACTGCAGCTCTTGGTGCTTCAGCCTGAGCTTCATCTGTCGGACCCTGAGCTTGGGAGCTTCATTAACATGCAGGACATGAACACAGTGATGAACTCAGGTGAGCCTGCGAGGATTTTTCATCTTCATCAAGCCAAGGCTGATGATAAGCTGATGAGTCTGAAAGTGTGAATGGATTAATGATCGTCTTCATTGCGTCTCCGTCGAGTTAGAGAAATAAAAAAAAGTGCATCATCATTATTTCCTCAGAGATTTCGGAAGAAGACTGTGAGTACTTGAGATGCAGCTGTAGCCTCATTTCATAGATTACTGTCAAACGCTGTCAATGCTTTAACACACTCGTATGCAAACATGCACACACATGCTGGAATCACAGCGTGCATATGTCAGAGGCTGCATTATGTGTCAACAGAAAGAGAGAGCGCCTGGGGGTTTGTAAACATCCCACTCAACTGATCTGTGACTCATCACACACACCACTCTGCTCCCGCCTCTGTGAGGACCCCTCACTAATGCCAAGCATGTCCTTTTCCTTCTCTCGGACTCCAACCTGAACCTGAAAACCAGGCCTGGAGAAGCTCCAGCTGCACCCGAAGCTAGGACAAGCTGAAGCTGAGGCTGGTTCTTCCGAAGGCAGACATGAACACGCCCCCAGCCTCATGTTTCCATAATTTCAGAGTGTGTTACACACAGTAACGCAGAGGAGACTCTGTGGTCTTTTTGTGTGTTACTTTGTTTGTTTTTCCTTCTTTTGTTGTCATTTTGTGCAAAAGCCATGTATTTGTTTGTGTTCATGGACGCAGCTGGTGATGAGCCTGTTATAGTGAAAATCAGCATGAATTTGTAATGTTTCTAATGTATTTCAGCAGGAAACTATTCTCTGTCTGCAGTTGTCCAGACAAAGTGGGAACACATCACCATGGTAACCAAGAAAACAGAGCCTTAAAAGAAGTGGCAACCTAAACGTAAGCGAGCAACGCATCCTGAATCCTTAAAAGAAAAGATAATTATGTGTGGAAATCTGTGACGTGTACAACTCAAATTTGGGTCTTTGTGTGAGCTGCATTTGCTTCTCTGCCAACATGTTCGACCTCACATTTTGTTTGTCTGTTAAAAGTGGAAAGAATAAAAAAATAAAATTATCCCCCCAAAAAAGAAGAAGAAGTGGAAATAACCCTGCTCATTTCACTTAGAACAGAGATTCAATCAGAACATCTCTTACAAACTGAGAAGTCTTTCTTCTTCTGCCTTTCTTTCTCTCCCACTGCCTCCTAATATGCCTATCCCTCTCCTCTTCTTCTCTTTCCTTTATCACAGTTTCCACCAGCACCTGCTGACAAACAGCATTGAGGTAGTTATTGGTAATATGGGCTCCGACTGATGCACTATGGAAATTTCATTCTCCTTTACCCATAGGTTTGGTTTAGCAAAGATTATACACTTGATGCATCCCTCCACATTTGTTCTACATTGTTCATGCATTTTGAACTGTCCTGTAGATTCACACAGTTAAGCAGCTCACATGGAGCTCAGTCCGTGTAATACAGCTGTGAATTTTTTCTTCAGTTCAGGATGTACATGTTTCTGATCTGATTAAAAATGTTCTAACTGTGCTAAGCACTCAACTTCAAGGAGTTTTTCTCTTTATTTACTTTTATGACATCACCAAGAGCAGCTATTCCTAATCTCAGGCTGAGGGGGAGGGGCTAAAACTGCCTTTTTAAGACAGAAGATGAATGTGAATCATGCAAAGCTGCCCTAGAGTCCGAGGATAAAATACAGTCACCATTTACTAAGAGCAATATTTTATTTTATATTAATTCCTGAATTTCACACAGATGACTTTTAACATCAAATAAAATCCAGATTTCATTTCAATGTTCATATTTACACAGTGAGACTCGTTGTTTTAGTCCCTAGAGGATCCTACAGTACACCTCTGAAAACACTCATGTCCTCACAACATCAGCATTACACACACACACACACACACACACACACACACACACACACACACACACACACACACACACACACACACACA
>NW_024582405.1:2490208-2509597 GCF_018398535.1 Haplochromis burtoni | reverse complement strand
AGACTGAATTGCATACTGAATGCATTCAAGCAACAAAAACAGCATCCTGAATATCCTGAGTGCGTCTCCCGCATGTATAAAATTACTGTGTGTGTGTGAGTGGTGATTCATTTCTGAGCAGAGGATAATATGCTCAAAATAGCTGTAAACACACACAGGCACACACACACACACACAGTTTATAGATCCTGTTAAAGGGCGGAGCTCTCACTGAGGCTCTGAATAAAAACACCTGCTGCAGGTGAATCACAGCATTGAACACTGCTTGTAAAACTGCTGGATTCAAGAACACAGTTTAGTCCAGATGTTTTCAGCCTGCAGTTTTGAGTCCCTCTGCAGCGACAGTGGGTAAATCTGAGGGGCCGTGAAAGGATTTCATGGAATTGAGTGTGAAATTACATCTTAAATATATAGGGCAGAGCAGAATGACTGAAGGACGCAACTTTTATGTCCTGATGGGGGACGTTTTTTGTTTTGTTTTTAAATTTCATATGTGATTCTGTTTAACTTTTATGCAGAAAGTTAGAATTAGAAGATAAAAAAAATCATTTTATCCTTTGTGTCTTTTATTTCTGATGTATGAGTTCAATGACTGAGGCTGTGTTTTAAATAATCATTTAGTATCTTTATCTTTTTTTTAAATCTTCCCTAAGGCTTCATTAAAATGGAAAAACAAATCTTATAAATCAAATTTAACTTTGAATTTCTCATCATCTACGCTAAATAACTGAAAGATTCTGGAGGAATCTCTGTGCGCAATATTGGTTGCCTGTGATCTTCAGGCTGAGGTCAGACAAATCAGAGTTTTACATTCTTTTTGGAAAACACAGATGCTAAATGGAAGAGGGGCCACCAAGCTCGTTATCAGCGCTCAGTTCAAAGCCTGCATTTCTGATCGTATTGGGGTGTATTACTGTCAATGGAATTAGCAGCTTTCACATTTGGAAATACATCACCAATGCTAAAAGGTATACGCAGGTTTTAGTGCAACATCTGGTCCATGGGACAATATTGCTCTCCCAAAAGTTCCAAAAGTGTTCTCCTCAGTTCCCAGATCTTTACAGATTGGTGGACCAAAATCGTCAACAGTTTCTACAGATGTGCAGTTGAATGCATCATCATCAGTTCAGTCACGGGGTGGCATCGAAGCCCCTCTGTTCAGGACAGGAAGTATCTCCAAGAGAAATTAAAAGTTGCCTTCCTATCAACACTGGACATTATCCCTGATGACTGACTGTCACCTCCTCAGTGCAATCATTAATCTTATCTCTCCAAGTCCGTTTTTTTTTAAGCTGACATCTTCTTGCCTGTTCCTCCTGCCTGGCAGCTCCATCTTCAACATCCTTTATCTAATACAGCAACTATCCCTCCTCTCCACATGTCCAAACCATCAATCAGAGAAGGTCACACTAACATCTTGTGAACCTCTCCCATTCACTCTTGCTGCTATCATTCTATTACTGCCTCACTGTTTTTTTTAAGCTGGCCTCTATTTAACTATTTTTTTAAAATATATTTTATGTATCACCACTTAATTTTACTGTCCACGTGATAATAAAACCTCTTAATCTGATTCTTTTTGACCTCAGTCAAAAAAAAGGAAAAAGAAGGAAAAAAAAGATAAAATGTCGAATTTATGATTTAAAGACTTTCAGTGAATCGTTTTAATTCACACTTTGGACTCGGGTGAGTATTTTATGCAGATTTTCATTTTACTTGGGGTAAAATGACCTTTTATGAGGGTTTAGAAAGACAAACTGACAGAAAAATTGGTCAAACTGTGACCTTCGACCCCACATCGTCCAGCGCCGCTAACCCCGCCCCTCTGCGGAGAGAACGGGAGCTCCATTCAAACACACCAAACTGGTAGCCCCGGGATGCGACAGTCGCTGTAGCTGAAGAGAAAGGTGGAAGAAGTGGAAGAAGAACAGAAACACACTCTCTACCCCCGAAATCATCCGAGCAGGGCGGTCACACAGCCAGCCAGAGACACCAGAGCCCGCAGCCGGAACATCCTCACCGAGCGCACTCTGCTAGTAGGAGGCTAACGGCACCAACATGGCGAGCGCCTCGTACCACATCTCCAACCTTCTGGAGAAAATGACCTCCAGCGACAAGGATTTCAGGTAAAACAACGCCCGGGTGGAGGGATCTGACCGTCAGTTGTTGTTTATCGCATCGGAGTGTTGTTATTTCGCACTGAAAGCGGCGCTTTGCTGCGGCGGGCCTGCCGCTCTCAGGCTAACAGCTAGCATGCCACCTGTCTGATCATCGTCATATCCGCGGTTAGCTGCTAGCATTAGCAGCTAGCCTGCAGGCTAGCGGGCTAGCACCAACTTCTGTCAATCCGCAGGCTAGCTTAGCATGAGTGACGGCGCTCTGTGATGTAGATTCAAATGTGAAGGTAGCCCCCCGCTAGTGGGATTTCTCCCGGGAAACGGGCGGGTTTAACGTCAAAGTGTCGCTCCAGCTAACGGGGGTGTGGTGACGCCGGTAAACAGACGGAGAAGGTCGGAGCTTCAGCCTTGCACTCACATAGACTCTGTCAGCGTTAAAGGTGTCTTATTCTGATCCCATTTCTGTGGTTGTTTTGTTTTAAAACTCTCGTCAGAGCAGCTTTGCGTGAGTCACAGTTCAAAATAAGCCAGCTTTGTCTCTCACTGGGCCTCGGTACAGCCTTGCAGTTCATCCTCCCTGAAATAAGCTGCTGTAGCTCCATCAAAACAGCTTGTTTCATACAGAGAATTGGCTACTTTCTGGAAGGAAAGTAGACAAACGACTTGTTTCAGACAGAAGGTAGTTGTTTTTAGACAGTAAGTGGCTTGTTTCAGATAGGAAACAAATAGGAACAATTTCTGTTAGTCAGAAAATGTCTGGTTTCACACAAACCTGGCTTGTTTCAGACAGTTTGAACAGTAGGTAACAGAGCTTCTGGGAAGCTGCTTTCTTTGATATTGAACCAAGTCAAGAGTAGAATATGAAATACTACTGTCCTCCTGAGGGGTCAGCTTTTAGAAGCCTGCTGTGGGGCAGCAACCAGCACTATACATAGTGTATTTAAAAGATAGTTGCAGCTAGAGTGGCAGCACCTTTTGGCTACTGGACTGAGTTCTTGTTTTTGTTGGAGTAAGAAGAGACCATATTCAGAAACATGGAAGCTGCATCAGTACACTGTACAGGGTCAGCATACCTGCTAATTAAAATCCAAATTAAATCTTCGATCTAGGTTCGTCTTTAACCTAAACTGGGGCTCAGACTTCTTGGATAGTCTGTTAGTATGATTAACTACACAACAGCCATATTATTAGTCAAATAATTTCATTAAAAATGTTTTTAAAAATGCACAAACGCTCCAATCCAGAGGTCTAGTTCAGACAGCTACTGTAATAGAAGCCAATAATGCACACTTTAACCCTTAATTGAATTTAATGGGATTTAAACAGGGCTGGACTGGGACAAAATATCAGCCCGGCACCAAAAGCGGGTTTGCGTACATAAGATTTTCAGGAGGACAGACATTTGTTTAGAACTCTTAAAGATGTCGAAGAAGCTCCTTTAAGCAATTACTGTGATGTTCCTCCACCTCCAAAGAAATGTCAGGAGTCCGAACCACAAAAGAAGCGCGTATTCTCGGAAAAGTGGTTGCAGGAGGTGAGCTGGCTTCAAACAAATGATGAACGCACAGCTGTGGTGCGGAATGTGCCGTGAAAATCTACTCTAGCGGACAAAAACAGTGCCTTTTATATGGACGCAAACTCGTGTCACAACTTCTTATCTGGTGCGCGTCTTTTATTTTGACAGTGAATGCGCACATGCGGACCACTTATGTGCACCTGTGTAAATAACACAATGTTCTGCCGGGTGTGTTGTTGGTTTTCCCTCGATTTCTGAGTCGACAAGCGCCTTTGTTACTGGGACCAGTCATTTTAAGAAAGGCCCCCATTAGAACCCATGAGAAATGCAAGAAATGCATTATTGCTCAGTCTGCAATATCTTTCCCAGAACAAACAACAATTGCAAATAACATACTAAAAATAAACCTGAAAATCTGTTTAGAACAGCGTACTATGTTGTAAAGAGTGAACTACCACTGGCAAAATTTAGCAGTCTTTGCAAACTTCAAAAAGCAAATGGCCTCGATCTTGGTTCCACTTGTCTCTTACCCGTGACTTCAGTGGAAATTTCAAATTCAGGATCTGACACAGACTGATTCATGTCCTACACAGTTCTTACAAGTTCATAGAAATTTCTGTTCAATTAGAACCAAGTATTTGAGTTGATTGAGTTGTAATTTTTAGACAATGTTATAATTTGTGTTTCAACAGTTTTTTGATTAATGTTTTGTTTCCGTTACAATATTATACATTATAATATTGTAATGGAAACAAAACATCAATCAAAAAATTGCTCTTTTTTTTATTCGGGCTACTTAAATTTATTTGGGCTACCAAAAACTGCGAGCCCTGGTGTAAGCTGAGATGATGGTGACGGAGCATGCTCTTTGTAGAAAATAAGTGTGAAGCCAACAAGGGAAACTCTTGGTCAACCTGTTCTTCCTCTTTGTCATTTTCAGGATGACATAAAAAGCAGTTGCTGCTTTTTAACTGATTACCAACTGCATCCCCCACCCCACCATAGGGGTTTTAACCACAGAAACTCGGGGATAAAACCTACATATATAAATGACAGTATCTGAAAAACAAAGGGGAGTTCACAAAAGGCCTTCTTGCTGTTTTCTGTTGCTGTTTTTCATAATGTTTAATCGATTCATCTTCAGTATAATCAGCAGGTGAAATTGAAATGCTGCAGTCGCAGCCTGAACTGAGGCTTCAGATTAATGAGTTTATTAACAGGCAGACTGAAGTGACACAGTTTGTATTGATCATCTGCAGCTGATATCGTCTAGCAAATAGTGAAGGCAGATGAAGCGTCTGACAGGAGGTCCGTTAGCGTCAGACGAACACAAATATGCAATGATTTATTTATGTTGGAGCGTTCAAAACTGAGCTTATAAACTGATTTGACAGGAAGAAGAACGTCATCAGGCCCTGCGCCAGGAGTTTGTTAATCCTGAGCTCAGGGGGAAACTGGGTTTTCTGGTTCACAGTAAACTTAAACTCTGTGCCAGTTACCATGGTAACAGACTCTGTGAACTAAAACTGTTCTCTGGCTCCTCCCTTCTTACTGCACCTGAACCAGCTGACTGACACTCAGTTTCATTTCCTCATTCATGAAGTCGCCGCCGAAGATTGGAATGAATCCATCTACAGACAATTTTACACACACTGAAATCCCAGTTTAGGTGTTAAGTGTGTTTTTACTTTACACAAGCGCTTTTAAGGTCAGTCAATCGTCAATATTTGAGGGCAGATTCTGCGACTACATCACTGATTTATAATCAGCTCAGAATAAACTGTAGTCTCATCTTTCTGCCTCCGAGACTGTGGGCAGTAACACAGCCGTCAGACTGTCAGTACTAACGTTTACTGTACGTTACTGAGAAACAGTGGTTAAATCAAACTAATCTGTGTTGTAACTGATCACACTGATGGAAAAACATCTGCCACGACTGGAATTTTGGAGATGCAAAGATGAAACTGAACTAAATTTATTTAAAATTTAAAAGTGAGTTTTTGGAAGCAGCTGCACACAGTCTGATTGTAAACTCATTACGTGTGTTCATCGATTGAGATTCAGTGATTAAATGATGCCAAACAACATTTTAAATGGATAATTAGATTTAAAAATCTAATCAAATTAGGATTACTGCGTCATCTATAAGTTAAAGTGCGGTTATCAAGTTTCATTCAGTCAGTGATGATGACAGAGTGAACAGAGCTGATTAAAATCACTCTCTTCTTCCCTCCTGTTTGAATATCACGGTCAGCACTAAAACGTCTTCATAGCCCTGCTCATCTGCTCTTTATTTACCTGTAATTCACCTTACATGGTGAATTACAGTGTTGGAGCTCCATTGATGATGGCTTTCTTTCATTAACTCAGGGTAAACATATTGAGAGCTGATTGAAGTAACTGATCAGCTGTTCAGGAACAGGAAAGAAAAGAGTTGTCGATCCCAGGTCTCCACGTTTTTGTTCTTAGACTGTGCAAGCGCAGCTTTGCATGATTCATAGTTCAAAATAAGCCACATTTAACTCATGTTCAGCCTCTGTGTTTCCCTTCATCCTTGGTCTAAAACGAGCTGTTTTAGCTCCTCGCCCTTTAAGCCACCATTGAACGACATTCATAAGCATCAGTTGGGCGGGGCTTCACTTCCAAGAGCAGTCTGATGCCTGTTAACGTAAAACTTTGCCACTGGAGAAAGAAGTACGTGGCAGAAAAAAAAAAAAAGGATCTTAGCAAAATTAGAATACTAAGATAATTTTAAACATAAATACTACTTTAGTTTTATCTGTGCGGTCTTTATTTCCCTCGGTATGTTTTTGCTTGATTGTGTTGGTTTTTTGTGGTGGTCGTACTTTGAGCCATGTTGATGTGTTTGTGAGGAATGTTGCATAAAGAGGTACAGAGTGGCTTGGATCAGACTCTTTGACCAGTAAAAAGAAGCTCATATTTAGCTTGAAATTCAGAGCAGCCTGGCCCTCTTTGTGTCAGCTGCTCGGGGACGATCACAAGCTGGCAGCACAGATAATCAGCTTCATCGCTTCGGCCGCCCTCTCAGAACAAGGAATCCTCGATATCATGAAAAGCTGTCAGTTTTGCCTCCTGTTGGGTAAAAATTGACCCACTTTTAGGCCTGATCTGAGCGTTTCCACACGGCTTCTGTGAGACAGGAACTACATATTAGTTACTTTATAAACGTATGGAGCATGAGGTGCTTGGTGCAGATGTCTGAAATTGCCCAAAAATGAAATAAAATTCACAGAATGCCAAAAAGAATATACTAATATTCAGTGCCCCAGTACTGTTATATGGAAGATAAACATAGGCATAATCTATAAAATACATTCATGTAAATATAACATTTAATGGTATTTAATTTTTCATTACATTTTAAAATGTGTTTATTGTTTATTCTCAGATTTATTCATTAATATAATAATTGTTAGACTTATTTTTCTGTTTTAATGCTAAAGTTTGCACACTGATACTCTATGAATGACCCACTCCTTATTTTCATAATTAAAAAGAAAGTAAATGTATTAAAGATATAATGAAACATTTTTAAGGTGGGAAAGAATGCAGAATTAAATGCACAAAAAAGCAGACAATGATTAGATTTATAATTAACTGGTTATGAATGAAATGGCGAAGATTTCAATTTATAAATGAATGAATGCCCACAGTTGGTAGATTCTATTTCATAGTTTTATTGATCTTTATTTACTCAATTTTTAAAAATTCCTTAAGTTATTCATTGTTAGTTAAATAAGCAATTCTATTTTTTTAAATTAATGACAAAGTAAAGAAATCCGAGAGTAAATTAAATGTGGATTTTATTCATTATACTTTGTCACATTTTTCTTTATTAATGCCAATAATAAATTCAGCGTAATTTGTGAAATTTGAATTCATTATTTTGTCAATAATATATTTTTTGACATCACTGTGTATATTTATAATAGGTTTATTGCCTCTTTTATTAAAATTTATTTACTGATGGTACATATTTTGAATATTTTTTTACAGTTTGCCCTGTACATCTCAGGGTTTCTTTCATTTTATATATATGCTTTTAATTCATTACATTTTATGCCTTTATTTTTGCATATTATCTGACTTTCTCTGAGAATTTAGTACTTGGCTTATTAGGTAAAATAAACAAAATAAAACATGTATTAAATATGTGCATTAGTACAAAGAAAAACGCAGTTTATACATTTCTTTCCCTCTGATGTTGGCAGCTTCAATCCTCTGTATTGGGCTCTATATATGTGAACCTCGGTGGACTGACAGCACCTTTGATTCTGCATTAAAGGATTTGGATCTGCAGCAAAAACGGATCCATTTAAAGAAGTTAATAAAAGTGTCCTAAAACGGCTCGTTTGTCATCCTCCAGATTATTTTTACCAAGCTCGCTTTAGAGAGACGCAGCTCAGACAAAAGAGAGGGTCTTACATAATTTCATTTATTTCCAGTTTGCTTCGTTGGTTTTTATAAAAGCTCTTTTAGCAGAGGTCGGCATGTCTGAATGAAGCACTCAGGACTTTGGCTGATGCACATTTGAGGAGCTAAAAGACTAAAACTTAAATACTCTGAAGGTTGATCTCTCAACTGTCCTGCACCAGCGTCAGGTCCGAGGGCTTCATCCTGACACCCAACAGCAGTCAGACTTCAGGTTGTGGAGGTCAGTGTGACATCAGTGACCCACTGCCAAACCGGTTGTGTTGGATGACGTCACAGACGGGAAGTCCGAGAGTTTGGTGCGAAACGTGCAGGGGGTCTGTCACTACCCGATCCGTACCGGAAACCCGATCGGTACCCCGCATGCGCGAAAGGTTTCTACTTCCGGTCGTAGCGTTTTACGATAGTTATGGGTCAGAGTATCTGTTAAGATGTTAAGAATAACAAGTATATCTTAAAATGTTTGCAATAATGAAGCATTTCAGTACAATGTAGACAAAAACGAAAAATAAAAAGAAAGTTACGGATCAGGACTCTCCGATCCTTACTGCGCATGTGTAAAGTCTGACCGTACAAATCGGGTCTACCCGATCCGTACCGCGCATGTGCAGATGTTTTCTTCTTCTTCTGTTCGTTTAATGGCAGTTTACTCCCCAGTGTACGAGGATACCGCCACCTGCTGACCGAGCGAATAAACCCTATTATAAACTGAATTATCGTCATTACAAACGTGTGTTAAATCTGATTTAGCGATAGTCGAGTGTGTTTATGCTTGTCTGTGAGGAGAGGATTGTTGGAATAGTGATGATGATGTGCGCTATCACTGTCAATTGTCAGTAAACACTTCATCTGGCTGATGAATCTACACGTGAGATATTACAAAGTCTGCATTATTAACTCTGTAATTAGGCGCCATTCTTCTTATTTTACGGCGCTGTTGCTCAATCGGGGGACGCTCTCTGTTGAGGAGAAAAGCATGAATTTCTTTGTATACGGATTATCCATTGTTTAAATGTCCCGGGCAGTCGAAAAGGAGGCAGAGCTGTTGAGAAATGCTAGGAGCTAACTGGGCGCTAACCGTATCATTCAAATATATTGAATGTCGCAATGTTGGCAAAGAGAGGAAGTGACGTAAGATTTGCGCATGCGGGGTACCGATCGGGTTTCCGGTACGGATCGGGTAGTGACAGGGTCGTTTCACTGCTCTGACACACAAACAAAAATAAAAAG
The DNA here is from genome assembly GCF_018398535.1 of Haplochromis burtoni. Lineage (NCBI taxonomy): Eukaryota > Metazoa > Chordata > Actinopteri > Cichliformes > Cichlidae > Haplochromis > Haplochromis burtoni. Next base: position 2,500,282 of record NW_024582405.1, on the reverse strand, counting down.
ACACCTGCTGCTAAATCCTCTACTGATCCTCTCAGTGTGAGGGGAGCGAGGGTTTTTTATTTTATTTTATTTTTATATCGTCTACTTGCTTGTTTGAAATCCTGCTGTAATGAGCTCGACCTAACGGGGTTTTGGTGTAAAAATGAACCGTTTCATTAGGACAGCTGGAGAATAAACTGACGTGAAAACACTTTGGGAAGAACATGGACTGATGAGTCTTAAATATGCATTTTTTTCAGAGTTCATGATCTGATCTTCTAGCAGAACAAATAAGTCCTTCTTTGTTGCCCGTTTTGTCATGTCCTTTTCCCTTTTAGTGCTTTCCATTTCCTGGTCTCTTCAGCTGTTGGATGTTTTACTCCAAGCTTTAAAACTCAAATTAAAATCAATTCTTTTTTCTGAGATTTTCAGGAGGAAAGCTAAGACTTCAGCTCTGTCTGAAGCAGATGTTGTACTAATGACTCGCCCATCTGTGCGTTTAATCACCGCACACTTCGACTCACTTTATTCGTTTGTTTGTTTGCTGTTTTCTAGATTTATGGCAACTAACGACCTGATGACGGAGCTTCAGAAAGACTCGATCAAGCTGGACGACGACAGCGAGAGGAAGGTCCGTGTGTATGACCTCGCACTGCTTCACCTGGTGTCTGTCTAATGAATGATTATAATTTATTGATAATTTATTGAACTTTTGGTTGACACTGATGAACAGGTGGTGAGGATGATTCTCAAACTGTTGGAAGACAAGAATGGAGAAGTTCAGAACTTGGCTGTCAAATGGTAATTTATTTGATTTTAAGTTTTAATTTCCTATTTCCTGTTTGATCGTGTCCATGTGTGTGACTGTGGGTGTGTTTGTTTCAGCCTGGGCCCTCTGGTCAGTAAGGTGAAGGAGTACCAGGTGGAGACGATCGTGGACACTCTGTGCACCAACATGCTTTCAGACAAAGAGCAGCTTAGAGACATTTCCTCCATTGGACTCAAAACAGTCATTGGAGAGCTACCGCCGGCCTCCAGTGGTAAAATATTTGACTAGTACTGATCTCATAACAGCACATATTTAATTCAGTATCACTTCTGAGCGAGCGAGTTTTGATCTGTAAAATGTGAAAATTTTCAGCATCCAGTGATTTCATGAATCTTCAGATCGTTTTGCCGTGAAAAATGTGAAGATTCATCTTTTCTCCTCCTGCCTCCGTCTCAGGCTCGGCTTTAGCGGCCAGCGTCTGTAAGAAGATAACGGGTCGTTTGACGAGCGCTATCGCCAAACAGGAAGACGTGTCTGTGCAGCTGGAGGCACTTGACATCATGGCCGACATGCTCTGCAGGTACGTAGTTAGGCGGTCGCCGATGGATGGCGCTGGTGGGGATGGGTGAAGTTTTGAGTTCTTCTCCGTGTCTTTGTTTGCAGACAGGGGGGTCTGCTGGTGAATTTCCACCCCTCCATCCTCAGCTGCCTTCTGCCTCAGCTCACCTCCCCCCGGCTGGCCGTCAGAAAGGTCTGTCCAACTGCTTTGACTTTTGTGTTTTTGAGCTTTCAGGAAGGTGTTTGTGTCCTTACCTGTTGTTCTTTGGGCGTTTCAGAGGACCATCATGGCTCTGGGCCACCTGGTTATGTCCTGCGGAAATCTGGTATTCATTGACCTGATCGAGCACCTCCTCGCCGAGCTGGGGAGGAATGACAACATGTCGACCACCAGGACATACATCCAGTGCACGGCCGCCATCAGCAGACAGGCTGGACACAGGATCGGTGAGACTCCCGGCCTCCACACTGTCATGTCTCTGATTTAGAGATGAATCCTCCCTGACCTCTGACCTCTCGTCTCTCTTTAACAGGTGAGTACCTGGAGAAGATCATCCCTCTAGTGGTGAAGTTCTGTAACGTGGACGATGACGAGCTCAGAGAGTACTGCATCCAGGCCTTCGAGTCCTTCGTCAGGAGGTAAAACCGTCTCAGACCGAAGAATCTGTGGCGGCGGTGCCTCGTGTGCTCACTGCTTTTATTCTTTCCAGGTGTCCCAAAGAAGTTTACCCACACGTCCCCACCGTCATCTCCATCTGCCTGCGCTACCTGACCTACGACCCCAACTACAACTTTGATGATGAAGATGAGGATGACAACGCCATGGATGCTGAGCAGAACGACGAAGACTATCAAGGTACTGATACCCTGTCTCTGGCTATCGCTGCTGAAGTAAGACACCTCCAGTTTATGTTAAACTGTTAAAGGCTCAGCTGATTGGTGCTTTGAAATCACATGACACTGCCCACTCATTTACATCCAAATTAAGCGTTTGAACATTAATCGGTGACGCCATCTCTTCATTTCCTTTCCAGGCAGCGACGATGAGTACAGTGATGATGACGACATGAGTTGGAAGGTTCGAAGGGCGGCGGCGAAGTGTTTAGATGCTGTCGTCTCGACTCGTCATGAGATGCTCCCGGAATTCTACCGCACCGTGTCTCCTGCGCTCGTCTGTCGCTTCAAGGTAGCGTCGTTCGATCGGCTTCTATCTCTGAGATGTGTAACGATGACCTTTATGTCTGACCTGCCTCTGTGTGTATGCGCGTGCAGGAGAGGGAGGAGAATGTAAAGGCGGATGTTTTCCACGCCTACTTGTCGCTGCTCAAACAGACCAGACCAGCTCAGAGCTGGTTGGCTGATCCAGACGCCATGGAGCAAGGAGACACGCCGCTGACGATGCTGCAGAGCCAGGTATGCTCCTGCTGTGGACAGAGCTCTTTTCTCTTTATGCTCGCCACGCAGAAGCAGAATTTTTTTTTTTAAATTAATGAAATAAAGAGATATTAGAGATGTATAAAGTATGAGATATTAGATGAAGTTAAGGAGTAGGTTATTTAGATACAGGAGATAAAAGTTATCACCTCCTTGCAACCAATCAGTGCTCACTCTATATGAGAAGTGGGTGTAAAGTTTTCTCTCAGCACAGTTTCTCACTGGTCTCTGGCTGTAGTTCAGCTTTCCTACAGTAGATGTCAGTGCTGCACAGCTTTTAGGAGCATATCTTTGGTTCTCACGGCGACAGGAAACCCTCAGCATCCTGCAAGGCTGACCGCAAGCAGCAGGAAGTACCTGCGGTGGTCTCCTGTGATTCTCTGGTAACATCTGTCGCCCTCCACAGGTCCCCATGATTGTGAAAGCTCTGCACAAACAGCTAAAGGAGAAAAGCGTGAAAACCCGTCAGTGCTGCTTCAACATGCTGACCGAGCTGGTGAATGTCCTCCCGGGCGCCCTGACTCAGCACATCCCGGTCCTCATACCAGGTGACGCTGCCGCAGGTCAAGAATAATCTAGATATGATAGAATAGAGTCACTATACACAGATACAAATATTTTTCACCAGTATTTTTGTAGTTCTTTACATAATTCTGTGGCCCAGTCGTGCAGAGTTGGTGCCATAAAACTGTAAGCCCCCCCCCAACAGATTTCAGGGAGGACTCAGGAACACACCCACAAAACAGCATCTTAGTCAGATGTCAGAATGGCTGGCTTTTCTGCTGGGGTTAGGTTACGGCTCCAAAACGTTTTGTGTAGGCTCTTGGAATGTTTGATGTTTCTGTTTTTGTTGGGATTACTCTTTGGAGCGCTTTGGAGCTGTGTGAGTCTTGATAGCAGTGAGGTAATTGTGTGTGTGTGTGTGTGTGTGTGTGTGCGCGCGCTGCAGGTATCATTTTCTCTCTGAACGACAAGTCGAGCAGCTCAAACCTGAAGATCGACGCTCTAGCCTGCCTCCACGTCATCATGGTCACACACCCCGCTCACGCCTTCCATGCCCATGTCCCTGCCCTTGTCCCGCCCGTGGTGTCATGCGTGGGAGACCCCTTTTACAAGATCACCTCTGAGGCTCTGCTCGTTACTCAACAGCTTGTAAAGGTGGGAGTCAAACTCACAACCTCCTCCTTTCTGTTTCTAATGTCATAGCTGATTTTTATCCTCCATCCTGTTCTGTGTCGCCACCAGGTTATCCGACCACTGGACAGCCAATCAGAAGCCAGCGACAGCTTCGATCCCTCCCCTTACATTAACGACCTGTTCACCTGCACCATCAAGCGCCTGAAGGCCGCCGACATTGACCAGGAGGTGAAAGAGCGAGCCATTTCCTGTATGGGGCAGATCATCTGTAACCTAGGTAATGCACACACTTCCCAGTCACATGATGTGATGTCACAGAGCTTTCCTCGGTTTAATGTCTTCCTTTTTTCTGGTACAGGTGACCATCTGCCTGCTGAGCTTCCGGGAACGCTGCTGATCTTCTTAGAACGCCTCAAGAATGAGATCACAAGGCTGACAACGGTGAAAGGTAAGCCCCGCCCACACACCAGTTGTGTCTTAAAGGAAGCTTGTCTCTTTTCTGCTTCCATATCAAAATGAAGTGTTGGATATTGTTCACCGGGCTGGAGCTGTTAGTGTTTGATGTGTGTGTGTGTGCACAGCTCTGACGCTGATTGCCGGCTCACCACTGAAAATCGACCTGAGGCCCGTTCTTCCCGACGCCGTTCCTATCCTCGCCTCCTTCCTCCGGAAGAACCAGCGTGCCCTGAAGCTCTGCACGCTGGCCGCTCTGGACATCCTGCTCAGAAACTACAGGTAACACACACACACACCAGTAAGCCCCACCCACCAAACCTCAGCTCCACCTTGTCCACCACCCTCACCCTCTCATCCTGTGCTTCAGCTCTGCGGTGACTCCGGTCATGGTAGATGCTGTCCTGGCCGAGCTGCCTCCTCTGATCTCTGAGAGCGACATGCACGTGTCTCAGATGGCGCTGAGCTTCCTGTCCACGTTGGCAGTGACTCACCCATCCTCACTGGGTCAGCTGAGCGGAGGGAACATCCTCCAGCAGCTTATTGCGCTGGTTCGATCCCCGCTACTGCAAGGAGGCGCGCTTTCTGCTATGCTATGCTCGACTTCTACCAGGTACTTCCAGCTCCGCTTACCCTTCGGCGTGTATGGTGGGCGTGAATATGCATATTAACCATGTGACTTCCCGCTTAGGCGCTCGTGGCCACCGACACTCCCGGCCTGGGCTACATGGACCTGCTTAGGATGCTCACTGGCCCCGTTTACTCCCAGAGCGCCGCCCTGCCGCACAAACAAGCGTACTGCTCCATTGCCAAGTGCGTCGCTGCTCTGACCAGAGCCTGTCCCACTGAGGGGCCCGCCGTGGTGGGACAGTTCATCCAGGTGAGTCAGAGTGAGCAGCGTTCACCTCTCTGCAGGTTAATTGAGCTGTTTTTAAAGGTTTTCACTGCCTTCCGATGAACAGCGAACAGTAAGAGCCATGAGATTCAGAGACCTTGTGTTCCTCACAGGATGTGAAGAACAGCCGTTCCACAGACTCCATCAGGCTCCTCGCTTTGCTCTCATTGGGCGAGGTTGGACACCACGTGGACCTCAGCGGCCAACCAGAGCTCAAGACTGTCATCCTGGATGCTTTCTCCTCCTCCAGTGAAGAGGTAAGTACACCTGTCTACACTCTGAATCCAGATGTGACATCCCCCAGCTCTGCTGCCCTTCCTGCACTGTTCTATCTGAATAAAATGGAAAAAGTTCCATAAAAATTTTTTAAGAAGGATTTTACTGACTAAATAAAGATGATGGAAAAGATGCTAATCTTTGACGTGATGTGTTCAAAGGAAGCAATGAGCTTTCCTGCGGTTGTTCACCTGTGCAGTTGTTTCGGTGGAGATTAAGCCACCTGCTCTCTGTGTCGCAGGTGAAATCGGCGGCCTCGTACGCGTTGGGCAGCATAGCAGTGGGGAACCTGCCAGAGTACCTGCCCTTCGTCCTGCAGGAGATCTCCTCCTCCAAGAGGCAGTACCTGCTGCTTCACTCGCTCAAAGAGATCATCAGTGAGGAAAAACACATCACATTTCCTGTGTGTGTGTGTGTGTGTGTGTGTGTGTGCGTGTGTGTGTGCGTGCGTGCGTGCGTGCGTGTGTTTGGTTTTAACATTGTTTGTTTGTAACATTGTTTGTTTGTTTGCAGGCTCGGCATCCGTCTCCGGGCTGAAGCCCTACGTGGAGTCTGTTTGGTCACTGCTGCTCAAACACTGCGAGTGTCAGGAGGAGGGAACCAGGAACGTGGTAGCCGAGTGTTTGGGCAAACTGACGCTGATCGACCCCGAGACGTTGCTGCCCCGCCTCAAAGGATACCTGCTCTCAGGTGACCCATATGGTTAGCCAATCAGATGGGTCGTTGCTGGCGATGAGGCTGATCAATATCAACGCTGATTTATTGATTTCTGCACGTTTCCAGGTTCGTCTTACGCTAGGAGTTCTGTGGTAACGGCTGTGAAGTTTACCATCTCTGACCAGCCGCAGCCCATTGACCCACTGCTGAAGAACTGCATAGGTAACCCACACACAAATCCAAATGATTTATCTTTCTTTGGTCCCTTTTGGGTTCTTTTGGTTTTGGTTTTTGTTTACACTGTTGTCCCAGAGCTCCTCTTCTTGTTTTTCTCTGTGATGGGTTAGTGTTGCCTGACCAACTGTCTTGTCGTATGACAGTCAGCGGTGTCATTTGCTGTCTCTGGTCTGCTTGAAATTCAGGAATGTTTAACTCGGGACCCACAAGCTTCATGTTGTTGTTGTTGTTTCGTTTGGGCAGTGTGGACATAGAAGTTTGTGAATGTGAGCGGGAGCAGCTAAAAATCTCAGACGAGTTTGAATCCCGGTGACCTCGACCTAAAGGTCAAGGTCAGGGCTCACGTTTTCTGAAAGTCTTGTGAATTCGATAACTTCAGAACAATGTGATTTTGCAATTGATGCCAGAGGTCTGTTTACTAGGAGGCTGAGGGGTAGCTGTGGCAGTTGCAGATATTTTTGTCTAGTCTGTGTCGTCAAAACATTGGTTGGCAAGAACAGGGGATGAATTTTTTTTCTGCTGCTCATATCCATGTTTTCATTGTTTCGGTGACAGGCGAGGGTCTGTGATTAAATGAAAACTCGAAAAACCACAAATGCTAGCATTACTGCTGGCTTTCCATCACTTGTGAACATGACATACTTCAGGTTGATGCTCTGGGTGGAAATCGCTCCCACCCATCTTTAATCTCAGACTTGGAGACGCTGATTGTCATCACAGTCACTATACTCACAGCTGCACGAGGTGAAGGTGGCGCTCTGATGATGCGAGCAGAATCAGGAGACACAATTTTCAGCAGTGTGTGAAACTAGAAAATGATCTATCAGACTTCTGGTCTTTGTTTTATTCTTGGGGTGGCAGCTTTTGGTTCTTCTTTTAATTTGCTGATTAACACATATTTAGTAATATTGTGGTAAAAACGCCCATTCAGTTGTAATAAACACAAGTTGGATCAGCTGTGAAAGGCTATAGATGCAGGGTTTTTTCTCCTTCTTTATGTAAACTCTAAATGTGACAAGAAGACCTTATTTTCTTAATTAAACACTATAAAATGTCTGAAGTTGATGTTTTTATCATTAAAGTCAGAGTTTGTCACACTCTGGTGAGAAATGAAAGTTTCCCCCTCTGTCTGTCGTCTGATTGGCTGTTTTTGTCCTCAGGTGATTTCCTGAAGACGCTGGAGGATCCAGACTTGAATGTGCGGCGTGTTGCCTTGGTAACGTTCAACTCCGCCGCCCACAATAAACCCAGTCTGATCCGCGAGCTGCTAGACTCGGTTCTACCGCAGCTGTACAACGAGACCAAAGTCCGGAAGGAGCTGATCCGAGAGGTGAGGACACCTGCAGCGGGGAATCGATTGCTGGGAGTGGGCAAGTTCATGCGTCTGACTACTGTCCTACTACTCTGCAGGTGGAGATGGGACCCTTCAAACACACGGTGGATGATGGGCTGGACCTTAGGAAGGCTGCGTTCGAGTGTATGTACACTCTGCTGGACAGCTGCCTGGACCGACTCGACATCTTCACCTTCCTCAACCACGTGGAGGACGGTCTGAAGGACCACTACGACATCAAGGTGTGTCTGAGCCCCAGGGCCTGGATCCTGAGGACGGAGTTACAAACCATAAGTGTATTTTAACCTTTAGCATTTTCATTAAATTCAGGTTTAATCCTTCCATTAAAACTCAAATATGAGTGGCTGGCTTCATTTATGGTCCAGTGAAAAACCAGGAGTCATTTGTGTATATCTGAGATCATGATGTTTAAACACCATAAGGTATTTGAATCATAGATACTGAAGCTGCTGCTGTGTTTGCAGATGCTGACCTTCCTGATGCTGGCTAGACTGTCATCTCTGTGTCCCAGTGCTGTTCTTCAAAGACTGGACAGACTAGTGGAGCCACTGAGGGCCACCTGTACCACAAAGGTATTTTTAAACCAGTTTCGATCCAATGTGTCCAACATATTTGTTTATTGTGGACTTTTAAGGATTTTTCCTGGTTAAAAATAACCCCCAAGATTCCTCATGGTGTTCCTGGAGGCCAAAAATGTTCATGCTTTTTAATTTGTCATTTATTAAAATTATAAATATATATTTTAACTCAAAAGTACAGTTTTTAAATTTAATGTTGCTGAAACAAAATAATAAAAAAAATAAATCTGATCGAGAAATCACTCATCTTTGGAAAAGAGAGTTTATTACAGAGAAATGGCTCTTTCCAAAATAAAAGCTATCCTATACGCTTCTTCTGGGCTATATTCTCAGCAGCATATTAAACATATCAGGTCCCCATAAGGAGAATCATGTGCTAACGGCTGTCTAAATGACTCGGCTAAAGTTAGTAGCATGCGTGCTTGTTGTTTTTGTCTTTGCACTAGGATGATGTCGGCGTAAATGTGCAGTCATATTCGTTGTGTTTCCACTAGTGCTGTCAGCGTTAATCTCGTTGAAATGCCGTTAACGCCACAACACGGCAAATCTCCGTTAACAAGTTACCGCGGATCGCCCCGTGCGTGGGGCTGGACGGCCAACACGTTAACGAGCTAACTGCGCTAACGCACTAGTTCCCACCAATGTAATTGAGCATTGCATGGCACATCCAACATACTGTTTTACTTTTGTCCATGACGCGCTTACCTTCAGGGTCACGCTTCACATGAAAACCAAAATAGATCCAAAGGCCAGATCTGAATGAGGGTGGGGGAGGTTCAATTTGCCATGTTGCAACGAGCTTAGCTTCTGTCTTGCTAGCTTGCGTGCGCTCAGTGGATCTGCGCTCGACAGTGCAGCCTAGGCGGAGTAGTCAAACGCAGATCCACTGAGCATCGTCATAAATATTAAGCAACCTAACTAATAGGGTTGCAAACTTCCAGCAAAAAGAAAAAAGAAAAAAAGGGAACCACCCTCCACCTCATGATGCTGAATCGACGTAATCAACTTTAATTTGATGCAGTGTGAAAAAAAAAAAAAAATGCACAGAAATTAATTTAAATTTTCACCAATTTTCAAAAATAATTAAATAAATTCAACATCTTTCTTCAACAGAATTGCAGACTGCACAGATGGTACCTTCCCAAAGGAAAAAGTACTATAGCTTACTAGGGTATATTAGACTTAATAGTTACTATATACAGTAATGGACTTCTATATATTTTACGTAAGATTAAAACTTTGGGTGTAAGATTCAGACAATTATTTATTAAAAGCTAGACATTTTAAATGAGAATAAGAAAGAAAAGTATGTCTTTGTGCCCCCTTTTCCCTGTTCAAGCCCTATTGGCCCCCCTGGCTAAACTTTGCTAGATCTGCCCCTGCACAGTTACCAGCAGTCAGCTACGTAGACGAAGATCCTGGTGTAGAAAGTAATATTAAATAAATTCTAACAACAGTTTATCGAGGTTAAACGTGCTGCTGTTGTTCGGCCGCTGGTTTCCTCTTTCTGGTGCAAAGTGGGCCAAAAACAAAGAAGAGAGACGGACTCGCGACAGAAAAGCCGATCAGCTGATCATTAAGCAGTTTCATGATTAAAGTGGCTATAAGAAGAGGCACTCGCTCCATATATCGGTTGTTAAGCTTAACGTGGGAATAGAGCTGGGCGATATGAGATTTTTTCATATCACGATATGTTTTTTTCATTTCAGGCGATAACGATATCTATCACGATATAAGCCAAATAACT
>NW_024582405.1:2451393-2489183 GCF_018398535.1 Haplochromis burtoni | reverse complement strand
GTGTGAATGTGTGTGTGAATGGGTGGATGACTGGATATGTAAAGCGCTTTGGGGTTCTTAGGGACTAGTAAAGCGCTATATAAATACAGGCCATTTACCATGATTGACTATAACTGCCAGCATAAAAATGATTTGTTTGACAGCACTGGATTCATGATACTCAGATCAGTGGGAAAGTCCAAGTAACTCTGTGATCCATGAAGCAGAGTTATAGATTTAGAAAAGTCAGAAAGGTCTGAGGCCATTTCTAAACATCATCAATTTCTAAGTTCATCAGTTCTAACAAAACTGTATGTAACTACAAGTTATTCAGATTTGTTGCCACTTTGCCAACATCTGGAAGATGACCCACACTATCACCCTCAGATGAGAAGAAATTGGTTTGGATGTTCAAAGAACGACACGAGCCACCAAAGCTTGAGCCTGGCATGCCTGCCATGAATTGGAAAAACTGCCGGAATACCTCCATCGCTGTCCACAGTGAGGTCACTTTTAGAACACTGAGAAAGAATTCCCTGCTCTAGAATCAACACATTCAGTCAACTTGGTATGAACAGAATGACATCTGCAGAAAAGCTTTATGGTTAGAGAAGACAAAGATTGAGCTGTTTGGCCTCAGTAACAAGGTATGTTTGTAGTAAACATAGAACACTGGTAGCATCATGCAGTTGGCTGTTGTTTTGTACAAAGTGGATGGAGTAATGATGGAGGAGAACTGCTTTAAAGTTTTTCAAATTTATCTCAGATCAACAGCTAGATGGTTGAACCTTGGATATACTTGGGTGTTTCAGCACAGCAATGATCCCAAACACTTCAAAACTGGTTATGAAATGGCCTTACCGAAACCTTGATCTCTCAAACCTTTTGAAAATTTGTCTAGTCTGTGTCGTCAAAACCAGTTTAAATGACCTCTACTGATTCTACCAAGAAGAGTGGTCAAATATCCATCCAGAAGTATGCCAGATGCTTTGTTGATGTCTACCAAAAGCATCTGGCTAAAGTATATTTAACCAAATGTTAGTGAGGTGTATTTGTATATTTAGTTTTGGCCCTGTGTGGATGAGGAAAAAAAATCCAAAATGTATCCAAACATGTGCTCCCAATTCTTGTTTTTAAACTTATTAAAAGTGTATGCAAAGATATACAATACTTCCACCCAAAAAGAACAGTTAAAAAAATAACAAAAAGCCTAAAATTACCCTGAGATTTATGCCCATGTTGAGTGTGTATAAACCTCTGACCATGACTGTAAAATGGAAAAAGTATTAGCTCCAGCACAGAACCCTGAGGAACAACATGACTGACTTTTGTGTTTTGACGACTCATTTAAAGGAGGCATCAGAGTGCTGTTGCATTTTACTAACTGATGTCCCTGGAGTTACGATTGCCTAGTTGTTGTTTTTTTTGTTTTTTTTAACGGTCTCCACTGTCTCTGTAGGTAAAGGCGAACTCAGTGAAGCAGGAGTTCGAGAAGCAGGACGAGCTGAAGCGGTCTGCGATGCGAGCCGTTGTCGCACTGCTCACCATCCCCGAGGCCGAGAAGTCACCGCTGATGTCAGAGTTTCAGTCTCAGATCTCATCTAACCAGGAGCTGGCGGCTATCTTCGACTCCATCCAGAGAGACTCCAGCTCTGCCAACATGGAGTCCATGGATACCAGTTAAAAAAACCCCATGGACAAAAAGAAGTTCCCACGATGCAACACGGCACCACCCGCTGCTGGAGCGCTAACCCTGCAGCATGTTTCCATGACAACAGGACGCAAACACACACACACACACACACACACACACACACACACACACACAATTGTAGTGACACACCCTCTCCTAGCGATCGATCGTTCCATGATGCATTGCACTGAATCAGCTGTTGGAAGAGAAAGGAAGTGGACGGACGGATGGACGGCTCACACACGGAGAAATAGGACAAAAACAAAAAATTACATACAAGGCTTGGAAGCTCCTCCCACTTCCTCTTTGTTTTTCTAGCGAGGTCATCTAACTGGTTGATCTCCTTGTTCATCCTCATTCTTCTCTTGTTTTTTTTTCTCTTTTCTTTTTTGTAATTCCTGAAAGTTCCACAGGTACTGTACTGCAACCTGATTCGCCGCTGCTGAGTGACTGACAGTTGGCATGTTATCGAAACTGACCAATGGAAGGGCAGGGGGGAAACAGCCTTTTCCGCCTAAGCTGTGGTGACCAATGGGAGAAGGGCTCGCTCTGGGTTTTTTTTTTTTCTTTCTTCCTTTTTTGATTGATGTAGGCAACCAATAGGAGGCTATGGGGAGATGAGCAGCGGGCGGGATTTTACTGTGTGTGGACCAATCAGCATCTTTGTTTCCTCCTGATTCAGTAGATCCACCATTGACCCCTCTTAGGAAGGAAGTGAGAGTGGAAAGAGGAGGGATTATTGGATCAGGCCTCATCTGACCAGACCTGATTGGACCATAGTGGCTGTTGCCGTGGTATTGCAGTGTAAAAAACAAAGTAACAGTGTTCTGCTGGTTGTCCAGTCTGGCTGCCTCAAACTCATTTCTGCTGGTTTAGTCCAGTCAGCATGGGTTTGATTTTTACTGTCTTACTGGTTTCATTGGTTTAATCCGGTTAAACTGGGTCCAGTCTAGTTCATTCCGGTTCATTCTGGTCTGGTCAAGACAATCCACTGTTGTTAATCGCCCGAGGAAAAATAAAAAGGTCCATTTCTGCCTGCCTTCACGTTTTGACTGGGTTTTGTTTTTCTGTGTTATGCGTTGCTACATTTTAGAGATGCTGATTTTCCTGATGGTTCGATTATTTCTGAAAAGCAATAATCAGTATTTTATAATAAATTTTGTTTGATTAGATGCTTATTAAACACACAGCTCATGAAATGAATAGAGAACAATAACAAAGTTCTAGTTTCCAGGCCACAAACAGCTCAGCAAAGACATTGACTGGCCACACCTCCACAGCCAGACTGCATCCAGAAATTCAGTTAACTTACAAGCTGTGCCAAATGACATGAACCCTCAACAACAGTAAAGTTAAGTCTTACTCCACCTTCTTTCAGCTCGTCTGGAAACCCAACACAATACGCATGTCTAATATGCTGAAAATTAACACTAGCTGATCTGGTTTGATAAGAGTTCTATTAGATTATCAGCGGCTTCTTAGGATCCATGTGTGGGTCTCCAAACAGACTTTGCATAAAGTGAATTATTTCTGGCTCTTTAAGCTGATCTACCCAGACCCTCTATTACAATCTACCTTTGGTACAGTTTTATTGTGAAATCATTCGTTACAGATACCCCCTCAGCTTCAGTCCTGAGTACAAACGGTACACTGGGGTTGTAGCTATCGTGACATCACCTGCTCATCTCTGAACTTCTGAAGCATTTCTGCCATCACCATCTTGGTTCTAGGAAATTGGATGTGATAAGAAAAGGCTGGTGTAGAGTACTACGTGACAAGAATTTACCCAAAGCAAGCATCTCATAAACTGAGTGTTCAAAGAGGTCCAGCCAGAAAGTCATTTTCCCAGTCTTTTTGCAGCTGTCGCCATCTGGTAGTCTTCAGTTTACAGCACTTCTACATTGACATAATTTTTCCATCTTGGAAGCTACAATGCTGTGATCTCTGTCACTGCCATCAAATCCTTGAATATTCCACTCTCCACAAAAAAGACTGAAAACTGACTAAAGTCAAAAATATAACCAAAGTGTGTATTTGCAGCAGTTTAAATTAAAATGTCAAATTAACAATTGACACACAACACAACATAACATTAAAATCAGTGTGTATTCGATGTATACCCTCCTAAAAACATGATGACCTCTTTAAAACTTTCAGTTCACTCTGAGTTTTTTTGTTGTTTTTTTATTTTCAAACTTGTGGCAGTTGACTGTAACTGCTTGAATCGTAAAATGTTCAGAAATGCGGACCTGGATTTGGACTGTTTGTAGGGATTTATCAAAATATCTGTACATAACTGAAGTTATGAGAAGACCGCCATGAGTGTTTTCAGTTTAGTTAGTGTAGTTTTTAGCAGCAGAGGGAGCCAGAGTTCAGGTCACAATATAAACCCAAGACCTAATTGAATGAACAGTTACAAACAGGAGTCTTAGCTCTGTTTAGTTTAGTTTTATGGTCAGCCTAGATCTGCCTAAAAAAAAATACTGTCTTAGACGAGCCCTGGCTAGACATAGAACAGGCACTATGCAATAATATAGAGATTTTGGACCTGCCATTCATTAGCACAAACATGAAACATGTATGTTTCAAAAGCATCAACATCAGCTCTTCTCTGACAGCATGGTTGGAGTTTCTAAAAATGACTGAGTCTTCCCGTGGAAACGTAGATCCTGACATACTACAGAACAATAATATGATTAACTTCCCAGATTGGAGTTGTAAAGGAATTAAATACTTGAAACATATATTTGAAGGAACATACTTTATTATGTTTAACAGATTAGTTATACGATATGGGCTTAAGAATAATTAGAATATCAACAAATTTAATCTATAGTAAAAAAGAAAGTTAAGCCTACGCAAGTCAAATGACAAACACCACCAAGTGTGGTACAATTCCTTAATCTGAAAACCCCAAAATTACTAAAATATGCGGGGCACCCTCCAAGTAGATGGATCAATCTCCCTTCCTACTGCAAAATGGGAGAGGGATCTATCAGTCAGCTTAGACCAAAACATCTGGTCTCACATATGTTTAAAAACCTTTACATTGATTAGAAATGCTCACATTGTCAAGGGAATACACCTGACAGTTACACCCATGTTCTGTCCCCCAGTTCAGAGGTTTTGGTGCTGGTTATGTGAGACTTCTCAAAGTGTCTGAAATGTAACATTCCAGCCTCCCCTTCAGTTTGCTTATTGGGCAACTTAGATGAATACAGTCCAGATGGCTCTCACTGCCTAATGCTTTGCTAAGAAGACTATCCTCATGAACTGCATCTGGGGGTTCCCTAGGGGTGGGTTTCTTTGGGGGCTGGACATGAGAGCTGTGTTCCTGACCTGGATGAGGCTCTGGTGGCTCTTGGGTAGTGATTCTCTGGCGACTGCGTGTGGCAGGGCCGGAGGAGCGTCTGTGCTAGCGGACGTAGGTTAAAGGCCACGCTGCTCCTGGGTGGGGCCGGGCTTGGGGACTTGGCATCCTGGGGGTGCACCACCTCTGGGCTGGCGTTCTTGGTGGGCCTGGGGGGGCTTGGTTCCTGGTTTGGTGTGTCACTGGGGTTGTGGGTTGGTGCATGCACGGGGCCCTGGCCCTGGCATGGGGGCCTTCGGTGCACCGGTGGAATTGGAGGTCTATTCAGCTGGTGGCGAGGTTGTTATTATCTTTTGCATGTGGTCTCTGCTCTTGTGGAGTCCACTCTGCAGATTGGGGGATCCAGTAGAGGTGGAGGATGAACTCAACCTTGGTGTCTATTGTCTTATGTAGTCTGAGAGTTGACTCAATGTTGGGGTGGGTGTAGTTTTTCCCCTGGGGTGGGGTCGGCGCTCTGTGGGACTTGGTGATGCTGCTGTTGTGGGCCCCGGCCTGGGCCCCCTGACCTTGGTGAATTTCAAGGAATGGGTGTGCCTATGGGGGTCAGTGGGGGAATTTGCAACATGAAAGGGGTACTTTGCCTCAGTTGGGGGCTCATGGGTCTTGGGTCCCTCGGCCCGCTGCTTAGGTGCAGCAGGCTTGTCGCCATGGCCCCATGGGGCAGGGCTGTACCTCCCCATAAACACTGTTAGATACTTAAATGGAGAAACCTTATGAATAAGGTGCTTGCACACACAGGTGTATAAATGGGTAAGCATAGACGCACACTATCTTGTCTGCTGCTGCCTCTAAACATATCATGTATTATTAGTCCTGTATGCTCCATTTAATATTTATTATTTACTGTTACTACTTATGTTGGTTGTTGCTGTGTTTTCCCTCCTGTGTTGTTTTTGGGGAGGATTTTCAGCAGGTGTTTAAGCAGATTTTCAGTGTTTTTTCTCTCTCTATATCCCTATTCTTCTCACTTTTTCTCTCCCTCTCCTTCTTTGAACTTACTCTGCAACGTTTCTTCCCAACTCATCCCAATAAAAATCTAATAAAATATGAATGAATGAAGTGGACTATCATAGCAAAAGCTGCAATGGTCCACTTGGGAAAATAAATCTGTTGGGCATTTTTTTGGCCTTCAGACAACAACTCTGATTGGTACACTCCCGGACAGGAAAGGCAAAAAAAAATCCCCAAGACCCGAGTGAATGAACCATTACAAACAGGAGTCCATGCTGGGGTCAGTTTAGCTTCATTGTCAGCAGCAGGGCTGTTGGGTCTCACCTGTTTACCCGGCGTGCTGATGTCATCACAGATCCAAAGGTGAGAATCAGAGGGACGCACTCTGATTGGCTACTGAAATGAGGCAGAAATTCATTAGCAGGCGAACAAACAGGATGACGCTGGTTCAGCTGGTCTCCTAGCAGCAGCTGAATTGATGAGTTTGTATTTGTGTGTGTGTGTGTGTGTGTTTTAGCCTGGCTGATCATTGACATGCTGATGATTTTTACCCTTTGAAGTTTAGTAATTTATTCTGCTCAGACAGACCCCCGCCTCAGCACCAACGAGCCGAGAAGTAAAACAGCTCCAAGTCAGAAAAAACTTCCTAAAAGAAACCTATTAATAGGAACAGAGGAGACAGGAAATACATACAAAAGCAGCACAGCAGACTCACAAATCAAAACGACAAAATTAAAAACAGCATATTTCATAAAAACATAAAAATTTAACCTCAGTTTGCTTCTTTAACTTTGCTTATTTGGAGACAAAAAGAATATTAGCTACCATGAAGTTGTTTTGCAGCACATTTGTGTGTTTGATGACTGACCAACAAAGCAGGATAATTATTCGTACATGTATTAATATTATTATTGGTGCTCATCAGAAATTAGTTTCTATTCCTGAGCCTTTCACTGAGGTCCAAGGGATCTTCCAAGAATGAGGAGCCTGTTTCCCAAAGATCTGATTGGTCAGTTGGTGGTGTGTTTACACCTGTTGATCTCTTGTCTTGAACATCACCTGCTTTGAAGCAGCATGATGAGTTACCCTGGTGGTACAATTAACTACACAGCAGCCATTTTATCGGTCAGATAATGTCATTAAAAATGAGCCTAAAGGCTCTTGTTGTCAGCTTCACAAATCTGGGTGGATATTTCCTCCTGACATTTGCACACAAAGCTCAACTACAAGAACTCACAATAAACGCTCTTCATAATTTAGAGTTAAAAGAATACAAATTTATGTATCAGGCTTAATTGGATGACATATCAATGTTTTATCATACAGTTTCATTTGGAACGGCAGTGAGGTTAAATCAGTCTGAGGGAGAAAATGCTCTGCTGGCTCAGTAGTGTTGAGTGGAACAGGTGTGACAGTAATCCTATATAAAAATAATAATAATAAATCAAAGGTCAAAGGTCACCAGTGAAAGAACAAACAGAAATTACAGAGCAAACTGTGTATTAGGGGGTGTGTGTGTGTTACTGGCATGAACAGCAAAACGTGTCAGAGCGTGTTGGAAGTACGCCTCAACACACACACACTCATGTTTCCATCATTTCATTCCAGGACTTAGACCAAAACATCACCTGAATGATTCACCTTAAGGCGACTTTTTATGATGCATAGTCAGATTTGCTGTATTGCCACACAACATGAGTAACACACGCAGGCACGCACACACACACACACACACTGTGTTTACTACAATCATAGATACAGTACTGCGAAGCCACACCCAAACAGGAAGGAGTCACCAAGAATAGAGTTGCCCTCCACCCAAACAGCTTCCCTTTCACTGACACACACTTCCTCAATGTGTGTGTGTGTGTGTGTGTGTGTGTGTGTGTGTGTGTGTGTGTGTGTGTGTGTGTGTGTTTAGTAGCCTGAAAGCTCTGGTGCAATATGTAGAGTTCTTCACACACAAATGTAATCCGGCTCAGTCATCAACGATGATGCAGCACGGGGGGAGGAGCAATGTGTTGGTATTGGGGTGATTGTTGTGTCAAAGCAAAGGGAAGTCCAAATGAATTTCTTTAGTTTTAAATTGATGGAAATTTTGATTAATGTTGTCATATTTCAGCCAAAAACTGTTTGAAATATCAGTAGTGTGCTCAGGAATATCAGCAGGTTGTTCTATAGAGACATACTCATAAAAAAAACAAACACAAAATGTTATTCGTGGTTAGAAAAAGATGACATATAAAAGTCTCCATTTTGACTTAAGGGTATCTAAATGTCCCTTTTTCATTATTAATTTATAGATTAAACAGGAAGAAGATTGTTTAATAGAGGCATAATAATAATTTAACTTTTAATATGCCAACTACAAACTTTACTATTGTTATTTATGGTGGGTATTATTAATATTAGTTTCCAGATTTGATGCTATTTCCATATCGTTTGAATTGTAAAGGACAGAGGTGAATGTAGGTTCAGAGTTTTAGAGGGGCTCAGCCCCCAGTCATAATGTCATGCGTATAGCACCTTACAGTTAATATTAATGGAATATACCACTTTCAAATGTAGTCAGCTCTTTTCACATTTGCAAACCTTATTTCAATAAATAAAAGCAGTAAATTTAAAAGCAACTTAATTTTAGTTATCAATCTTCAATCAAAGGCTCAATAGATCAGAATTTTCCAAAGTAAAGAACAACTTGTGAGGAGAAAGAAGAAACATGCATAGTGTATTTTCAGTCTCTTAACCGCATAGAAGCAGCTGACCAGATCATTAAGCACTTAAAGCAGCACAATTCAACAAAGAAAGTGGAAAATCACACTACCACTCCATACACCTCAACATGAAGTAAACTGATAAGACAGCTGCTTTTACATTAAAGATTGTAAATTCATACAAACCCTCCTTTTATTATGCAGAATCAGCACAGAGCATCAGCATGTAGCCCCAATTCAAGAGTGGAGAACCGATTTGTAGTCTGTGACATCAGTGTAGTTTCAACTATCGTTTTATGCCATGTTTAGAGTGATATAGATCCTGTCAAATTCTACTACTCACGTCAATAAATATGTTCTTTCGAACATGCACCATTTTCAGTGTGCTGCTGAAAAGCACACAAAGCATCCATGAAACGCATGTCAACATATTTGGTAAAAAAAACAATAATCATTTAATTTCAATTCAATTTTATTTATATAGCACCAAATCACAACATAAGTCGCCTCAAGGCACTTTATATTGTGCAGTAGATACAGAGAAAAACCCAACAATCATATGACCCCTTTTGAGCAAGCACTGTGGCGACAGTGGGAAGGAAAAACTCCCTTTTAACAGGAAGAAACCTCCGGCAGATCCAGGCTCAGGGAGGGGCGGGGCCATCTGCTGCGACCGGTTGGGGTGAGAGAAGGAAGACAGGATAAAAGACATGCTGTGGAAGAGAGACAGAGGTTAATAACAGATATGATTCAATGCAGAGAGGTCTATTAACACATAGTGAGTGAGAAAGGTGACTGGAAAGGAAAAACTCAATGCATCATGGGAATCCCCGGCAGCCTACGTCTATTGCAGCATAACTAAGGGAGGATTCAGGGTCACCTGGTCCAGCCCTAACTATATGCTTTAGCAAAAAGGAAAGTTTGAAGCCTAATCTTGAAAGTAGAGATAGTGTCTGTCTCCCGAATCCAAGCTGGAAGCTGGTTCCACAGAAGAGGGGCCTGAAAACTGAAGGCTCTGCCTCCCATTCTACTGTTAAATACTGTAGGAACAATAAGTAGGCCTGCAGTGCAACAGTGAAGTGCTCTAATAGGCTGATATGGTACTACAAGGTCCTTAAGATTTACTCACCTGGTTCTTCTTCTTTCTCTCCATCTTCCTCACTCCTCTATTCCATACAAAAACATTGTATACAACTACTTTGATATCAGTATAATACAATATTTAGTTATGTGAGTCATCAACAATAAATGTGGGAAAAACAGAAGCTGAAACTCTAGAATATTTTGCTGTTACATGTTGCCTACGTGTCCACTGTTATCTGTTTATTTCTGCTCTCTCCTTTTCTCTCCCTCTCTATCCTCCTCTCTAAGACTGTGTGCCGTCATCCAAAAGTTAAATGTTAAACTCAGTTGTTATCAATATTACGCAATACCGGTCATGTTTAACCATATGGGAATTTACCCAGATTTATTTATTTATTTGGACAGAGACCTTGCCCCCCCCCCAAAAAAAAAAGTTCAGCACAAAGTTACCCCGATGTGCAACACTGGATAGTTTTCACTCTATCCTGTCTGCAGTAGATGAGTTGGGATATATAACATTAGAAGACAACATACTATTGCTACAGTTATTTTTAGGGATGCTGTAATTAAATTTAAGGGTGCTTGAGCACCCCCAGCAAAGGACCAAGAGCACAGCCCTGGGGTACTCCACAGCTCAAATGCCTCTGATACCACATGGTCACATGAATACTTTTGGTAGTTTCATCCTTTTCCATGATTGTAAATACAAAATCTTACCCAGTGGTTAGAAAAAAATATAGAAGTCTGTATTTGAATTACAGTGCACAAAAATGTCCCCTTTTCATTATTCCTGTGCAATTTGTACATTAAACAGGAAGTAAATTATGTTATAGATGAACGGTGATTATGAAAATGTTAATAATTAGTGTAGACTTTTTTATTTGTTGTTATTAGTGGATATTAGGGCTCTACGGTTGCTGTATTTGATGACATTTATATAAAATTTGAACAGTAAAGGCCCAAGAACAGAGACGTGGCAGTTCATTTTTAGCTAGTGAATATTTGGCAGTTTCATTATTTTCTGTCACTTTTAGAATGTTGTTGTTAATATACTTAAACAAAACCCATTATGGATGCCAAACAATCAGATGAAAGGAAAAAAAGTTTTTTGTAGACTTCAATTGGTTAAAAATGTTTGTAAACATTTCTGAGCTTTTACATATAAAAAAAATACAAAGATTGTTCTAAATGAAACAATTGATGGATATATTCCCACTGAAATGTTTTCACAATTTTATCTTATTTTATCTAAAAACCTGACCTGTATATGGATCCTAATTGGACTGATGATGACATGCTGACAACATTGACAACAACAACAATAGAAAACTGAAAGTGTTTAATGTGACTTTATTGAAATAAAAGCAGAAACCACAGAGAAACAGAGGTTCTGTTTTACAGGAAACAGGAAGCAGCTGAGAGCGAGGCTGAAACGTCACAAGAAAAAAAGAAGAGGGGTCTTAAACCAAAGCTGTGACGAAGCCTAGGAGAAACCGGAAGTAAATGCAGTCTACCTTCAAAATAAACATATAAGCCGAGGACAAGAGTGGAGAAAGTAATTTGGTTTGATATTAAATAAACGTGTTTTGAATGGCTTCTAGTGAGTAAAATACAAAAATACAAAGTCTCATCAAATCATACTAATCTTCAGGTTCATGGTTACAGTTAGTTAATGTAAACATAGCATTTTTGTTTGTGTTTAGTTGTTAATCTAGCTGTTCATAACAGAATTTAAATTATCTTCTTGTGCTAGTGCATTTATAGACATTAATTTGTTTTTATTTCTTAGCTTATTAGCAATAAAGACTTCTTGACTTGTTAGCTGGTTTCTTCACTAGTTCTATATTTTTAACTATTTATTACTAGTTAGTTACCGGGTATTAGTTATTTGTGTTTTGTATTTTTTTTTTTTTTGCTTATGAAGGTGTCTTTACTTTGAAATTCTGAAGAAGAACATCAGTTCTGTGTTGTATTATATTTATTTCATTCTGGCTGCTTATTGTCATTTTGTTTTGTTTTTTTCAATTATTTTCACACCAGTAAATTTATACAACTTTTTCTCAGCATTTTGTACTCAATGCTCAGAGGAAAGCTTTATATTGAAAATACTGACATGAAATGCCTGTTTTTTGTTTCATGCTGAAAATAATTGCCATGCTATTTATGCTTGAATCATATTTTTAGCTCATTTAATTCAAGGCTCACTTTTTTTAAAAAAATTGTAGCTTTCAGCCATAGCTCACTATCATGGCCCAATTCAAGTATACAGAGCTATCTGCGGTAGCAACACCTTGTAAATAAGCTGTCACTATTTGTCATTAGAGGTTTGATTCAAATAGAATTCCAAAATTATATCTCTTTATTTATTAAGGTATATAAATTTCTACTTATTTAATGCTATTTTTTCCAAATAGTTTTTATAAATAAAATATATCTTATGTTATCTTGTCTAAAATAAAATATAACAACAGAGATATCTTAATAATGTATAATGAAATCCAAATTATTAGAAATTAAAGTAAGAATAATATGTTATTTATATTTATTTTATGACTTTATGATATAATAATGTGTAAAAAAAAACCTCAAGATGAAGCAGAATTATATGTTTAAAACTACAATTTATTTCATATTTGAACCAGTTTTTTAACGTTTTTATTTTGAAAAGTCGAACAGGAGGCTCTTGCGTTCGCCGCGTCGAGCTTAACGTCAGCGCGTCGGTAGCAGGAGGGAGCGGCTCTGGTCGAGCGACGTTCACTGCGAACAGGAGAGAGAGTGAGCGGCGGAGAGCGCAGCGGAGCGGACGGGTGGATGACTGTGAGTACTGCTTCTTTTCTCCCGTTTCGCGCTTTTACCTCTTTTTCCTCGTTTCCCCCTCCTTTTTCCTCCCTCTTTCATGTAGATATGAGCTAGCCTGGGTCGAACCGGGAAATGTCCCGGCTAGCAGGGACGGGCGACAGGCCGGTCGGGAGCCGCGCTGGGCTGGGTTTGCGGAAGCAAGCGACCGGCGGACAGACAGACGGATGGACGTAAAGGCAGACAGACGGACGGCGGCTGTCCTGATGAGAATACAGTTTATATCAGACACGGGCTGACTGCTTCACGGCGTCACGGCGGCTGTCTGTCCGTCTGTGAGTCTGTTTCCGGTCTGTAGAGCCCGAAGTCCGCTTCTTCTCGCGTTTTGTCTCCGCTCTTCTGAGGCAGCGGGGCCTGCTTGCAGAGCTTCCCGGGTAGGGAGCATTGTGAGGCGGCCACAGAGCTGCGGAAGCCCCGTTGCTCTCCCGGAAGCAAAAAAAAAAGGAAAAAACGAGTGGAAGTGATTGATGAGAGGATGCAGAGTTTGGGAGCTTGAGGGAACCTGCAATCAAAGCCAGTTTGGTTGCACAGACACTGCTTGGTTTTATTCCTCTCCTGTTGTACTGCCTGTCAGCAACACACACACACACTGAGTATTGACAGGCCCCACCTAGTTCTGCTTGACTCAGGGATCTGTGCGTATTGTGAGTCCATCTTTCTGCTCTGACAACTTCACTTTAGTAGATTAACATTATTCAGTGATTGCTGGAAAAAGCAGAAGTGCCCACTGAGTGAGCAAAATACTGAAATATAAGAATAAAATGCAGGTTTCAGGTTGGGTTGAACTGTGTGTATCTGTGCAGTGACGCTCTGGTAACTAAAGATTAATGTATTTATAGCCTATAAATTAAGGCCAGCAGTCTATGTTGATAGCAGCAGATCCTCTTTTTGTTCACATGTAAACAAAACAAGCAGGAAGCACTGACGTGAAGTATGAAGTTTCAGGTTAAAGTCTTCCTTTCAGTCAGCGTTTATGTGGTACAATCACAATACAACATAAAAGCCTCAGTGACGCCTCATTTTACAGTTATATAATAATTTGCTGTGTAGTTTGATTGTTGTTGTTCATGCATTAAGTCTGAACTGGAGTTAAACTTAAACAGACCCACAGTGAGGGTTCATTTATAAGGAAATACACTCATAGTGTGCAGAAAGGGCAGTATTTCTGTTTTGAATTGTTACAAATTTGGACTATAAGGAGATATGAAAGCTTTCTTCTTCTGTGTATTGTTGGGACATGACTGTGTGTTGCTTTCTCCACAGACTGTGTATAAAAGATGGTGAAGGCACCATCGTTTGTGTTTTGTGGTTGTTTTGGAGATATTATTGGAGTCCAGTTCACAGACTCCAATTAGCTGAAGCCACCTGCCTCTCCATCTTTCTATAGCGAAAACAGTGTCTGTTCGATATTAGGGAAACTGCAGCTTTTTTGGTACTTCAGGTTAATTTTCCATGTCCCGAGGTTCCTGTTTGGCACTTCCTCTGGGTTTGATGCCTGTGGGTGTGCCAAACCAGGTTTAGGCAGCCTGAGCTGTAAAGACAAATATTTCATGAGCAGCAGTGTTGGTAAGAGCAAATCAGCTGATATTCTTTAAGAAGTTTAAGAGAAGAGTGTGTCTATTTTAATTTGCTCACTTTGCTCTGACCCAAAAGTGGATAAGTGGAAGTATATGGATGGATTATGAGAGCTTTTTAAATTAAAGTACTTTCTGAACCTTAGTTCTGATTTATTGGAAGACGTGATGATCTTTTTCTTCCTGCTGTTGCTGTGTGTCTGTGCGTGTTTCTGTAACGTCTCATTATATTTCGTCATAGCACAGCATCGTGAAGCATGAGGGGGAAAGTCCCGATGCAGGTGCTCTCCCGCAGAGGCAGGTTTGTGACAGGGGGACTTGTAAATGTCCAGAGATAGGGCTTCAGGTGTGATCGAAGGGTTTTAGATGTTTTGGCTCATCCAGCTTTCCCCTTGATGGCCTCACCTCTGCTGCTCCAGTGAGTTACTTCTCGCGAAGCGTTGAACCCGTCTGGACTTGCTGCAGAGCGTTGTAGTGAGGCAAGCCTGTTCAGACCCTCAGGCGATGAAATCCATTACTGCTGATGCCTTCACTGACAATAGGGTAGATAAAACCTGAGATTTGAACTCCTCCCAGTCTCCACCTGATCACTTGTGTGCATTTAGCGCATTTATACAGCTGTTGTGACTGGAGATGGAGACATTTAACATTTTTAGGGTTTTTTAGGGGGTTTTCTGTGACCCATACACCACACTAGTTTTTATTTAAAATATGAACAAAAGCCCTGAACAATAAAATCCACTGGGAGTCGTTCTCTTCTTGTTTCTTGTCCCCAAAATAGAATAGATAAACTCTGAAAATAGGATTTGGGCAAAAGTTTCAAGCAAGAGTACTCACTGAGTGTGATTAGTCACAACAGGAGTCTTGCAGTGACTTAAATATATAACTACATGAAGACATTAATAGTCCTATTATTTGAGATAACGGATTTACCTAAAAATTGTAAACACTTGTTGCCTCGAAAATATTAAGCAACTTTAATTTAAGCTGAATGTTTGATGGTAACTTGTTTATCATAAGTGTTTATTCTCAGATTGGTTACCAAAATAAAAGCTTTAAATTTAAGAAGCATTTTGTCTTGAGTTAGTCTTGTCTTAGGTCAGTTAAGAGTATTTGTGACACAGTATTTACGTTTTTGTTGTACACTGCACAGTTACAGAAACCAAACTTTCATGCATGCGATTCTTCTTTTATATCCCTGCAGCCTCTAAAATTAAAGTAACAGCTTCTGGAGACCTGATCTAACATGGTTTCCAGGTTGCAAGACTTTTATCCTTCTTTTAAGTCACCTTTGTTCTGATTGGCTGCCCCTCGTAAAGAGAATGTATGAACCACAGACAGGATATGAGATGGGTGTAGCCAGTGTTACATCACCAGCTGATCAGTGAAGTCTCGTAATGAAACCTCAAACTCGGTAATGAAAAAACAGAAGCCTGTTTGTGGTGAGGAGCCGCCCCCTGGTGGTCAATACATTTCTGGTTTTAACAGCAGGCAGGTTGAGCTCTGGAGCCTGAGATGATCAGATTAGGGATATCTGCACTCTATGACATCACAGAGATCCGATAATAGTGGAATCTGTCTGAATCAGAGTGTTTAGAGTGCAAGCTTTAGGCTCATGGGGCTTATTTGTACATATGCTGACCTTATTAGAAACTTGGCCATGCTTAATATGAACATCCACCATCGGAGCAGGAGATATGTGGCAGGGTATAAGGGTCGACTTTAAATATTAGATTACACCTGGTGTTACTCACTTATAGAGTCTTTTCTGGCTGTCAGTTAGTAGCTGTATTTGTGTTGTTTACAGGCTGTGATGGTAAAATTTGAAATGGTTTTAGGGTCTGTAAACACATCGTGTCAGCGGGGGTCCTCATGAACAATCTTAAACGTGTGTGTATTTGGGTGTGTGTGTGTTTGTGCATCGTGTTGCTTCTTGTTGCCGTGACAGTGAAGGTTTGCACACACATGGCGAGGAATGATTGGTATGCATCCACACACTGAGACATGAACGCATAGCAACAGTAACCAGGAAGGATTCCATAGCAGTGACATCACCACCAGCTGTGAGATCATGTGACTCCGCAGTTTTCAGTAACTTACCACATGCATGCTGGGTAATCATTATCTCCCAGTGAGGGGCAGGAAGTCTTCATTTGTGTGTTTGTAATTGATGGTGTTACATCTCCAGGTGCATCATAGGAGGAGGTGGGGCTTACTGTAATCCTGCTGTGTGATTGGTAGCTGTGACTGGATGTCCAATAGCGACCTGTTAACGGTCTCCTCCTCTGTGTTTGTGTCTCTCACCCAGCAGACAGACAGTCAGGATGCGTGAATACAAACTGGTTGTTTTAGGATCAGGAGGCGTCGGCAAGTCAGCTCTGGTAAGTAAAAAAAAAAATCCACGTTAATCAGCTGTTTGCATTAAAGTGAGAGTCTGATGTTATTCTATTTAATGTCAGTGAGTGCCAAAAAAAATGTAATCAACACTGAAATTATCCTGCTGATGAGCTCAGAGCCACATGGCAACACCTTGCACTTTATTTTAACTCAAATATTCAATGTCGATTAATCCGCTGCTGAAAATAGTCCCCACCAAAAACTAATAAAGAAATAGAAAAACTGAAAATAAATACTTGTAATATGTATATAAAACCCCCCACTGAAATAGTGACAAATATTTATATAAAATATATAAAAGAAAAGAAGAAAAATAGAAGAAAAATAAATAAATTATTATTTTTTAAATATTTAAAATAAATAAAAATTGATAAAGACTGAATAGGAAGATAGAAAATATATTTATGAATACTGAATAAGATAAAGATTAAAGATAAAAAATACAATATAAATAGACAAATAAATAATATAATTAATTATATAAAGATATAATAAAGCTTTTATAAAGATAATTATATTCAAAATGTGTGTATGAAAGACTAGAAAAACAATTTTCAGTCATTATGTTTTACAAAACTTTATAAGAAGAGTCAAAAATTAATAAGAGGTGATGTAACGTTGCGGGAAATTGCGTTTCCTGTTCTTGCACTAGTGTTTGTATTATTCATATACTGATTTTTGTGCATTCACGTTTGTACATTGAGGTAAAACTGTGTTTGCAGCTTTGGGACTTGCATGGCTGGAGTGCTCCAGTGCAGATTCCTGTGTAAATGGCTGCACAGTGATGTCACTGTGCTTCGTTTTTGCGCCGGCCATCACTGACACACTAACACGGCGGTGTCAGTCACACTACAATGAAGTGCTTTACTCCCCATGATATAATGGAGACGTGTCACAGTGTCACATTAATTCCGCTCTAATGACTCCCAATGGGGAGCTGAACAGAGCTCCATTAACACTGCTGTCCTACTTCTCTTTGTCCCGCTACTCATGTCCGTCCGTCTGTCCATCTCCAGACTGTCCAGTTTGTTCAGGGAATCTTTGTGGAGAAATACGACCCCACGATAGAGGACTCCTACAGGAAGGTAGGACCTCTTCATCCTCACACATTTTTAGAAGCATCTATAGTTTAATTAGTTTTAGTTATAATCCACAGTTATGATTCATTTCTTTTGTTTCTGCAGCAAGTCGAGGTCGATGGACAGCAGTGTATGCTGGAGATCCTGGACACAGCAGGAACAGTAAGACCTGGCTCTGTCTACATACTTTTGACCATGAGATGTGCCTGACTGAGTCCTGACCACCTGTCTGTCTGTCTGTCTGTCTGTCTTTAGGAGCAGTTCACAGCAATGAGAGACCTGTACATGAAGAATGGCCAGGGCTTTGCTCTGGTTTACTCCATCACGGCTCAGTCCACCTTCAACGACCTTCAAGACCTCCGAGAGCAGATCCTCAGAGTGAAGGACACGGAAGATGTAAGAAACCACAGCACCCTATACTTTGCCTAAACTCACCCTAACATGCAGTTTTAAGTCATGGTTTCAGTTAAGTTAAGCACTGAAGCTCCTCTTAACGTGTTCTGGAGCCTTCTTTGTCAGATGAAGGAGTCTGTAGCATAGTTAAGGAGCTCCTGAGTAATTTGTCCGGTTGTAGTTAGTCAGTTGCTGATGTTTGTATTTAAAACTCTTGTTTCTTGGCTCAGAGGAAGTTGCCTAGAAAACCAGTGGAGAAAGGGAGAAGTTTCTGGTGGCAGCCAAAAATAGTTTACAATGATATAAAAATGTAATTTGAGATAAAGCAGTTAAATCTGAGTTTAAGAGGAAGTGGACTCTATCACCTCCACATAATCCTGCTGTCAGGCTTATGCTAAGATAGCTAACTGACTGCTGATGGGTGTATGTGTAATTTATTCTCATGAAACAGAGGTCACTTGTTTTAACACGCCACCATCAGCCAGCCTGTGTGGAGGCCTTTAGCATTGCTCCCCCTGCCAGACATGAGTTACATTACATAGGTTCCAAAAAGTTTTATTTTTAATCAGCATCTAGTGGAGAAAGAAGAAAATAAAAAAAACTGCAAATTTGCAATTTAAATGTAAAAGAATAAAAAAGCAAATTTGTAATTAAAAAAAATAGAAAATGCTTCTAAACAAGCTTTTAAACAAATAAAATAAAACAAGCAAATTAATTTATAATATCTACATTTAAAATGAGAATAAAACAAAAAAAAAGAATTAAAAAAGAAAGTATTAATAAAAAGAAAACATTGTTTTGTACAACATTTTTTAAAAACCCAATATTTTTAATATGTTTCAAGCTAGAAATGTATTTATATTAACATGAATTTAAGATTCTGCATTGATTTAGTCAATAAAATGACTGAATAAAATTTCAAACATGTTTTTATTATGAAACAGATGATTTACAAAATGGATAAATATAAATAAAAAAATTAAGGAAACATACATTCTGACTTCACGTCAAACGTTACAGATTTTTAAAACCAGATGAAACACTGATGTCCTCTTTTCTGGTTTTCACATGATTTTTCTCCCGTTAAAATAATCCAGTGATCATCTTTGAATGTGCTGCAAACAGCTGTCTGAATGTGAGTGTTTGGCGCGCCACTTTAGGTTCCCATGATCCTGGTTGGAAATAAATGCGATCTGGAGGTGGAGCGTGTGGTGGCCAAAGAGTCAGGCATCGGTCTCGCTCGCCAGTGGAACTCCTGCGCCTTCCTTGAGACCTCGGCCAAGAGCAAGATTAACGTCAACGAGGTGACAAAACACACCCACAGCAAAGTTTACACAGTTACTCAGAGCTGTATTTAAACCTAAATATCTTTGGGCTTCTGAGTTTTGAGCACCATTGATTCGGCAAAATGATGTACACATCATCTGGAGTTTGTAAAAAACTGAAATAAAGCTTACAGCGTGCAACACGAGAGAATCACTGTGATGTGTGCGGTCCTGGCTCAAAAACGCTGGAAGCTGTAATAATACAAACATCAGACTATTCCTCCAGAGTTTTTGTCATAGACAAAGAAAAAATGGATTTCATCGTTAGTTTCAGACATTTTGAAGCCTTAGCATTTGTGTTTCAGCTGCTGCTCTGTTGGTTTTGGGGATATGAGCATTTTAGGACTATTATAGTCTAAATATGCATTTAGACTCTTTCAAACCATCCTCTCTGTCCAAAATTTGTACATTTGAAAGAGGAGTAAAAGAGGCCATTTATGTCCACTGTGAGCGACCATCTTTGAACAGAGGCGGTGGTTTACAACACCAACTGTCTGGC
This sequence comes from Haplochromis burtoni, assembly GCF_018398535.1. Taxonomy (NCBI): domain Eukaryota; kingdom Metazoa; phylum Chordata; class Actinopteri; order Cichliformes; family Cichlidae; genus Haplochromis; species Haplochromis burtoni. The sequence goes on along the minus strand of NW_024582405.1, from coordinate 2,469,270 downwards.
ATCTATAATCCAGTTTTGAGATCCCTCCCAGACGCCTTAACGCCCACTCACATCCTGGGCCATCTGACCTCAGGAAATCACATGATAGGGTGGGGCTAGGTTTCACAATGAGCTCACCCAAAACCTTGGCTGATTGTGACCTACACCCATTTTCACACCTTGGCTCGTGTGATTAGGTAGAGGATCATTAGGGGGTCCATTCTCCCTCTTGGTGGGTTACTCCCACAGAGCTTAAATCTGGGAGTCTCCACCATTTGACCCTAGAACTGAAGAAGCTTCTCGGATGAGAAGCTTCTCAGAGGTGAAACGTCTTCAAGCCACTTAAAGAAGTCCACACACTTTTCTTTCCAAGCTCCTTAGATTACGATGACCTGGATGACTGAGAACCTTCACAGACACATTTTTAAGTAGTTTTTGGCATTTTATTAGTAGTTTGGGGAATGTTTGGCAGTTTTTGGCAGTGTAGGTTTCATTTCTTCGTGTTCGTTTGCAGATCTTCTACGACCTTGTCCGACAGATCAACAGGAAGAGTCCCGTTCCAGGGAAAACCCGCAAAAAGCCCACTTGTCAGCTTCTCTAATGGCAGGTAGCTTCTATTGTCCCTCTGCGCGCCACACACAAACACACACACACACACACACACACACACACACACACACACACATTGAGTATATCACACACGTTGTTGTTCACACACACTCTGGTTCTCTGTGTCCAGATTCCTGCTCACCTGATAACCAACCAACCAATCACAGGACATCTTCCAGCTGGCCACGCCCCTTTAACACAACCATGTCATCATCAGCATCAGCCACTCTGTTACCATGACGATCTCTTCTCCCATCCTTCATCACACTATGTAAAGGAGACTGTTGCCTTGGAAACATTAAAACAGAACATCAAAGGACTGCTACGGTGGTGGCGATGATGATGATGATTCTGCTGTTGCGGGAATGCAGGGGCTTGATTTAAACTACGGTTCCCATCATGCTCTCTGCTAGGCTGTCTTTGCAGTGGGGAGTGGCTTCTTGCTTTTTTTTTCTTTTCTTTTTAAAAAAATTTAAACTTTTTTTTTCCGTTTCTTTCGCCTTATTGTTTTCCGGCAGCCCTGAGCCAATCACACGCAGTGTGACCGTCAGCTGTGTCGGCATCGCCGCGGTGATGACGATGACGCCGACACGGCTGACCGTGTGTGTGTGTGGCTTTGGTGAAACCTGTGGATTCATACAGCGGTTATTATTACAGTGATTATTATTATGATTCTTTGTGAAAACAATTAAGTCATTTTATGTTTTTGATTTTTGGGGCGGGAGGGGTGGGGGTGGGGGTGAGGCAGGGTTGGGGGTTGTAGCAGCAGGTCAAGAGGTTAGCTTACTGTGCTGATAGCAGTGCCGTAATTAAAATTAGCCTAAAGTTAACAAACTGGGCGGAATCAGGAAGAATATAGATATAACGGGAAGATGTTAGGTGGCTTGTTGCCATAGCAGCATGGCGAGCTGACTCCTGATCTGCTGCTCAGGGCGGACATGTTGCCTTTTTGACAGCAGACTCACACTGGTCCAGTACCTTAACTCTGTGTGTGTGTGTTTGTGTGTGTGTTTGTGAGTGTATGTGAGCTACGTAACAACAGTGAAGCAGGCCACTTTCTGTAATGATCGTTTTTTGACCTGCGCGGTTGAAACACTGAATTATTGGTCCTTTAGTCACTTTAACTGATAAGATATTAAAGGGGGCCTGTCATGCTCTTTTTCAGCTCTATATTATTTCCACTAGAGCAGTTTTACCTGATTTAAAAGTAAATTAATGCCCTTACTGTCCTTTCCCGGCCCTTTTTGGAGCTTCTGGGCTAATCTGCTTAAAATGAGCCATTTTAACCCGTCGCTTTAAGGACATCCCCATCCCTGAAAGCCCGCCTTCTTCTTATCGGTCCACTGATGGGAGCCTGCAGAGGGGCAGCACCAAAAACAAACTGAAGCCTGAGCTTTGTGTGTACAGGTACAACTTTCACACGTTTTCATCCCATTATTTAAAACTATGGCCATGTTTAAAATAAATATCTGGCATTAAAGTTTAGAAAGGAGTACCAGGAACATATTAGGAAAAAAATGTGTTTGTATTGTCAGAATAAAGTTGCAGAATGATGTAGGTATTTCAACAATAAAGTCAAGAGTTTGAGAATAAAACTGAAATAAGATTTTAATTTAAAAAAAGTCAAGATTTTGGAAATAAGGTCAAAATTATGAGGAACAAAGTAAAGCTTATGAGAGTCAAGATTTCAAGAATAAACAAAAAACTAACACAGCATAATCGGTCCCCTTTAAGCTTCTGATGGATGGATTCCCAAATACAATCAGGATAAGGCGGAGTTTCTTGTATTCTTGGTACGTCGTGCTAACACTTTAGCATGCACCGTGCTGAGTAATACTTAAATGTTAAATTGTTAGCATCGATAGATGGAGGTGTTTTCTTATCAGTTGAAGAACAAACTTAAAGTCTCAGTGTTTCAGTTTAATAGTAGCATGGCTGCAGTCCAGCCGGAGGGGGTTAAACCCACAGAAATCCTTTGAATATGTGTTTGTGGGCGTGGTCAGCTCACGGGAAGCGCTTGCTGGACCCGTGACCTCTGTGAGTGCTGCTGTGCACAGTGTTGTACTATCAGCAGGGTACTGCTGTCAGTATTCTGGGTCTCCTCCAGTGTCTTCAGTCATGTAGCATGTTGATGTTTCTGCCAGTACCGGGTCTGACCTCCAGGAGGTGCTGCTGCAACAGTTTGCATGACATGAGCAGAAGCTTCCGGGCCAGAGGGCCGTTTGTGGCTGCGGCAGGCCGATCGCCAACTGTTTCTTGCAAGCACGTTATGATGATTCCAGCTTTATTCTTGTAATATCAACAGAGGAGGGGCTCATTACTGCCTCTGTTGGTCGTAAAGCAGAAAACACCTACTGCTGTTATTTCTGAAAGCTGCAGGTATAATAGGTGTTTCTGTGTACGCCACAAGGGGCAGCGCACAGCACCTTTTATAGCCAAAAACAAACACGGATTATAAAAAATACACCCCATCGTACTCTTGATAATGTTTATAAGCCACTTTCATGACAGTTTAAAACAATATGAGGCCATTTTTAAGTATATTTTATCACTTCTCCTACACAGTATCCATAACTGGTGTATTAGCAGTTAATGACTGATGATTAATGATGATTAGCAAGCATATTTAGTTACATATAATGGTGTGATTATGTTTATTTTAACTGTTTATTCACATATACATTGTGCATTGCAGTGTATTCTCAGTGTTGGAAAGTATTTCTTCATGTATCAATAGAGACGCTTCATATTATGTATTCATTTATGTGATTATAGCTGATTATGGTTATGAGTAATTCATTAAGAGGGGAAATGAGGTGATAAATGCTTGAAATGTCCTTTAATCTGTTTAGAACTGCTTCAAAGTGAGTTTGTTAAGGGTTCTGGCTTTAAAGTGGGAGTTTCATCCTCAGAAACAACTTTTAGTCATTTCGCTGGCCAGCCGTGGCTGCACTCTGACCTTTCGGGCCTTCGCCAAGAGGCTGTGGTGCCATTTGTCATTTCCTGTGACTTCTGAAGGCGTCAGTGTGGTTTAAGAAGAAGAAGAAGAAACAAGTCTGATGTTTTGGAAAAAGTTCTTTAGATCTCTTAATCGTGTGCGAATCAACAGAAGCAGCTGTGTGAAAACACAAGAAAGGGAGCTAGGCCTTATTTTCACACATCTGCAACGATGCTGCAGACTGAAAAGTAGCTGCAATTGTTGCTTTGAAGACGCGAAGCCAGGACTGAGTGTTTGGACAGAAACAGACGTGTGTTAAAGTCTTTACACACTTCATTTAAAGCGCACTGAGGTCTTGACAGCTACAGTAAATAGGTGCAGATGGTAACACTTCACTTTAAGTGCCCGTATTTGGCATTTAAGAGCAGCATGTAAACATTTAATAGAAGTGGTATTGCTGTACGGCAGCTGTAAGCAGATATGAACATGTAAATGTGACTAAAAGAAAAATCTGACTACATTTCATGTGTTTAAGCATTAAAGTTCACTCTTACAGCTGCATTACAGTGTGTCACAGACCATGTGAGGCACATTTACATACTTCACTCTGCTTTCCAGTCCTCAATCTGATGTGAGGTCAAAGTGCCCATGGCAGCCACAGCCGAATGCAAACTGGAATGAGCAGTTCACAATACGAAGAAATTATTTTTATTTTTTTTTCTCAGTACTGATATAATTCTGCTTCTTTTTCTCTGTATGGCATGATGACCAGTGAAATGTAAAAGAAACCAGTTCAACCAGTGATGTATCAGCTTTGAAAAAATAAAGGAAAAAAAAACCACCCAGTAAGCTGCTGGGAGATTAAACACTGGTGCTGAATTGGTCTGAACTGGTTTCTTCCCAGTATGGAAACCCACAGTGGCAGCGGGAGGCAGGGGGAGGGGAGGGGGCAGTGAAGCCAAATGTAAAGTTAAAAACTAAAAAGCCTTAAATGAATAAAAGTGGTGCAATTTTGTAACAGCAACCTGTGATGTGGAGTCATTCTGAATTTCAGCCACTCGTAGAAATCAAACGGCGCAAATCACTCGAGCTCTAGTTACCATCTTCAAAGATCTGTGTCGACGATTGAGCTGCAAAACCAAGAAATGGTCACTGGGACTTCTTCAGCATCACAGACAAGGCTGTGTCCTATCTCTGCTCCTCTTCTTTGTCGCCCTGAAGCTGTTTAGAAAGGCCTCAGCGACCTGGACTTTGGACTACACCTCGCTTTGCACAAACAGGATGAGATGAAGCTGCCAGGTATGACAACCAAGGAGCCACTAAGATGGACATTAAATACTCAGAGAGCACTTCCTACTACTGGACATATTCAACCAGTCACACACACTCACACTCTGATGGATGCACCAGGGGAAACTCTTGAGTTCAGCATCAGGAACCATCCGCCAATCTTCCAACTGGTCTACCACCTGAGCCGCATTGTGTGCGGATGTGGAGGCAGATGTTGGGGATCTGCATCAAGAGCATATATGTCATGGCCTGAAGTTGGGGAGAGTGCATCAGTGTGAAACATGGGAAACATGGGTATTGGAAGGTGGCAGCTGTGGGAACTAGAAGCTTAGTGTCATAGAATTCATAAGATCTAATACTTCTATCACATCTATCACATCACCACCAAAGTGGTGAACAAGTGGTTTGTGTAAACCCCACATTACCGTCACCCACAGAAGACCGACTGATCCGTAACATCTTCAGCGTGGAGAACCATCAGATCTGGTGGTACTGAGATCAGAATCTCTGTTTGAAGATTAATGAATGAAATAATATATGCTTTAATAGATTATGACCTGAATCATTAGTGATGTCAATGCTGTCAACTGTTCCTGCATTATGAAGCCTAAACATTACCATCTTGTTCACTTTTGGAGCCTGAAGTGAACATAAATCATTGTAAAACATAATTCTCTGCAAAGCTGTTGTTAAAAAGAAAAATGTTAATAGAGGCAGCATGTTTTTTTTTAACCAGGCTGTAGGGTGGATGGTTTTAAATGGGAGCCTCTGGTGGACGTTGGAGGAACTGCCGGTTTTGTCTCTTCAGCACTTGCTTCAGCTGGATTTAACGTGTCCGTTTCTGTTTCTATATAAAATATCAGATGTCTATGCTGCATTTCGACTTTTCCAGTAGGAGAAAACTAAACACCATGGTATGATTTTTCACAGGTGAGTACCTCCTGTGGGACATCTCACTGTTAAAATATCACAATAAATAATAGTCATTTTAACCCGACTAAACTGACTTAAATCTTGGTTTACGTAAGCGGAATAATTAAAATAATGTAACCAGGAAATTCATGAGAATTATATTTGTCTGTTGAATCTGTTACCCATTTATTAGACCTTCACATCTGAGCTACAGCTGTCCAGTTTTCTGTTTAGCCGTTTTGACGACTTTGAGCCACGTGATTGACAGGTCAGTACACGTGTTGAAATAATTACGTTATTTTAATTTGATGTTTACAAGCTGCAGGATTGTAAAATAAATATTAGGCAATATATTATTATACATAATTATATAATAAGTTAAAACATTTTTTATTTAAGTAAACTTCCGGTTTCGTAGACAGCGCTGTAGCATTTGTAACACATCCAAGTGCTTTAATGGTGGTTTTACCCTGTTTGGACCTCTGCCTTCATAAGATATCCCGGAGCGTCGGTCCAGTGACGCACCGTCCTACGCCGCCCCGCTGTGGACGCGCCTGCGCACGACACTAAGCTGCCATGGCAACCGGGGTAGCTTGTTTCCGTGATTTAGTCCGAAGAGAGAAGCGGAGCCGGTCGTTAGCAGCATGTTGGTCAGGCTAGTTAGCTAGTTATAGCACATTAACCGACTAGTTAACGAGTTAACCTGTCGCGTGATGACAGAGGGGTGACTTCTCGCGGTGTCTGGAGAGCAGCAAGCGCGCCATGACCGTCCGATTCAAGGTAAACAACGCAACAGGTGTTAGCATTAGCAGCAGATGCTCCACAATGAGTTATCCTGACCCTCAGTCTGCACGTGATAGCAGAGGAGGGATTAATCTGGATTTAATCCGATGAAGTCAGACCATCCAAATCATTCAACACAGCATACACCTCACTGCAACACCGAAAACACGTCGACCTGAAGCTGTTTCGCTTAAGAGTGCACCATATTACTGCTTTTATTTTGAAAGATGATTTTTCAGATAAAGACGTGAAGAACTGAGGCTGAACTGTTATAAACTGCAGAGTTTTATTTTGAAACTAACCGGTGGATGTAAGGACCTTAAATCTACCTGCACAGCAACAAGTTCCAATATTTATATTAAAAAATAATTAATCTATTGATGATTAATTGATCAGCAGTTTTTTCAATCATACCTTGTACCTGTTTCCATCCTGTGAGCCTTTGCACCTCTGTGTCTTTGTTGTAGAGTCAGACTGAGTATCAGAAGAGCTTTGGTGTTTCCCGCTCCAGAAATGCGTCTCCTCAGCGCTGCATGCCGTTGGCCGGTCTTCGCTCCGATGAGATGGGTAAGAAACACGAAACCACCACAATAAAACAAACACAAGCTGCACCTGAGCTCTGACATGAAGTGGTTGAACACATGAGATGTTCGTCTGTCAGGTGTCAGCAGGGAGCCGGGTCTTCAGCGCCTGAGGAGGCCTCTAGGCCCAGCTCAGTCCTCCACCTCTCTGCTCCATCCTCCAGGTGATGAGCAGCAGCACTCTCTGGCTCACAGAGCAGCGCCCTCTGCTGGTAGGAACCTCATGCTGCTGCTGCATAATGAAGGTGTATATGAAGTAGAAGAGGCTGCAGATCCAGCTTTGACATCCAGCTGTGGCACACGTGTCTTTAATGTGAGCGTCACACTGGAGTTCAAGGATGACTGCATTCAGTCACAAAGTCCTGTTTACCTTCATTGCTCTTTCTAACAGCCTCCACAAAGAGGCCAATTTGAACAGCAGGAGGAAAGCAGAAGTCGTTCACACTGTTCTCTGACTACAGATTAAGCCTGAAGTTTAGTTCATTTTGCTAAAACAGCTTTAACTAAAAGGTCAGACTCTCCAGGATGTTTCATTTGATCGTGTTTGTCTTATCAGTGAAAGAACGAGCCGGAAATTTTGATGATTCTCAAACTGCCAGGTTTTAGGAGCCACTCAGCCCACAGGAGGATGCTCTCCCCAGAGCCCAATCCACCAACAGCAAATCCCGGATCCCCCACAGAGCCGGAAACTCCAGCCGGACCACGACCTGCTGAGGAACCGGCAGCTGATGGAAAACCTGGTGAGTAAATACATGGAGCAGCAGCTACGTGATGACTGATTGTCATAAAGCAAAGAGAAACTAAACCAGCTCCAGATGACCGACAGACCTTTAATGTTCTGAATGTTCAACACGCAGTTTCATGTTCTTTTTCTCCTCAGTGAAGCCCCGTCCCCTGCAGCCTGACAGCCAACCACAGCCCAGCCAGTCTGTGACAGCAGCAGCTAACGGGCAGCCAGCGCCATCAGGGGCTGAGGTGAAGTCTGCAAAAACTGACAAATCCTCATTGTTTCTTTGAAGACTATCCAACAGCATGTCATGTTCTTGTCCTGTAGATTGATTATGCGCTGAGACAAAAGGCGGGGCTGAGATTAGGAGGTCAAAGGTCAGGAGGGAAACACTCAGAGTATCACAGACAATTTGGATGGAAGAAGCCAACAGCCGCTGCTGCTTCGCCCATACTGACTGCAGAGCAGGTGAGACCAGATGCACACCTAGGTTTGAGCTCCCACAGATCCAGGTGTGCTGCTGCAGAGCAGGCCCACCGACGGCTCATAAACCAAACATGCGGTGCTCCTCAGGTGTGACCTGGACGTTACCCTGAGGAGCCTTGTGTCCAGCACACTCCGATCAATAAAAACTGCCGAGTGCAAGAAAAATAAAAACTGTAAATATATTTCCAGTAAATTAGTTCGAGATCATAATTTCAAAGACAGTGAGTTTCATAAAAGTCTCAGCCAATCAGAGTCATTTTGTAGAGTTTCTAACATGCTGCATTTTTTGTCTTGTTTTTATTAGTCGTTAAATTTATGAAAGCATCTTATTTTTAAAAGTTGCAAAAGTTTATCATCTGTGTACAACTGTAAATAAAACACAGAAATAAAATAAATAGAAAAATTAAAGAAAAAGAGTAAAAAAGTTAATAGATAATATTAGGAATTATGCTTGTTTCATTGTGGTGCATTTAATGATAAACGTACAGTTTTAGTGAGTCATTTGAAACAGTATCTAAATAAATGGAAGCATTCATAAAAGTAAAATATTCACATCAAAGAAATGAAATGAATTTCTATTCGTAAAGTTTTTTATTTCACAACCGGAACTGAAATAAAATTAAGTCAGAAACATTCATTTCTGTAACATTTTCTGATCAGATCAGTCGCACATGAATGCCACAAAGTGCTGATACTGTGTAAATCAACTGTTTTGTATAGTTTTTTACTGTGGTAATCATATGTGGTTGTCACAGATTTTACCCTTTGATGAATATGCCACTGCTTACTCAGAGTTTCTGGGTGGTTTGATAGCACGCTGTGTAGTGCTGTGCACAGCAGGGGTCAGCACCGAGCTTTAAACACAGATACAGGGGCGCAGAGTGAAAGGTGGAAACGAGATGATCACACCTGTGGATGCTGTGGATCCAGTTGATCTTTTCATTGATCGATTATCACTTCTGCTCTCTAGGTGCTGCACTCCAGCAGCCGGTCTGTCCCGCCCTTCAAGATAAACCCTGTCTCCATGAAAACAGAGTATCAGTGCAGCTTCCAGGGTCTGGTGCCACCTGCTGGCCCCCGGCTTCGGAAACACCTGGAGGGTCAGAGAGTCCCGCTCTTCCAAACATACAAGGTACAGATGTGTGCAGATGTGAAGACCTACTTAGTGTAGTGAACTATGCCCTGAAAAGTCACATAGTATTTTGAAGGTCACACACCAACCTGATGGTCCTCTGCCTGAAGGTCAACAACCTAAACCTCTGCTTGGCACAGGCAGTGTGAAAGGTAGAGGCTCAGCTCGAGGCATCGTGATGCTGATTTCTGCACTTTATACTTTGGTTAATGGTGTGTTTGGATCCTCGAGTGTTTTTGGAAACCAAACCAGTTCATGTCTTTTTTTTCTGTCTTATATCTTTGAGTTTATATGTAATTCTGCAGTAGGAAGACTTTGCCCCACATTCATTTGCTGTTCTGCAGGCAAGACGATTCTTCTTTGTGTCCCGCCAAGCATCAACCTCCAGGGCTGACTGGGTTAGATTTTATTGGTTTTGTGCAGGAGACTAGGAGAGAGAGAAGAGATGAGGAGTATGACAGACAGAGTTGCTGGCGAGGTGAAGAAGAGTGTCAGATAGGCAGATAAGACTCCATTACCAGTGTGTCACAGTTAAAAGCTCTGCTTTCAGAACAGAAGCGGGAGAAATGAGACCTGTGAGTGTCAGTTTCCAGGAAGTCTCGGGCCATAAATGAGCAGGAGTGGTCATGCAGAGCAGACTCCAGGTCAGTTAAAACAACCCTGAATGCATTCAGTGAGGTTGGCTCTGTGAAATTTTATGATTTCTGCGTGTGACTCAAGCACAAAGACCTGTAAATGTGATTTTTTTTAAGATTTGAGTATAATGGCACTTTATAATGGATGTATGTCAGACTAAGAAAGTCACTGTAAATAAGCAGAAAGCAGAGGTTGAGTTGAGGAAGGGACCAAGCAGAGCATTTTGACTGTGTACTCTATTTTCATATTTTTTAAAGCCTTTGTTCTCAGAGGCATTTATACCATTACTCATCTTTAAAGCCATTAATCAGTGATGGTGTAGGTTTAAGTGTAACACCTCTTTAAGCAAACAGCCACAGCTGCTGATGAGCTGCACACACACATCTGTTCTGTTTCAACCTACAGACCACCAGGAGGAGGAAGGAGGAGTCACAGAAGAAGCCCCGCCTCCAGCGGGATGCTCTTCAGAGAGATATGCCCCCTCCGCGCCAAGTGCGGAGAGGATACAGGTGTGTGTGTGTGTGTGTGTTGCTCATTTTTTGTGCTCATAAACTAATTCATTAAATCGTTTGTTTGTGTCTGGCAGGATGTTAACAGAGTATGAGTCGAGCTTTCGTTCTCCCCTCTGCAGGATCCCAGAGGGAGGCGGAGCCATGGACAGCGCTGCCCAACAGGTCAGGATCCGGCGAAGGCGTTCACAGTGCTCAGCCTGTTTCACACATATTAATTTATGTATAGTTATGCAGGTGGAGACGCTATCAGACACTGACCAGAGGTCATAGCAGAGCACAGAAGAGAGAGGTTCAAAGTTTGTTTCTTACCTGGTTTATATGGAGGACCAAAACTGACAAAACCACAAATTTACAGAAATAAATCCTACAAAATGACCCAATCACAGTGCCCATCCTCTAACAGTGGGCCCTCTGCTCACAGTGCAGCTCAACCTTCCTTCACAGAGAACACCAAAGCTTGTCGGGCCTCCAACGGTGCCTTGTTCTCTGCACTGAGGAGAGCTCATGTGACAGGTCTGAAAGTGTCTGGAGATGCCTGAAACCGTTCCCATTCATCTCTGTCTCCTTATCTTTCACACAACCTGTTAACTGATTTCCTGAGTCAGGGTCAGATTGGGTGCTTGCTCTGCACTGTTACACAGCTTCCCCTCACTCTGAATTTGACATTTTCCACCATCCAGCAGCGGACAAACACACCGGAGGATTTAAAATAACGTGTTTAACATTCAGTGTTTCAAACAGTATTTAACCATGTTTAACTGTAAGCCCCAGTCATCAGCATTGATCACTGATCACCCTCAATGCTGCCTGAACAGAGTGTGTGTTTTCCTGTTTTGTGTTTCTGTGTGCGTTTGTGTGTGTGTGCGTGTGTGTGCGTGTGTGTGTGTGCATGTGTGTGTGTGTGTGTGTGTGTGTTTGTATGTTGCTGATAGAAAACCAGAGTGCTAGTGTCAGCAGTGAAACCACAGAGCTTCATTTCAGGGAAACATGTCAGACTTAGTCACACACACACACACACACACACACACACACACACAGGTATGCTCCTACCAGATGGATGGAAAGCGTTGTCACAGCAACATGAAACACTTTAAACTCTCCTGTTTCAACTGAATATTTCCTGAAGCTGTTCCTGCAGCTCCATCCATGCTGCTGCTTTGCTGCTCTTATAGTGAGCTCCTGCTTCCCCTGCAGAGAGCATCTGCTGCCTGATGGAGGCAGTGCCCAGAGTCTGTGGTGCAGCTGGCTTTTGGGCCGCTCCAGCTTTGGGTGTTGCTGGTCCATCAGCTACAGAGAAGAGTGAAGTTCTTTAAAGATCTGAAGTGAAAGTGAACGTGTCCACTGCAACCGCTGTCTCTATGTCTCATGCCGTCTTTTTAAATCTTTGACGTTTCATTCGAGCTTCTCCTGTTCCTCTTCAACCTTGCGGTAGCTATTTTGGCTTTTCCTACTCCTCAACCAATCAGCATTCAGCTTACACAGCGCAAGTGGGTTTCTGGAGAAAAGGCCTTTCTGCAGGCAAGTATCTACAAAAACACGCTGCACAAAGGCCTAACTGTTTGAAGGATGGGTGTGGAGTCCAGTGATAAAGCGTTTTCACCATCACCATCTTTTCTGCACACTTGCTGGCTAACTAGTTGTCAGTCAGAAGTTTGTCTGACACTTAAAAAGACCAAAACAACCGAAATTGACTTTATATTTGATTCCAGGGGCATCAGACTGATCTTTGCTTGTGGGCAGCATGCAGCCTAGTTTGATCTAAAGTGGGTCAGACCAGTTCCATTTATAAATGGAAATAACCTACGCACGACTACAGAGGTGCTTCAAGGTCAAAATGTACACCGATCTTACAGCGTCGGGCACATATTTCTGTCCCTTTCTTTAACATATGTATTGCATAACTGGCTGTAAACAGCAAGCATTTACAAAAGTCTTTTAATGTGGTTTGATTGTGAATTTCCGCCCTCCTAAAACCAGACCTCCACTCTTCACAGGAAACTTTGTGAAGTAGCATTCAGGAGTATATTTTTGAGGGTTTTGTCTCATAAAGTCAGTAGAAGATTAAAGCTACCTGTGCTGCAGATTCTTTCACACAGAAACAGCTGCTCAGTGAAAATAAGATCAGTGAATCTGTGGGAGGTGTAACCATCTGGTTAAGCTTTCCAAGCCTGCGGTGGCCTTCAAAAACTTCCAGTGTGTGCAGGGAAGTTGTCGGCTGGCGTCACAAGTTGTGAATTCATCAGGGCGACAGTTGTCAGAGAGAGGTGCAGCGTCAGGCTTACTGGTGCTGGGTTGCTCGGTTAGGTTCAGACTGGAAACATTCTGAGGTTTCAGAATAGGGTCAGGGTTATCCAGGGTTGGGCTGGGGTCAGGGTTGGGTGACTTTTTACAAGAATCTACTGTGACACATTACACAATCAGAGCAGATCAGCATCTTTATTAGCAGCTTCATTGTTAACTTATGATCCCAGCATGATCTGAGAAAGGCGGAAGAACTTTTGAGCAAATGCACATTTGGTTGCGCAAACCTTTAAATCATTTCCCATAAATCTGCAGGAAACTTGTTGTTCAGCACTTCCCTCCTGCTCACTCATTAATTTGCTAATGTGCCAATCACGTGCACCAACCAACACACTTTCTACGAATTTGTGTTGTCTTTTGATCCACTCTATTCCGATTATTCACACATGCTCTTGTTGCCTCATCATGTTGCTGCGTTCCAAGTAACTTGGGCATGATTGGACTGCAGCATTCACTGTCGAATCTGTCAGGCTGCACAATATAGTCAACATGCAAGTATTTAAATTTGTCATCTTTGTATAACTTTTAGGACAGAAGGGTTCATTGGAGCACATACAGATCTGGACATGTTTGGACTGCTGACAGAGTTTTCTGAGTTTTTATTATACCTCTCAGAGCACATATGAAACAATCAGCTGAAGCTGAAGTGCAGATTTATCAGATTTCATGTCTCTAAAAAGGCTCAAAAGATGTGGAGGGTCTCAGGATCAGTGGATGCAGTATGAGCCAACAAAAGAGGACACCACACTGAACATGTGCCTCTGTAAAGTTTAGCAGTGAATGAAAGGGACTCAGGCATGGCATGACCCTATGTAGTTTGAGCTCCTCTTTGTACTCAGATTGCAAACTGTAGAATTTTTTGAGGGTCTAATGTTGTTGGTAGTCAAAGACAGCAGAGGGAGATGGTCTTAGGATCCTTTACATGAAAAAAACTCTTCAGAATGTAACACTGTCAAGCTTTAGGTATAATAGTTCAAGACTCTTTGAGAGGTACCAAAGTCACTAATGGTTATTTCTATACGTTGTTGAATTTGTTTGGGATCCAGTGGTTCCTGGTCAGTCTTGTTGCTTTAACCTCGTCCTGTGTAGAAACACCTTGATAACAGTGTATTTGACATCAACAAGAAAAGTCAGGAGGTGCTAAATCATTAGGAAGCTGCCTCAGGCAACCCTGACGCTCTAAAGGCAGTCTGGTGAGTAACTGCTGGACTGAAATTATCTTCAGCCAGTCTTAATGTAAATGTATAAAGTGTATTAAGAAATATTGTTGTAGCTGCTGCTTTTGTTGGAGCTCCTTTAGAGTGACAATTAGAAAGTTCTTTCCTAACAGGGAATATTTTTGACATAATTTTTGCATCCGTCTTCAAAACCTTTTGCTTTATCCCTGCCTTTATCCCACTGTCCCACTATAGAAAGGACTGATGATGTGACATGATGCATTTCTTGCTTATTGCCTTTTTTAGAAGGCAGGATAAAGCTGCCGAGGCTTTGGCTGCTTACGGTTACTGCTCAGACTTAAAGATCATTTGTGGTCGATTGTATGCTGTCACGGAAGTATCTGTCCGTGCTGTTTAAAGCTGTGGTTCTTGTTTGATAGCTGTGGTGTGTCAGCACTACACCACAGGAGTTCAGGGATACAGAAGCTTCCACTAAGACTTTAACTGATGTGTTCCAGTTAGGATATTAACACCAAACACCGTTACAGTCAGTGAAGACTACCTGACAGTCACAGCTGAGACAGTAACTACGCGCTGTGGTCACAAACAGCTGCAGTTTTCTGCTAAACACACAATGCTGTATCTCAGCCTTTTTATGTGGTCACAGACAATGGAAACTTTACTTCAAGTAAACAGAGAAATTATCCAGAAAAAAGAAATCCCCCTCTGTGACCATAAGGGGGTTTCATAGCATTCCTATGCAAACTTCAGAGTAAAGAAAACAATGTACAATGGCAGCAATGTTAAAAGTTCATCAAATTAATCTTGTTAAATTAATTAACCCAGTTAACATCCTCGAGGTCACCAGGAACCTGTCAAGTGTTACAGTTAAGTTTTGTTTTAGCTGCATGCTAAATTAGCACATTTTTAAAAACTAGATATTAACATTTATTTCAACTTTAACGTTTTCTGCTTAAAGCGTTTCCATATGCGTGTTCAAAGCCTGGCAGAAATGGCTGGAAGTGAACCCTAACCCTAGATAGGTTGGCGGTGACCTATGTGTGTGGAAGTTAAGTTGAAACCACTCCACTCTGGTGTTTTTTACTTTTCAGTGGCATAGAAATATGGGCTCAAATTGTGGTCATAAATATTTTGTACTTGTTTGTAAAAAATATTTACACAAGTTGCAATTTTTTTTTTTTGTTAAGGTCTGCTTACAGATACAAAGCAAAATACTATGTGTAAAACTCTGCGCTCAAGTTCCCTGGCTGTGTGTGACTTTCAACTTGCAAGCACAAATTTTGACCCAATTTTTCTTCCTTTCAGCTGATTGGTCAATGTCATGTCAATCACAAACTTAACAATCCAATCAGAGAACAGATGGATTTGGCTGTTGGTGGAGTGCTTTCCTGAGCTTCAGGTCCTGGAAGGGTAATACAGTTTAAAGCTGGAGGATCTCTATATTAATACAGTGGTCCCTCGTTTATCGCAGGAGTTAGGCTCTAAAAATAATCTGTGGTAGAAAGTGCTTTGAGCACAGAGCATTGAGTTGAAAGGCACAATAATAATAATATTAATAATGGATTGCATTTAAATAGTGCTTTTCGAGACCCTCAAAGCGCTTTACAATTCCACTATTCATTCACTCTCACATTCACACACTGGTGAACTATGTAAGTACCAGCCCATTTACCATTCATGTCTGGATTATATCATCTTTATTTTGATTTTTGAAAGTGGATGAAGTCATGGGAAGAAAAGTGCACCACAGTTTGGTCGTTTCCTCTGAGTGTCTGACCTCTCAGGACGTTACAGAAGAGTTCCACACCGACAGCCTCAACCTGGAGGATGAATCCCAGTGAAACAATCACAACCATTTTCCTGGTCTCGCTCCTCACCTGATCTTCTGCTTTCAGTATTACATAATGTAAATTTTTCTACTGAAAACTTCTAGATTGAAGTAGAAATGAGAAAGTGCAATAGCAGATAATAATAGTTACAGCAGTGATAGGGTAGGAGAGGGGCAGTACTGATTGTCTTATTCAGGAGTCCGCCCTTGATTTCAGACCACTGTAGCATATACTGAAGGGCAGAAGTTTGGGTAGGCGATGTTATGGACACTCCCTACAATCCTGTAGGTGTAAATGTCCTGTAGTGACGTCAAGGCTGCTCCTGAGATGTACTGAGCTGCAGGAGATAAGTCTTCCTGTTCTGAAGCTGCACTGTGACTGAGGTAGCGACTGCACATCTGCAAACGTTGCTAAGGACTTTGGCCGATATTCCAAATTTCTTCAGCAAAGTTAAGTCTGTGCTATGATTTCTTTAGAAGCTGCTGGATGCTGCAAGACCAGGTGAGATCACACATGTACATGCCTTGATCTTATCTGCACTTAGAGAAAGGTTATTTTCCACCTGGCCTCCAGTCTTGCCTCATCTCTGCACAATGACTGTATTGTCATCCGTAAACTTCATAATGCTGGTGTCAGACTCACTTCGCACACAGTGTTTACAGTTCTGATACTCATACAGTTTCTGACCGACTGGCGTCTGTGGCCAGTTATCTGAAGTTCATTTAGATAATGCTTTAAAACAGCTATCCAACTAAGTTCTTACGGGAATTCAGTTACAGTCTTAACCTCCATGAGCTGCTTATTACAGCCAGCAAAAAATGTGTGGAAATAAAGACTTCTTCCTTAGAAGGTGGGATGATCCATTTATTTGTTTCCAGGTGAAGGAGTTGAGGCAGAAGGCGTTGTTGTATCGTCATCGCGCCTGGGGGACCAGCTTTTCCAGAGACCATCTGAGCCAGCTGGTATCCGAACACAATGTTCTGTGGGAGCCGACGGACACTACGGTCTCAGCTAATGACCCTGCCTCCCCTTGCTTTCCCCCCGACTCCTCACCTGACCGCCACAGCTACAGCACTTCCTGTGTGGAGCCCCTGGACCTGGCTAGGTGAGAGATGCAGCTGGTTAGAAGTAAAAGAAAGAACTGAACGCTGCTCTGTGCTGATTTCTGTCGTCTGTTCAGTCACTCCAGTAAGAGATCCTCCATCGCAGGCTCAGAAACACAGCAAATGAGCAAGGACACACGAATAAAAAAACAAGCCGTACCGGGACCTCCTGCTGAACGCCGTACAGCCTGGGGGGAAGAAGAAAAAGAAGATGAAGAAGAAGAGGAAAAACAGGAAGAAGAAGAAACTACAGATGAGTGAGTTTCCTCTTTACAGTCTCTCTTTTCTCTCACTGTTCTCTGTGAAAGGATAGCGGAGTAATGGAGGGACTGTCTCTACTGGATTTGACAGATAATCTCAGGAGTTTATTGATAAAAAATGAGAAAAAAATAGAAGAAGAAATTATTTTAAAAGGTCAGATTGAAGTTTGAGTTATCCAGAAAAATAAAGGAAATAAGCCTGATGAGGCTGGTGACAAATGAAAGGAAAAACCAGGATAAACTGTCAGAGATCCTGGATACTCGTCTGTTTTTTTTCCCTTCAATCTGTCACCTCTCTGTAGATGAGAACACACTACAGCCAATCAAATGCAGCACCAAGGAATGACATCATCAATCATAAAGACCAGGACAGACCCACAGGTTAGATGAGGTCTGCTGCAGCTGGTTTAAAGGTTCAGTCGTCTGCTAGCATTAGCTGGTTACTTCACATGAAACCGACGTGACGTCTGAGAGGAGACAGAAGGGCCTCGATTCAGCTCCATTTCTGCTGAAGAAAACAGTGACTCAAAAGTTTGACACTCAGATCAAAGCAGCCTCGCTCATTCTCAGGAACTGTGTGTGTGTGTGTGTGTGTGTGTGTGTGTGTGTGTGTGTGTGTGT
>NW_024582405.1:2427913-2451339 GCF_018398535.1 Haplochromis burtoni | reverse complement strand
GTGTGTGTGTGTGTGCGCGCGCATAGAGAGGAAGGAAGGCTGCCAACTCCCGAGATAAAAATGAAGCCGGTTCAGAGGACTCATCACGACCTGACCACCCCTGCTGCTGGTATGCAGACATCTTTCCTTCACATTAGATAGATAAATTTCATATTTAATAAGTAAATAGATGCAGTGTAACCTGTAACATTAAGCTGGTTCGAGTCGAGTTCGAATTCTGTGACCTAATCACATTTAATCCGGCATCAACTGCATGCAGGTTAAAAAGGTTTTTTACCAGATCTTAAACCCACTGGCTCCTATCTGAGCTTTTTATTTGCTTTTTAAGTGTTTGAGGTCCAAGTCGTCAGGAATCCAACACCAACCCTACCAGTTGTAGAAAAGCAGAGTGGTCATGTTTTGTCTCCCGATTGCCAAGACCTGGGAGAAGAATATTAACTAAACTGAAATTACACATTCTGAATGGATTGAAGTTCATCGGAATCCATGAGGAAAGACCAACACGTAAAAAAAACTCTGATATCTGTCAGCTGTAATTCTCATTCTTTTATCCCAAAGACTTATGCATATTCCCATTACTTACTTTGACATTTATCTTTTGTTCTACTGATGGATTTTATTATTAAACATGACCAATGTTTCAGGTAATGAAGTCAAGTAGTCAGTGTGAGCCAGAAGCTCAGTTTATCACAGTTTTTTTTTTTTTTGCTTTTAGGGCTGTGTGATGTCAAAGAGCCTATATACGAAGGGCTTACCAATCAGAAGAGTGTGTTAAAGGGAGAGGAGTTAAAACAGAATTTGTCAGACAGAGAATGAACTGAGGGTCCGCACTAAGGCCCTGTGTAAGATAAAGAAGGATTATTGTGATCTGTGAATCATGCAAAGCCACGCTGGTAGAGTCATAAATAAATTGGTGTAAATGAGCAGATGTTACTGCCAGCACATAAATACATTAATGCCTGTGATTGTCCTGCAGGAGGCGCTATATTGGTTGGGAAACTGAGGAGCACTGATGGCTCTTCTCCACTCAAACATCAGGTAGTGATGAAAGTATAGATCATCTGAACTTAAATGATATCGGCTTGTGACACTGATGTGATTCTTTCTGTGTTCAGAGATGTGGGTCGGCTGTTTCCATGGCAGCAGGGTCAGAAACACCAGCCAAACGTAAGGAAGCGTGGTCAGACAATATCGCTGTCTCCTATAGCCCAGCCCATGACCACAAATCAGCCTCCAGCCCTTCGTTTAGACCAATCAGGATGAAGCAAACACTTTCACCTGCTGCAGCGCCACCGCCTCTTGTCCCGGCCCCGCTGCATGGTTTCCAGGGCACCCTGAGACACCCGGACTTTCAGCACAACGGTGAGCATCAGAACTGGAATTAAGGCACTTGATTGGGCTGTGCAGTGGTGTGGAAAGACCTGGAGAAAGCCACCAGTTCTGTTACTGAGCAGTTAGAACAGATTTAAAGTACAAGCTCATCAGCAGGCAGGATTGCTCGAAATAAGGTGTCATTTTATATAAACTGCCTCTAAGTTTTGATTGGTCACTCAGTCTATTAGTATTCCTGCAGCCTATCAGGATCAAGTTGTGTTAAAGGGTTGGAAGTGGCCTCCAAAACCGTGTTAGGATTAGAGATCATCGTCTTCTTCAGACCTCTTGCCATGTTCTTATCCCCTCAGCAAGCGGATGAGACCTCAGACCTTCATACATACGATTCATAAACTGTTCATAGTTCAGTGAGGAGTGATCATTTGGAAGAGTTCAACTTGATTTATTGCACAACAGAATTTAGTAATAAACTCTCCAGTGGTTAGACCAGGGTGAAGAAGAGATGGGGAGGGAGGTCTCAGTCTGACAGGCAGACTGATAGAAGAGTGCTGAGATTGAAAGCATGAAGGCTCATTGGCTCACAGAATGTGAGGGAGACAATGATTAGACTAAACCAATGATGTCACCATTAAGTTTGGCAGTATGGGAAAAAGAGGAATAGACTAGCAGCTGAATAGCCAAGTGAGCAGGGAGGTGAGGGATTACAGGTCTTCCTTCATGAAATTACACATAAGGTTAATCATTAGAGACTGTAAATTAAAGATGGAGTCTCCACTTTGGAGATTTAAATGTAGAATTCTGGCTACCACGTTGTTGTTCTCTGTAGCTGCAAGTGACTGTGTTTGAGCAACAGGTTGGAGTGCTAAGCCAATAATTAATGCTGGCTAGTTAGCATAGACTTACTCATCAAAACTGGAGCTCCGAGTTCTTGGACGATCTTTTGGCACAGTTACAATACAGCAGTGATATTATTGGTCAGATAATTGTATTAAAAATAATACAAAAAACATCAACAGCACAAACATGGTCTAGAGGTAGAGTTCAGTGACTCCAGTTAGATGAGGTGAAGTCTAGCAGACAGCTAGCACCTTTCAATCAATAAAATACATGCCAGTCAAAGAGGCCAATATAATAGTAATAATAATAATAATATAATTAAAAAAAAATATATATATATATATATAATAATACAGACTGTAGGCCTTCAATTCAACTGGGCTAAGCTAAATAAAGGTTCAGCTCCTGTGGATCTGTTATGAAAGAAGACAATAGTTACAGAGATAAAACAGTGTTTGTATCAGGCTGTGAACATGTTTATTTCTGCTGTAAACAGATTTTTATCATGTGAGCCTGTGTTGACTGACTGACTGCTGGAGCCTCAAGAGGAGTTGGAGGAACTACATGCTTTGGCAGTTTTTGAGTAAACATGAAAAGTGTTACATTTAATGTGGAGAGCGTGGTGTAACACTGGCACACTTTTATGAATTACTCCTCAGTCCTGATTATACAAGCAGCTCCTCCTGCTGCAGACAGGTGGATGGCCTGGCCTTCCCCTCCGCTCCTCACTTCCTTCTCATTTTCTTTTCAGATTTCATTTTTCTCAACAGCTCGGATTTCATATTGAGACCTGAACACAGGGAAAGATAGTGTACCACAGGAGGCAATCTGTGCGTGTGTGTGTGTGTGTGTGTGTGTGTGTGTGTGTGTGTGTGTGTGTCTTTGCCAGCGACTGATCAATGAATCTGGTTGTTGTGCATGTTCTTAGGTGAGCTGGGGTTGAGGTTCAGGGAGCGTCCGTGTCCGGGCGGAGGCTGTGGCTCAGACGAAGGTGAACCAAATGTCTTTTAAGATAAACTCCTTCTAATTAAAATGACAATTATTTGACTTTTTTTTTCTTTTTGCATCTGTTACCCAGACGACAGGGTCTCTGTGCTGTCATGGCGCTCTGGAGCCTCCTGCTCCATGGCGTCTGCCGTTCTGGAGCGCGCTCAGAAGAGACGGGAGGACTTCTGGGGGAAGAGATGACCCAGCATGTTTTTTAATGTAGTCAGGATGAGGTTTTTATAGATTAATTTAAATAAGAGCGATAATCGTGTGTTTTATTGATTTTACTGTAATCCTTTGACCTTTGAGAGAAATACAAATGAAAATGATAATACACTGACTCAATTTTGTTTCCTTTTACTCGACTTTCCTTAAAACTCCAGGACTTTAAAACCTTTGAAAAAATGTAGACATGTTGGTGTGAAACAGGCATGAATTCTTCCTCAGGTTTTGAGGGAATGAGGTCAGACCGGTCAGTCGGACAAAAGTTTCCACCAAAGTCGTGACAGTGACACACTTTGAAGGGACACACAGCGACAGCTTATTTTAGTTCCTTATGAACACAACCGTACATAGATTCAATATAATTGAGTTCAATTTTATTTACATAGCGCCAAATCACAAACAAAAGTTGTGCTTTTTATTTTAAGGTAAAAACCTACAATAACACAGAGAATTTTATTTTTTTGTTTCATGTTTTGTTACTAATAATAAAGCTAAAAACATGAAGTTTCTTTTGAGGTTGGCATGAAAAAGGTTCCTATGAATCAATCATGTTGCTTTGTTTCCTACAGGTCAAATGTCTGATTTTGTATTAGTCACTTTCATTAAACCAGGAAAGAACAGAAAAATTCCTGAAAACCTTTTTTTTTCCACACCTAGTGTCTCTTCTTTAATGGTCTGTTCCTCTGTAAGCATTGAGGTGATGTCACCCTGGGAGGAAAAGCAAATATTTAAATCACTTCCTTCAGTCAGAGAGGATACAATACCGAGCAGCTTGCTTTGTACAAACACAATGGATATACCAAAACATCAAACAAGCGAATAGCAGCTACTGAATTCCCCTCATAACAATGTACAGCACAGAGCAAACAATGTAAAGCTGAAGGAGCGTGTGGGCGTTAGCTCTCCTGCGATGTCATCATACTTTGTGAAAGTCCTGCACAGAGGAAAAATAACCTGCATGGTGGGTAATTTTTCCTCTAGATCAGATTAGAGCATTTTTCCCTTTTTACTCATTGGGTCACTGGGTAAGATTTAAATAAAAAGTGATCCAATAAAAAAACCAAAAAAAACCACAATATATATTTTCCAGCCACTTTATTAGGTGAACCTAAAAAAGCTTAATTGTCTCATTTAGGCATGTAGAGATGAGTTCAAACTGAGCATTGGCATGAGGAAGAAAGTGGCTTGGTTGGTGGTGTCATACGCACAGGTCTCAGTGATCTGCTGGGATTTTCCTACATGACCATCTGTAGTGCTTACAGAGTAAGGCCTGAAAAAGGGAAAAATATCAGCAGCAGTTCCCTGGGAGAAAATGCCTTGCTGATGTCAGAGGTCATTAGAGAAGCAGCAGCAGAAGACCACATCCGTTGGCAAAGATCACCCTGCAGGGCTCCCTTGTCACTGACAAATCATTACCGTAGGAGCATGCCGTCTCTCATGGCTTTTGGTTGCTTAACCTCTAATTTGTGAAGTTCCAAACATGGAACTTGAAATTAGATTTGATGTCATGGCGTCTGCATCCATCAGTGTGTGAAAAGTTACGTTGCGACACTGAGACGTGTGGCATGAACAGCATGAAAGGGTGGGTACATCCTGCTGTATATACAGGGAGTGCAGAATTATTAGGCAAATGAGTATTTTGTCCACATCATCCTCTTCATGCATGTTGTCTTACTCCAAGCTGTATAGGCTCGAAAGCCTACTACCAATTAAGCATATTAGGTGATGTGCATCTCTGTAATGAGAAGGGGTGTGGTCTAATGACATCAACACCCTATATCAGGTGTGCATAATTATTAGGCAACGTCCTTTCCTTTGGCAAAATGGGTCAAAAGAAGGACTTGACAGGCTCAGAAAAGTCAAAAATAGTGAGATATCTTGCAGAGGGATGCAGCAGTCTCAAAATTGCAAAGCTTCTGAAGCGTGATCATCGAACAATCAAGCGTTTCATTCAAAATAGTCAACAGGGTCGCAAGAAGCGTGTGGAAAAACCAAGGCGCAAAATAACTGCCCATGAACTGAGAAAAGTCAAGCGTGCAGCTGCCAAGATGCCACTTGCCACCAGTTTGGCCATATTTCAGAGCTGCAACATCACTGGAGTGCCCAAAAGCACAAGGTGTGCAATACTCAGAGACATGGCCAAGGTAAGAAAGGCTGAAAGACGACCACCACTGAACAAGACACACAAGCTGAAACGTCAAGACTGGGCCAAGAAATATCTCAAGACTGGTTTTTCTAAGGTTTTATGGACTGATGAAATGAGAGTGAGTCTTGATGGGCCAGATGGATGGGCCCGTGGCTGGATTGGTAAAGGGCAGAGAGCTCCAGTCCGACTCAGACGCCAGCAAGGTGGAGGTGGAGTACTGGTTTGGGCTGGTATCATCAAAGATGAGCTTGTGGGGCCTTTTCGGGTTGAGGATGGAGTCAAGCTCAACTCCCAGTCCTACTGCCAGTTTCTGGAAGACACCTTCTTCAAGCAGTGGTACAGGAAGAAGTCTGCATCCTTCAAGAAAAACATGATTTTCATGCAGGACAATGCTCCATCACACGCGTCCAAGTACTCCACAGCGTGGCTGGCAAGAAAGGGTATAAAAGAAGAAAAACTAATGACATGGCCTCCTTGTTCACCTGATCTGAACCCCATTGAGAACCTGTGGTCCATCATCAAATGTGAGATTTACAAGGAGGGAAAACAGTACACCTCTCTGAACAGTGTCTGGGAGGCTGTGGTTGCTGCTGCACGCAATGTTGATGGTGAACAGATCAAAACACTGACAGAATCCATGGATGGCAGGCTTTTGAGTGTCCTTGCAAAGAAAGGTGGCTATATTGGTCGCTGATTTGTTTTGTTTTGTTTTTGAATGTCAGAAATGTATATTTGTGAATGTGGAGATGTTATATTGGTTTCACTGGTAAAAATAAATAATTGAAATGGGTATATATTTGTTTTTTGTTAAGTTGCCTAATAATTATGCACAGTAATAGTCACCTGCACACACAGATATCCCCCTAAAATAGCTAAAACTAAAAACAAACTAAAAACTACTTCCAAAAACATTCAGCTTTGATATTAATGAGTTTTTTGGGTTCATTGAGAACATGGTTGTTGTTCAATAATAAAATTATTCCTCAAAAATACAACTTGCCTAATAATTCTGCACTCCCTGTAGGTCCATTCCTTTAAGAACAAAATACATCTTTTCTGTGCTATAAATTGCTTGATACGATATGAATTGATATGAGTAGTTAGGAAAGCTTTTTTTTCAAATGATGACAAACAGCAAATGCAGATTTTTAGAATAAATGCAGCTTCTGGAGCAGCTTCCTTGGTTATTTTTAAATGCATAGAAAAATCCTGTTTGGATCCTTGGACTTGTATCAAAACTCCCAGCAGTTCTGCTGAGATGTCATTCACTTCGAACGCGATTGTGTTTGCAGTTTTGCAAAAAACAGAAACCTTTTTGCAACAGGTCAAAATTGTTATGCAAGGCTGATGCAGTGCCTCATCTGATGCACAGCTCCTCTATTTCACAACAAACTCAGCAGCTATCAGAGGGAAATGCTGAAGGTAAAAACAGAAAAATATTACTTTTGTTACTGTTATAAAAGTCTTAAATTGTCAACAGATGACTGATACACTCAGCACCTTTGTGTTAGCTGCAAGTCTTAATACCATCATCGGTTTTGGAGGCATTCTCACACCCACGGCCAACAAAATAAAAGAAACCAGATAAAGGAGCAGGCCACTTGATCCCTCATGTCAAAGACGGAAAATATAACATCCCAGAATTCAGTAAGCGCTGAGGGGAACTGGGTGTTGGCATCTATCAGATGACCCAAGGTCATTATTCAACCACTGGAAGAAGGCATGATTACAATATCCTTGATCTGGAGCTAGATTGTGGAGCAGTGTCTCACTGATACAGAGACACAGCCAATGTTAATGGTCCAGTGTGTCATGGAGTCCCCCAGGGATAGACTCAGGGGCCCTTTTTATTCTCTCCGATTTACTTGTTTATTTATAAGCTTCCCTTGGGGATATCGTTTGCAAACATGGATGTGCAGGTAATATTCTCTTTCACACCCTGAGAAAGGATGTTGTTAATCTGTTGCATAATAATGGTCTAAAGCATGCTGTCATCAAATTTCCACCAAATGTAGCACAAAACGTGACCTACTTTTCAAAGGAAATGTTTAAAATAAAAAAATGTTTATTGCCTACTTAAGCTGGTGGTGCAATTTCCATTCAGATACTTTTAGACAGTTACCAAAGTATATTAATTAGAAGAAGGCTAAATACTATTGCAGGACAAATAAAGTCAAGTTTTTAAACTAGTGTTTTTTCCCCCAGAGTTTCTTTATTTTTATTTCTTTAAATTGTCTCCATTCTGACCTTTTATATAAATTTTCAATTTGTGCAAAACAGGCAGAAGAAAAAGGTTTACTGCTGCTAAAACATATATAAAAGCTAAAACAGCTACAAAATCTTGTTAAAAAATAAATTAGCTAATACTAAAAAAATAGCTACAAATGCAGATTTTGTTAAAAACAAATAAATAAATAGTTACATTTAGATTATAGGGCATTGATAAACAGCTATTATTAAAAAAAAAAAGAAGCAAATTTTCATAGCAATAGATAACAAAAGTTAGATTTTTGCTCAAAACTCGAAATCCATTTTTGTTTTGTGTAAAAAGGAGCATATTTTAGCTTTGGCTTTGTCAGCTATGTCTAAAATATGCTAATATTCTTCAAAAAGATTAATATATTTCAGCTAGTTTATCAAGTTTTAGCCATGCTTTGCTATTTGGCTAGCTGTTATCAGTCTGTTTTAATGCAGACTAAAATGTATCTCATATGTTCCAGAGGATGAGCTCAAAAGATTCCCCACACTCACTTAACCCACGGTCTCTCCCAGAACCTTTAAATGGTGTCTGGACCCCAGGGAAACATTTGCCCAAACACCTTGGAGAGAACACAGGAAACACAGGTGAGTAATCACATCTTACAATCACTTCTTTGCGCCCCCTTTAATTCTAGACCTCCACACACACATCTCCATTAGTTCTCCTTACTGGTAAACCTTATTTTCTCTAAATCACAACCTTTTCACAGACAACCACCACAGTCCTTAATGAGGAGCAGCTGTACAGGACTTGAAACAAAGGCTACCAACTGATTTTAAAATACCCAAAAAATATTCAATAAATAGTTAAACTTCTTGTGTGGAAATGTTCTCCTGTGCAAATCCATGCTTAAAGTTCGATGCTAAACAAAGTGCTAGATAAGGTGCTTTTTAATCATGTTAAAGGTGCTCCTAAAGTGCTATACAGATTATAATGTAAATAGTAGTAGGGAGTCTTCTTCCTTACAAAATGGCTATTTTTTATATGCAGTTTGTGTTATATATATTAATAAACTCATTTGAATCTATTAGTGTAATATATTTTATTCCAGCAGTTTGAGTGCTCACAATTTTGTTGCAATAAAAGGCTATTCTATTCTAGTGGATGGAAAGATGCATTAATTTGTATTTTTTTCTTAATTTGTTAATTAAAATATACACAATTTTTCACCATGTATCACAGGTCTAATATCTGACGGTGCAGCCTGGGAGTGTTTAACCATGTCTTAAACATATACTGATACTCCTACAATATTAAGAGTTATGTGAGCTGAAGTCAAAGATTTTCTATACACTACACATTTTCCTTAAATGTAATTTTAGGTGCAAATATATATATTTTTTTTTTATCAAGGACTGAAACCATGTTACCATTTATGATGAAAAGTCATGCTTTAAATGTGTGTAATATCTGTAGAAGCTGGTCTATTTGAAGTGAATGTTGAATGACGAATTCTATAAATGAGTTTTTGTTTATGGCGGCCCATCCGGCTGAAGAAGATGCTGCAAGTTTAAAGCATAAACTTAGAAAAATGTCCATGTTGTTAATGAAAAGCTAGGATGATGCTGTCACAGAGTGTGAGAGGCTGCGTTTGCTCTGTCCTGGAGTTCTTATGCCTGTTGCATCTTAATGCATACATTAGAAAACAAAGCCTCTCCACAGCTTTATTTAAATTGATTTATTAAAACATTTTACTACCCAGCCTGCATGTCAGCGCTTTTTGGTAAGTGTTGCATAATACTAAGATAATAAAGCAACATCTAAACAGGTGTCACAGACCGGTTAGACATGTTTTTTTTCTTCTTCTTTTTCTTCCAAGCAATTGTGTAAATTCCAGTTCTTAATCCACCAGGGACGACGACAACACACACACCAATACTGAAAGAAGGAAATGATGTCACTGGATAACTATAATTAATGTCTCTTTGCTGATCCTGCGCAAGCACACCTTGAGTGAGAGTTAATTTCCTTTTTGTGTGACAGTAAACACACTGACCTGCGTGCGTGCGCGTGTGTGTTTGATGAGGTTTTTTTGATGGCCTACATTCTGACGAGGGGGCGGAGGTTTGAGGTGTATAAAAGACGTCTCAGAGTTGCCTTCTCTCCACAGCAGCACCTGCTAACAGGTCAGGGCTCTCTCTGAGAAGCAAAATTATTGCTTTAAGGTGAAGCTTCTTCAGGACTTTGTTCTAATTTCATATGTTTCTCTGTTGCAGGTTGAAACTCTCAGACTCTCTCTGCAATCTAAAACGACTGAGATACACCTATCCACCTGTACTATGAAGCGCAACACTGCCACTGTCGCCTCCTTCTTCCGTCCCGCTGCAGCTGCAGTTCTCCTCCTGCTTTTCTTTGGCTGGGACGAGCAGGCTCGGGCACACCCTGTGGACCGTCCATTCAGCCCGGTGCTCAGACATCCGCAGACCTATCGGGACGTCGGGCAAGTGTCAGAACATGTGAGTGGTCAATTTGATTGTAAATTTGAGACATGTTACAGAAACATAATTCTGAATTACATTTGAATGTAGTTTTACATGAGAGAAATTCTGCATTTAAAAAAAATTGTGGTGATATTCTTCAAATTTACTGCTGCCTTATGAATGACTGCGGTAAAAAAATATAAAGGGACGCATCAACTTTAATCCAGAAATTTTGGCTTTAAGTCTCACACTGAACTTTAAAGTAATAATAATAATTTAAAAAA
This sequence comes from Haplochromis burtoni, assembly GCF_018398535.1. Classification (NCBI taxonomy): domain Eukaryota; kingdom Metazoa; phylum Chordata; class Actinopteri; order Cichliformes; family Cichlidae; genus Haplochromis; species Haplochromis burtoni. The sequence goes on along the minus strand of NW_024582405.1, from coordinate 2,440,848 downwards.
TATAAAATAAAAAAAGGGTTATAGTTTTGGCACTATTTGTACTCCACAGTTTGCAATCAGGAGCTAAAATCTGTAAATGTGTTCACTTTAACCCACATGCTGCACAAACTTAACCACTTTTAAAACAAAAAAATATAAATGGAAGCCTATTTCATACATCTCTGATACATATAAATGTTTTACTAATTTGGCACTAATCTTGCTCCGTAGGGTTTTAAGCATTGATTCACATTTTAAAAGGGATTTTATCAACCAGAGGAAAAAAATTTGAGTGAACCACAATTAAAAATCAAGTTGATTCAGTTCAATATTTGAGAAAAACAAACTGGGCTGATTATCCATCACCATCAGCGTTTAGGATCCTGTTTTGACTCAACTTGAATGCATGAAATGAAGAAAATCCAAATAAACGTCTCTGTGTCTCTGCAGTATCAGAGGATCCAGCCGAAAGACGACGAGGACGACACCAGTATGAGAGTGATACCCAGAGTTAATACTAAAGATGTGAGTAATCTAAACTTTAAGCAGCTTCTTTGTATCAGTACTTTGACTTGAAAGCAGTACTTGTAACAGAGTACTCTGAATATGTCCACTCAAGACGATGAAACAGCCTGACCTCTCATCTCCCTTCATTGTCTTTAGCACCACTTGGAGATCTGCTGCCTGCACGCCAACATCCTGGACTATTACCTGACCAACATCCTGCACCACACCAACAACGACCATGCCCACATGCACCGGCTAAAGACCAACCTCCACCGCATCAGCACCGACCTGCAAGCCCACGGCTGCGTAAGTGTTTCACTTGATGGATTACTTTAGCAGACAGTGCAGGAAGCAAACGCCTTCTATGTGTAACAAATTAGCAAGTTATAAGTAGGTGTTTTAACCGGGGTGGTATTTATTGGAAATGTTAAACGAGACATGCACAAACTCCACTGTAAAAAGGACAAAATCCCACATCACTGCATGCTTTTAAAGTTCTCCGCCTTCATTTGGAGGATGGAGCTACTACAAACTTTTTGCAGCCATGTGTGGCGGCGCTGTGGTTGATCCTAAAATCGATAACGACTTTCTGTGGTTTCGTGCACACATAAATAGAAGAGATGGGACTGATAACAGTTGCTAACTTTCTCGATGTACCTCTGCAGAATGTCACTCAGTACCACGACCACAAAAATGCAGTGGATTTTCGCACCAAGCTTGAGAAGGTAAGATTGAACTTTCTTTTAAAATGCAACTTTATTCTGAAGGTTTGTTTTATAAAGAAGAAGCACAGAAGGAATAAAAAAAAAATCATGAAATCAGGAGGCGATTAACTTCGGAGGAGGGCTCAGTAATAAGAGTGGACTCGTCATGCTTTGACCTGCTTTCTGTAACGAGGTCAAGAAGTCCCTGGGTGGTTTCAAACTGCTCCAAACACTATCATGGTCATCTCAGACGCAAGAGGGGCAGCCAATAGGAAGAAAGCTGGGTAAAAGAGATGTGGGGAGGGAGATAAAAAAAGCTTGTTTCAGAAACAAAGGGCCGCTGTAAAATAAATCAGGGTTATTTGAATCCAATAAATCATGCAGAACTGCAAAAGAGACTAAACTGACAACAATTTTGACACTTTATCAATCTCTCAGGTTGTTTTCAGTGTTTTTTAATCCGTAAATGACAGAAATTAGTCAGAATTCATGTTTTAAGGGACAAAATTTTATGATCAGCTTTGAGGATTTACATTTTCATAAGTTAATTCCAAACTGTTAGTTGGACACAGTGAGTAATGTGATGATTTGTACAACTTGGTATTCACCAGATGGCAAGTGGATTAAAGATAGAAGATAATCCGCATGATCATAGCACAGGAATATAACGGTCAGCTTCAACCTGATGAATCTGACAAAGAGCCCACATACAGATCTAAATACCTGAAAACTGCAGGGCTTCCCTTTGGCTTCTTTTTGGGACTATTTGTAACAGCGGACTGATACAGATTTGGTGCTCTGCTGCATATTTGGATGTCCTATAACTCACCCTGTGTTTGCTTCTGTTTGTTTCAGATGGAGAAAATGAAAGGCATCACCAAAGCAATCAGCGAGCTTGACATCCTGTTCAGCTACCTGCAGGACTATTGCGTGGAGCCGAGGAACAGCACTGATGCCTAACACCGCCATATTTATCACCAAGTTTTATACCAGCAGCTTTTATACTTCTATTTATTCATTTATTTAATTTGAGGACATATTTAACATTTTATAAATATACAGTTAAAATATTTATATTGATTGAAGTATGATTAGTCAATGGTCTGAGTTGATTTATTTATTGATGATCATAACATTTATTGACAATTTTTTAATGCCGGCTATGAAAGGACTCTGGCGTTGGACTCTCACGTTGCCATGTTATGGCTGATTGTTACAGTATTTAAATGCTGATGTTGTTGCTGTTGGCTGTAATGAACTGTATAAGATTTTGAAATAAACATTTTTAAGATTTTATCCCCTTATTTCATTTTTTAATCGTATAATACAATGGCTACATGATTTCTGTTCACTTTTACACAAGTTTTACACGTTTTGGGGGAAAAACCAAAAACATATTTGACAGAAAATAAGAAAAAAAACCCTGGTCTCCTTGTAAGCTTCCAACCTGCCCAAAAATATGCCAATGAGAGTACCAAATGTAAAAGGAAAATAACAGGAATGCAAAGTTGAGAAACCGACCGTCAGAATCAGAACACTTAATTGTTTTGTTAGGTGCTCTATTCAAGCTTCAGGTAAATATTCCAAAGGTTAACAGCAGTGACACAAACTGTCCAGGTGTCACGGAGAGGAGGTCTAAAGTTTGAGAGCTGCAGGTAGGAAAAATGTCCCGTGTTGGAATGAGTCTGCTGCTCATCACACTCTTTTGAAGATCCAGCACATCACGGAGGCGCCGCGAGGGACTTTCCAATGTTGTCCGTAGTGTGGACAACATCGCTGTCATGCAGTGTACACCCATTTATTTTAAAAATACGCAGAACCAACAAATGCTAAAACAACAACAGTACCCCCCCCCCCCAAAAAAAAACAAAAAAAACAAAAAAAAAACAAAAAACAAGCATAAAGAGTCACAAAAACAGAAAAATCATTTGGCACGCATTAGCACATTGGTTTATTGAGTTTATGGGTCACCTCAGACGTTGACAGTCACTGAAATGAAAATGAAATTAAACAAAATAAAAGCTAATAAAATGTTAAAACCTACATCACCTCTGTGTGTCTATTAGCTTTCATGGTATAGGCATATTAAAATGCGTCACACTGATCTGAATCTTTGCGACAGCCAATCAAATCTGACCCAGACTGAATCAACGCCATTTTGAACAGAATTACGCAACTCTCTTGGCACGTATTTGTCCTCTTAAGTGTTGAGAGATTACGGGTAACAGTCATAGGCAGGGTGAGCAGTGGTTAAAGCTTGTTGTAGCATTGGCGCTTGGAAAATAGGACAGTGGAGAATTCTGACGTGTTCTGGTGCATCGAAGCGCTGCCAACATGCAACACTGCGACCTAAGCGAACAATAAGAGTGGGTGTTTGTGACTTGACTCATACGCTGTGTCAATGTACAAAGCCCTTTAACATCAACATGTTGACATTAAATCAAAGACTGGTGGGTTGTCTGGTGAAATACATTTAGATATTCATGTACTTTCTCCACCACTGGTAAAGCAGCAACACCTGAGCAGACTCAGGCCTTCTGGCAAAAAGATTTGGGCCTTAAAATGGGTGAAAACTGACAATTTCTTAATAAAATCCTAAACACAAACAAACACATGACCAGAAAAAAAAAAGCCTACAACACAAAACTACTAAAGAACAATTCCAGAAAAACAGCAACCAACTGATAAACAAAGTCCAGCAGTAACAATGTAAGTATTTACTGCTAAACACCAAACAAAGAGCTAAAGAGCTGTGGACGATGAATAAACAACAATGCTGAAACACACAAAAAACAAACCACCTAAATGACCAAAAAAGAGGGACAAAACTAATACACAGAGCTAATTATACACCCAAAATGTAAAAGAACAAACAAACAAACAAACAAACAAAAAAGATGAAGTGAAAGAATAAGAAAGTGCTGAAAACCAACGACCTTTACTCTACAACCAATAGAAATGACATAAATCTTACCCCAAAAAACAAATAAACAGTGCTAAACTGCTACACAACAGGTAATAGTGCCAAAGAACTACACAAAAAACAATGCACAGTGCTAAAAACTGCAGAGAATAAAAATGCCACAAAAAAAATTAAACCACAGAAAAAAATCCAAAACAACCAGTGACGAGTAACGAGAACAATCCTGAAAAATTCCCCAAAACTGACATTAGGGCTGAAAAAAAAAAGCCCTGTGGTTGGATCTTATTTCAAAGCTCTTTACGACACACTGCAAGCTGCAGGTCTACTAATTTGACATACTTTACATGAAATCAAAATTACGTTTCATAACTGACTTTTTTTTATGAGATTAGATTAAATATAAAATGATGGCCTCTTATTCTCAGGGTGACACAGCCACTTTAACTGGTGCAACATGTACAGAGACCGCACACAGACCTTGCAGACCTACTAACCTACTATCAGAGCTGCAGGCTTAGTTTCAGCTCTCTGCTAATTCGTATATGCAGATACTTGGTATGAGGTGTGTGTGCGCGTGTGTGTGTTTGTGCGCGCGTGTGTGTGTGAGGGGGTTGGGGGAGGGGGGTCAGTGTGTTGATCTGAAAAACGAATCTGCAGATATAACTTGGTTGAAGGTTCTCCAGCTTGTGGATTTGCTGTTACTCTTGGTTTCATGTCATCTCTTTTTGAAGCAGTAAAAAGGCATCTCTGTCTGATAAAGATAAACATCTTATAATTTTTAACTTTCTGCAGTGCTGTCTGACATGTGGATGCAGGTGCTGCAGTTTTGTTTTGTTTTTTAACATGAAAACCAGCCGTAAATCAAAGCCCGTAGTTCCTTTAACATCACTTATTAGGCTGCATCTCAAAACAAATATCTTTGAAAGTGTCCTTAGTGTAAGTTACAGTTAAATAACCTATTTATCATCCCTATTAAAGGAGCACCTTGAGCTTTATTAGAAATGAGGACTGTTCTCACTTCACACTGGAGAGCTACAGCTGATCCTCACAAAGGTAGAAACACTCTTCCCAGTTATTTACCTCTCAGTGAGGGGGAGGGGTCAACATTGCTCTACCTGTGTGATGTCATCACAGGGGATTTCCTACACATGTCACCAGGTAATGCAGGAAACTTAGCAAACTTTCCCCCCAATGTGTGTGAGAACTGAATTTAGCCATTGAAAGAGACGCTGAAAGAAAGCCATGGATTTCAAACAATGATGACTCAGTGCGCTGTGGTTATTTATATAACTTCAAGGTAAATGTCTAAGGTAAATAGTGCACATAGTGTCTCAATGACCAGTAATAGAAGGGCGTGATGACTTGAGGTGATGGTTGTTGTGATTTAGTGCTATATAAATAGAACTGAATTTAACCGTTTGCTCTGCTGCCACATTCATCTACATCTACACTGCTGCTTTGTTGATGTATCTGGGTTTAATGCAGATAAGACTTTCATTTTCACTCAGACCCCTGTTTAAATGTGTCTCAGTCAGATCGGAAGTCAGATAAGAACCTGTTTCACCGTCATATGCAAAGCAAGCTCAGTCCACAAGGAGGCATTAATGGAGCTTGAAATCCACAGAAGAGTCATCACTCCAAAATATTTCTAACTGGGTTAAATACAACAACCAGAAACAAAGTCTGAAACCAGAATACAGCCAGCCCTCAATCAATTCAGATATCAGTCTAAAACCTCTTTAAAGCCAAAGGTAAAACACCTTAAAACCAGTCAAGAATAATGTGAAACTAGAAAAAAAGCCAATCTAAACCAATGTAAGAAGGACAGAATTAAGTATATTGAAAAAAAAATCACGTCAGAAAAGTGTCTAAAACATCACAATACCCGAAAGACCAATCTGAAACTCAGTCCAAAAGCAGTCTAAAACTACTCCAAAACCAACAACTAAGCAAATGTTTAAACCAGTCTAAAGTTAGTCCAAACAGATTTACAAAGGATAAATTTGAAGGGGGGATAGGTTAATTGGATAATCCAAATTGCCACTAGGTGTGAATCTGTGAGTGAATGTGAGTATGAATGGTTGTCTGTCCTTGTGTGTTAGCCCTGCGACAGACTGGCGACCTGTCCAGGGTGTACCCCGCCTCTCGCCCTATGACAGCTGGGATAGGCTCCAGCGCCCCCCGCGACCCTGAAAAGGATAAGCGGTAGCGAATGGATGGATGGATGAAATTTGAAGCAATGTCCAAAAATGACCCCACATCAGCCAATACTGCATCTAAAATTCAGCTGAAAAGCAAGTCAACTCAGTCCAAAATTATTCAAAACCAAATCTAAAATGATCCAAAGCCAAACCAAAATGAATTTGAAACTGGTGTCAAACCCCTTCAAACCAATCACTTCAAACCAAGGTCCAAAGAACCAAATCATCTAAAATCAGTTTATACAACTCAAAAACGAGTCAAAGCACAAAGCAAGTACCAGTCATCAAGTATATATCGGCTGAAATAAACCATAGATGTCCATAAATTATGTGTAATAATGAGAACTGACACAAGGAAAAGCCTTGGTAGCCGATCAGTCCTCCTGGACCTCCGCTTCTGGCCACTGCCCGGCTCACAATGCACCCGACCCCTACGCTGCCTTCTGCGGGTGGTGGGCCTGCAGGAAGATGGGCCCACGTCCCTTTTTTGGGCTGTGCCTGGCTGGCTCCCATGGACTAAGGCCTGGCCACCAGATGCTCGCCCTTGGGCACCCTCCCTGCGCCTGGCTCCAGGGTGGGGCCCAGGGTAAACTGTTCCCTCGATGGTCTTGTCATAGGGGTCTTCTGAATTGCTCTTTGTCTGGTCCCTCACCCAGGACCAATTTTCCATGGGAGACCCTGCCTATTGGCAAAACAGCCCCCAGAAGACATAGCCCCTGGGATCCCTGGGACACACAAACCACTCCACCACGATAATGTAGTGATTCGCGGAGGGGGGGAAGGAGCCGGCAATAAGTTGGACTCGCTCCTGGTGGGTGATGTGCTCCGCCAGGGCTGTCCTTTGCCACCGATTCTGTTTACAAATTTTATGGACAGAATTTCTAGGTGTAGTCAAGTGGCGGTAGGCTTTCACTTGGGTGGTCTCAGAATCTCATCTCTGCTTTTCGCAGATGATGTGGTTCTGTTGGCTTCGTCAGGTGGTGGCCTCCAGCTCGCCTTGGAACGGTTCACAGCTGAGTGTGAAGTGGCGGGAATGAGAATCAGCACCTCGAAGTCTGAGGCCATGATCCCTAGCCAGAAAAAAGGTGGAGTGCCCACTCTGGGTCAGGGACAAATTCTTGCCCCAAGTGGAGGAGTTTTTGTATCTCGGGGTCTTGTTCACGAGTGATGGGAGAAGGGAGGGGGAGATCAACAGACAGATTGGTGCTGCGGTGGCAGTGATGCGGACGCTGTACCAGTCTGTTGTGGTGAAGAGAGAGCTGAGTATAAAAGTGAAGCTCTCAATTTACTGGTCGATCTACATCCCTACCCTCACCTATGGTCACAAGCTGTGGGTAGTGACCGAAAGAAAGAAATTGCGGATACAAGCGGCATTCCTTTGAAGGGTGGCTGGCCTCTCCTTTAGAGATAGGATAAGAAGTTCAGCCATCTGGGAGGGGCACAGAGTAGAAAAGGACCCAGTTGAGGTGGTTCGGGCATCTGACAAGGATGCCTCCTGGGCACCTCATGGGTGAGTAGTTCCAGGCATGTCCCACCAGGAGGAGGCCCTGGGGCAGACCCAGGACACGCTGGAGAGATTATATCTCTCAGCTGGCTGGGAACGCCTTGGTGTTCCCCTGGACAAGCTGAAGGAGGTGGCCGGGGAGAGGGAGGACTCGGCTTCTCTGCTTGGGCTGCTGCCCCTGCGACCCGGCCCCGGATAAGTGGAAGAAGATGGATGGATGGACACAAGGAAAAGTATTGGACACATGAAGAAAGGGAGGTGGAAAAAGGCATGGAAAGCCATGGCACCAGGTGAAATCTATGAGTTAATAGAAATCAATCCTGACACTTTGTGCAAATTAATCTCAGCTGGTTCTGTCCTAACTGATGGCTTAAAAAAGTGTCTAATTACTGAGGTGTCACACAGAGGAGAGAATTTGTTTTGGAAATGCAGCATTATTAAAGTTTCTTTCTGGGCAGAGTGCATAAACTGAACATTGACTGCAAAATGATCGGCAAACAACAACAAACAAACAAACAGAGGGAGCAGAATGGAAAGTAATCGCTGAATTCAGCGAAATCTATCTATCTCTCTATACATGTGTGTGTGTGTGTGTGTGTGTGTGTGTGTGTGTGTGTGTTTGTGTGTGTGTGTGTATGTGTGTATACAATATGTCCTTTACATATTGTTGTGATATACATCATTGTTGTGCTTGAGAGACAAGCTTCTACCGGAAATTCCTTGTATATGTTTGCGCATATACTTGGCCAATAAACGCAATTCTGATTCTGAGTATGGAGGATGTTCAGTACAAAAAGAAGATAGGGATTACGACAGGATTCAACTTTATTGTCATTACACATATATAAATACAGGGCAACAAAATACAGTTTGCATCTAATCAGAAGTGCAAGAGTAGTACGAGTTCTGCTCCTGCACCATTGAGAGCGTTGAGGGCATTGCACAGCAATAAGCATTTCACCACATATCGTACTGTGTATGGTTGTATGTATGACAAATAAAATTTGAATTTGAATTTAGTAAGTGCAATAAAAGCAGATTATATACAGATAAGTTAACCATATATACAGATGTACTACGGGCAAATGTACTGATATATACAGATAAGGGTACTATAAAGGGTGGAATAGTTATGAAGAGATTATGGACAGAGAGACCAAATATACAGATGAACTACAGACAAATGTACAGATGCACTGTGTATACATATGTACAGATATACAGATATGCAGATAATCTGTATAGTATACAGATGTTCTACATTGCTATACAGATGGGCAGATATACAGATGTACTATGAACAAATATACAGATTTGCTAAATATATACAGAAGTGCTATATATATATATATATATATGCTAATGTATCGGTGTGAGGTAAACAAATCACTAAACTTGCAGCATCTTCTTTAGCCGTCCTATGAGTATATTTACAGCAATGGGAGCGTAGTGCTCTGTGTTGAGTGTGATGGTGGTAGAGTAGTTATGGTCTGACCTAAAATGCTGGGGTCTGTTGGTCAGAAAGTCACAGCCAACCTCTCTCGCGCCATCTAAAAAGCAAAGAGTGCACATGCACAAAAGATACAGTTTGTGGCAGGGCATTCAGGCTGTCAAACAGTACAAGCCTGCACCAAGCAGCTGTGGTGTAGATACCACACTTCCTGAGGAACTGAACAAGTTCTACGCACTGTTTGATGCACTGAACAACACTCAAGCAAAGAAAGCCACGCCCCCCACCACCGACCAGACCATCTCAATGCCTGCAGTCGACGTGAGGAGGTCTCTCACCAAGGTCAACCCACGGAAAGCTGCTGGACCAGACAACATCCTAGGTTGTGTGCTGAGAGACTGCGCTTATCAGCTGGCCAATGTCTTCATAGACATTTTCAACTTATCGCTGAGCCAGATGATCGTCCCAGCATGCTTCAAGTCCACCACCATCATCCCGGTGCCAAAGCAATCCTCAGTATCCTGTCTGAATGACTACCGCCCCATCGCCCTGACCCCTATCATCATGAAGTGCTTCAAGAGACTTGTCATGGCACATGTGGAAAGCAACCTCCCCTGCACACTGGATCTGCTGCAGTTTGCATACTGGCTGAACTGGTCAACTGAGGATGCCATTTCCACTACACCTTACCTCTCCCTCTCCAACCTGGACAAGAAAGACACCGATGTCAGAATGCTGTTCATAGACTTTAGCTCAGCATTCAACACCATTATCCCCCAAAAACTGTTTGACAATCTCAGCAAGTTGGGACTGAGCACCTCTCTCTGGAACTGGATACTAGATTTCCTGTCAGAGAGCCCTCAGTCCGTCCGAATAGGCAACATCTCCAGCACCATCAGGCTCAGCACAGGAGCTCCTCAGGGCTGTGTCAGCCTATGGTTGTTCAGTCTCCTGACACACGACTGCCCTACACAGTTCTAACCACATCATCAAGTTCACTGACGACACAATCGTGGTTGGACTCATCAGCAGCAACAAGGAGTTGGCGTACAGAGGTGAGGTTCAGAAGCTGGTGTTCTGGTGCAGCGAAACCTGTCACTGAATGTGGACAAAACCAAAGAGATGATTGTCGACTTCAGGAAGACTTGCTCCACCCACACACCACTCAGCATCCACGGTTCCACAGTAGAGACTGTTAACTGCACCAAGTTCCTGGGAGTTCACATTTCAGATGACCTCACCTGGACCACCAACACCACCCCTATCACCAAAAAGGCCTAGCAGTGTCTCCACTTCCTGAGATGCCTGAAGTGGGCCAACCTTCCTCCTCCCACCTTCACCGTGTTCTGCAGGGGCACCATAGAGAGCGTTCTGACCAGTTGCATCCCCGTGTAGTTTGGAAACTGCAAAGTCGGCGACCTCAGCCAGCTACATCGGATTGTCAAAGCAGCTGCCAAGATCATCAGAACATCTCTCCCTCTGCTCCAGGACATCTTTCACAAGTGCTGCATCAGTAAGGCCTCCTGCATCGTGCTTGACCCCTCACACCCCTCACATGGACTATTCTCCCTCCTCCCATCTGACAGCTTTTTCCCACAAGCCATCAGACTCCTGAACTCACTACCAGCTCCCCCACTCCCCCCACCACACACCCCCACAGAAACCATTAACTGACTCCATTGCACTCCACATACGACTGCCTTTGTAAATACAGATGCTGCTCTATGGACAATCCTAATCTCAGGAATCCTGCTCATGTTGGTGAGCGACCCAGAGTCTCCATTTCAATGTGGGTCGAAAGTGCGGACTTCAAACTATATACCAGTTTTAAAATTGTCTTGATATGATATGATATGATAAAAAATATGAAAAAAAATCGTTATGATAAAAAATACACGTGACGTTTTATTCTGAACAAAACAGTGGTGTTTACAGCGAGAAGAAACGGTAAAAACGGCGTTTTCTAAGGACAGCGCTAGCAAACACTCTGTGCTTGCGAGTGAAAAAAGAAAAAGAAAAACACCCCTTCCCTATTGGTGTTACATTGTGCCATGTCAACCAATCAAAAAAATGATATGGCAACATGTGGCATTTAGTGTTTAGGAAGAGAGGGGAGTTTTAGGAGTGACGCCAGTGAGAGAAAGCGGGTGAGCGAAAGAAAGAGAGAGCGCGAGTTTTCACATGAGAGACATTAGTGATGTTTTAGTGTGTTTAGAGGTTATAGTTAGTGTGTAGTGTAGTCATTGTTTTGTTTTGTGTGTCAGTTATACTGCCGAATGTCACATTTGCTCCAAAAAAAGCCGTCAAAGGCAGATTCCAGTGTAAACACTGTCCCCACATGGAAAACAGGACTGATGCACCTCCTGTTGTCAGACCTGCAGGGTTTAGGCCTGTGGTGTTCTCCTCTGTCTTATAGTGGACAGAAATTATTTTTTGAGTTGCATATATAATTTGTGTGCCTTCCTATTTGATGCAGCACACCTGATTGTTCTGTAAATAGTTTTACATGGTTATATTAAAAAAAACGCCTGAGGCCTTGGCTGCATTTTTAGGTAAATAGTACCATATAACTTTGTTGTTTGCAAAACTTGTGCATAATTTTTAGAAATGTACAATTTCTATTTGTATTTCAAGTTATGAAAATGATTCGTTAAACATGTTTGTGGTCTTTACAGTGAAAAATATAATTTTTTTCTACTTGGATTTTAAATTTATTGTCTGAATTTAGATCAATTGTGCTAATATAGTATGTCAAAATGAAAAAAAATATTTCAGATATTTGAGATTGTGCTGAAAATAATGATACCAAACAAGGCAAGATGAACAGTTTTTAAAGGTGAAATATAGAGGTAAAAGCAAAAGTAGTCAAAAACAGCCAATTATACCCTGGAGCCCAGAGGGTTAAACCAATTCAAGGCCACTTTAAATCTCAATTGAAGACAGTTATTAACCCTTTTTACCTCAAAGTGTATTCCCCTTACCTTATTCTTAAAGTGTGCATATTTATTTCTTACTCTTCCTATATTTATTGTTGTTCTTTTGCACTGAATAGAACTGGACTCTCATTGTCTCACCTCTCTATATACTGTACTGTATATAGCAGAAATGAGAATAAAGTTTACTTTGACTTTGACTTTGATTTGTGAGTAAAGTGAGTAAAGCGAATCTGGTGGTGTTAATCTGCCATAATGTTAATGTTTCTTCACAGCTCAAAAAGAAAAGCGACAAAATAAAACCATTGTAACAGCGGCTGGAAGATTTCTAGAGTTCAGAGATGCTAAAGCTGATGAGATTCATACAGCTGCTAACAGCAGGTAAAGTCAGGGAAAATAGAAATATTTTCCCTATAATCATGGTACTGATCATACTGCTCATAGTCTCATTGCTGATGGTCAAGAATTCAAAAAAGCTGTTCATGAATTAGAAATACTTCAGCACATTATATTCATTCAAGACAATTGGCTGCATCCTCAGCTAGATTTTATTATTCCAGGATTTGATTCCATGAGCTGTGACAGAGAAAACTATCAAAGTGGTGGAGGATGTGTTAAAAATTAGTTATCTTACTGAGGTTCCATCACCCCAGGATGTCAAATATGTTTACTTAGAAATGTGTGATACAAACAGTGTTGGGAAGGTTACTTTTAAAATGTATTCCATTACAGAA
>NW_024582405.1:2423916-2425846 GCF_018398535.1 Haplochromis burtoni | reverse complement strand
TTTCAGCGGTAGATAAATTTGACAATCATCTGCATAAAAATGAAATGAGACTTTATGTTTTTTAATAATATGGCCAAGGGGAAGTAAATAAATACTAAAAAGAAGGGGCCCAAGGATGGATCCTTGAGGTACACCACATGGGAGGGGGGCGGAAGATGAATGAAATTTACCAAGTGAGACAGAAAAACTTCTATCACTGGTCTAGTCGAATCATCCTCTCCCAGCATTCTCCAGGCCAATCAGCATTTATGCCGCGTACTTTAATGGTCACTGTGCACCTGCCATTCTCCTTTGCAGACACCCTTCTCCACCTCCCCCTCTCCTTCTCCACCTCTCTTCTCTCAATAATTCCATTCAAGTCACCTTGATCTCCACCACCACCATCTAGGCTCCGGGGTCTCCTTCTCTAATCCCTTTCAAAGCTCGAGTTCTGTTCTGCCAAGATGGGACATTGGAGTCTAACCACCAAACACTTCTATCTATATTCTGTTTATCATGTTCCTTCTTTCTAATTCTCTCTCCTTACTGAACTATAATCTGTGCAAAAAAAATCTTGATATGGTAAAAAAAAAAAAAATTAGCAGGAACAATAAATAAAAAAAAGAAAATTTGAATAGTCACAACAGCTTATGGGGAAGCGGTCACACAGACAGTAATGGTGATGTAGTAGAAGAGCTGATTGATGACAGATCACTGTATGCCTTAATAATGGTGAAGGAACAAGATGTTTAGATCTTACTCTAGTATCTAGCAGTTTATTATTTCTTCAGAATGGTAAGTTAGGAGGGTTTCCACCAAAGGAAGTGATCATTTCCTCATAATCACTAACGTTAACATTAATGTGTTTTAACAAGAAGGAAGTTCATTCATTCATGGTGCTTTGAAAATGGGGGCTAGGAGAAATCTAGAAGACTTCAGAAGACTTTGTATGCAAACAGCACATTTGGTGAAAATATAGATTAAAGGACATATCCTGCTGCAGTACTTAGTATACCAACAGGAACTACATAATGACATATTTTCAAATCTAGAGGTATACATTAATTCTTCATTATATGCAGAAGTTGCTGCAATTTGAATGAGGGGAAGGACTGTTCAACACATAGTCAAACATTTGCAAAAAGCAATAGAAAAAGTGGAGGAGTGGCCACATGACTGGGGATTTAATTCCTGTTATATAATTATCACAGAAAAGCACAAAATCGATGCTCTAAAATTGCAACTATATGCTCAACCAATGGTTAAAGTGACTTAATGTCAATATGTTGGTCAGTGGTTAGCAGTGATGGGAATGGTGTTACCAATGGTATTACTTTTTTTTAGTAATTAGTAATCTAACTAATTATTATTTCTATTGTTACAATTCAGTTACCGTTACCAAGAAAATGCGATGTGGACGCATTACTATTTTTCAACACACAGAAAGTTGAAGGTGTCTTCAGCTTACTGGGAGCAAACCAATCGCATGAGTGCTGCTGATTGGCTGTCTCCAGGTTGGAAACAGGAGGAGTGATACACCTCCTGCTGTGAGGCCTTTCCGGTATGGCTACCTCCACACTAAAGCGTTTTCATTTGAAAGCGCACTGTTTTCTCTCCATTTTGGCCTCCTGTCCACACTAAGACGACGTTTTCACTCATGGAAAACGCAGCGTTTTGAAAACGGTCTCCAAAGCGGATACATTTGAAAACGGTGCTTTCGCGTCGCAGTGTGGCCAGCGAAAACGAAGACTTTTTGAAAACGATGACACATTTTAGTCATGTGATGTAGTCAAGTGACCAAATAAACTAAGATAGCGGAGGGCATTATACAGCAGTTGTTTTGTTTGCTCTCAATTTTAACGATTAATTAAAGATTAAAATTAATCAATTAAAGATTAATATCAGTCTGTACATGCTCCAGATAGCTTTTCTTCAAATTCTTTAATTCTCA
>NW_024582405.1:2419053-2423350 GCF_018398535.1 Haplochromis burtoni | reverse complement strand
ATTTTACCTCTATATTTCACCTTTAAAATATGTTTTTCTTGCCTTGTTTGGTACCATTATTTTCAGCACAATCTCAAATATCTGAAATTTGAGTTATTCTTTCATTTTAGTATACTATATTAGCACAGTTGATCTAAATTAAGACAAAAAATTCAAAATCCGAGCGAAAAAAGTTATATTTCTTACTGTAAAACCCACAAACATGTTTAACGAATCATTTTCATAACTTGAAATGCAAATAGAAATTATATATTTCTAAAAATTATGCACAAGTTTTGCAAACAACAAAGTTATATGGTACTATTTACCTAAAAATGCAGCCAAGGCCTCAGGCGTTTTTAATATAACCATTTAAATCCATTTACAGAACAATCAGGTGTGCTGCATCAAATAAGAAGACACACAAATTATTTGTGCCAGTCCAAAAAATGTAGTTTGTGTTCAGTGTAAGACAGAGGAAAACACTAAAAGCCTAAACCCTGCAGGTCTGACAGCAGGAGGTGCATCAGTCCAGTTTTCCATGTGGGGACAGCGTTTACACTGGAATCTGCCTTTGACGGCTTTTTTTGGAGAAAATATGAAATTCAGCAGTCTAACTGACACACAATACAAAACAATAACTACACAACAAACTAACTATAGCCTCCAAACACGCTAAATGTCACTCATGTCTGACATATGAAAACTCGCTCTCTCTCTCTCTGTCTTTCGCTTGCCTGCTTTCCATGTCACTTCTAAAAACTTCCCCTTCTCCCTAAACAACCAAGTGCCACATGTTGCCATATCATTTTTTTGATTGGCTCACATGGTAAACTCTAACACCAATAGGGAAGGGGTGTTTTTTCTTTTTTCACTTGCAAAGGGAGAGTGTTTGCTAGCACTGTCTGTAGAAAATGTCGTTTTTACTGTTCTTCCCGCTGTAAACACCACTGTTTTGTTCAGAAAAAAACATTGTGTGTAGTTTTTATCATAACTCTGGTTTTACGTGGCCCATCGACACAATTCAAAAACTGGTATATAGTTTGAAGTCCGCACTTTCAACCCAAGTTGAAATGGAGACTTTGAATTGCTGCATCTTGTAGCTGTGTCGTCTTAAATTGGTCATGTGATTTTGACGCACCGGCGCGTCCGGCGACCCCAGAGGGTTAAAGTCCTGTTTGTGGCACATTAGTAAATGTGAGGGGCAAACTCCTCAAGATGGGTGGTGACCATGGTGGCCATTTAGAAGTCGGCCATCTTGAATACAACTTTTGTTTTTTCAATAGGAAGAGGGCCATGTGACACATCACACTTATTGGTAATGTCACAAGAAAAACAATGGTGTGCTTGGTTTCAACGTAACTTTATTCTTTCATGAGTTATTTACAAGTTTCTCTTTGTTCACAGCCATTGGCATGTTGAAGAGGTTAACACGTGAGGAGCGGATCGAAATTGTGTTGATATCTGGTGAACGCAGTAACCGGGTCATCGCAGCAGATTTCAATGCAGGACACCCTATGAGACCACCCATCTCCCATGCTACAGTCAGCAAACTGCTTGCTAAGTTTTGTGAAAGTGGTTCAGTGTTGGATTTGCCAAAATGTGGACGCAAGAAAACTGTCACTAATGAAGAAACATCAGTGGCTGTCCTAGCTTCATTCAGCAAGAGCCCACAGCGTAGCACTCGCCGCGTGTCACTGGAGAGTGGCATTAGTCGAACATCCCTTCGGTGGATATTAGCTACTCACAAATGGCACCCTTACAAACTCCAGCTACTGCAGCATCTCAACGAGGATGACCCAGATCGGCGCACAGAATTTGCAGAATGGGCAAAACAAAAATTGGAACAGGACCCTCAGTTCACGCAGAAGATTTTGTTCAGTGATGAGGCAAACTTTTATGTGAATGGTGAAGTTAACAAACAAAACCACCGCTATTGGTCTGACACTAACCCACATTGGATGGATCCCTCCAAGACTGTTGGAACAACAAAAGTGATGGTTTGGTGTGGTATATGGGGTACAACGATAGTGGGTCCATTCTTCATCAATGGAAACCTCAAGGCCACTGGATATTTGAAATTGCTACATGATGATGTGTTTCCCTCTTTATGCACTGAAGCTGGCACGTTCCCTGAGTTTTTCCAGCAAGATGGTGCACCACCACATTATGGGTGCCAGGTCCGAGCATTCCTAGATGAACAGTTTCCTGGAAAGTGGATTGGTCGTCGTGGGCCAGTTGAATGGCCCCCAAGGTCTCCCGATCTGACCCCCTTAGACTTTTATCTTTGGGGTCATCTGAAGGCAATTGTCTATGGTGTGAAGATACGAGATGTGCAGCACCTGAAACTACGGATACTGGATGCCTGTGCTGGCATTTCTCCTGCGGTGTTGCTATCAGTGTGTGAAGAGTGGGAGAAGAGGGTTGCATTGACAATCCAACACAATGGGCAGCACATTGAACACATTTTATAAGTGGTCAGAAACTTGTAAATAACTCATGAAAGAATAAAGTTACGTTGAAACCAAGCACACCATTGTTTTTCTTGTGACATTACCAATAAGTTTGATGTGTCACATGGCCCTCTTCCTATTGAAAAAACAAAAGTTGTATCCAAGATGGCCGACTTCTAAATGGCCACCATGGTCACCACCCATCTTGAGGAGTTTGCCCCCTCACATATACTAATGTGCCACAAACAGGACTTTAATATCACCAACCATTCCCATTTTATTACAGTGTATCCATATAAATGGCCCACCTTATAGATTGAAATGGTTATATAAAAAAATAGCCTGGGTTGCATTTTAAGGTAAATAGCTACAAATAATTTGTTGTTTGCAAAACTTGTGCATAGGTTTTTAAAATGTACAATTTATATTTGCATTTCAAAAATGATTTTGTAAACTTGTTTGTGGTTGTTACAGTAAAAATAACTGTTTCCTACTCTGATTTTATGTTTTTTGTCTCATTTTAGATCAATTGTGTTAATAAAATATACCAAAATGAAAAACTAACTGTAAATTCAGACATGTGAGGTTGTGAAAAACATGATACCAAACAAGGCAAGATAAATAGTCTAAGGAGCTTACTGTAACAACCACAAACATGTTTAAAAAAATCATTTTGAAATGCAAATATTATAATGGATTGGATTTATATAGCACTTTTCAAGGCACCCAAAGCGCTTTACAATGCCACTATTCATTCACTCTCGCATTCACACACTAGTGGAGGCAAGCTACGGTTGTAGCCACAGCTGCCCTGGGGTAGATTGACAGAAGCTAGGATGCCATATCACGCCACCGGCCCCTCTGGCCAACACCAGTCGACATCGAACCGGCGACCTTCCGGTTACAGATGCGCTTCCCAACCCCCTGAGCCACGGTTGCCCCCATAATATAAATTGTACATTTTGTACATTTTAAAAACCTATGCACAAGTTTTGCAAACAACAAATTATTTGTAACTATTTACCTTAAAATGCAGCCAAGGCTATATTTTTTATATAACCATTTCAATCTATTTACAGAACAATCAGTTGTCTACATCAAATAAGATGCCACAGAAATTATTTGTGCCACTCCAAAAAATAATTTCTGTCCACTATAAGATAAAGGAGAACATCACAGGCCTCATTGTGAAACCTGGCCCCACCTTATCATATGATTGTGGGGTGGGGCCAGGTTTCACAATGAGCTCACCCGAAACCCTGGCTGATTGTGACCCACACCCGTTTTCACACCTTGGCTCATCTGACTAGGTTGAGCAGTGGTTCCCAACCTTATTTTGCCAGGCCCCCCTTTGTTTTACAAGAAAAATGTTTGCGCCCCTCCCTCCAAGCACATCCTTTAACCACACACACCCATATTTTGCTCCACTGCGGTTTATTTCACACCTCAAACATTTAGTAAACAATTAACTAAATACAAGTAATCTGCAATAAATCACAGGTAGTAAGAAAATAAACTACTAACTCTTTTACGCTATATCCACACCTACACGGGCATTTTTGAAAACACACCTGTTTCTATGTGTTTGGACCTTTCGTCCACACATAAACGGTGTTTCAAATCACCAAAAATGGAGATTTTTTAAAACTCTCTCAGACTTGGTCACGCAACGTCAAAGGTATGTGCCTTTTTTCACGTCACGCTGTGCGCCACGTTATTGTTTACATGAGATGAATTGCAGAATGGCAGATATTCATATTAACAGTATTTTGTCTCTATCTGCAGTTTTACACGCTTACATACGCACACGCAGTTAACGTCCCTCTATTTACAAAGGCAGAGGCGTCACGGTGTAATTATTTTAC
>NW_024582405.1:2389608-2416746 GCF_018398535.1 Haplochromis burtoni | reverse complement strand
GCGATTCTTCATCTCCTGCTTTGCGTTTGTGTGGGTGCCCCGTCAAAAACCTGTCCATTATGCTAGCAGTGTCCAAGTGTTTTTTTTTTTTCCTTTTCATACCGCGCCCCCCCTGCAATGGCTCTGCACCCCCCTTAGGGGGCGGGCCCCACACTTTGGGAAGGTCTGAGGTAGAGGATCATCAGGGGGTCCTTTGTCCCTCTTTGGGGGGATACTCCCACTGGGTTTAAATCTGGGACTCTCCACCATTTGACTCTTAGAACTGAAGAAGCGTCTCGGATGAGAGGTGAAGCATCTTCAAGCAACTTACAGAAGTCCAGACGTTTTTCTTTCCAAGCTTCTTTGACTACGATGACCTGGTTGACTGAGAACTTTCAGTCAATAAAAGTCAATAAATAGTTTTTTAAGGAGAAATGTTTATGTAAAACAATCAATCACTGGTATCTATCTGGTATCTGTTATGAGGTCATCAGTGGATCATAGCTCTATTGTGTATGGAGCAGCAGCAAAAACAACATTACAACAAGTTGGCAGGTAACAATATAGAGCATTGCGGTTGTGCAGCTGCCATGGCCTGTATGCACATTCACCATGCAAGACTCCATTGCTGAAGAAAAAAACATTCTCCAGCACGTTTAGACAAGCCTGTAAAATATTGGGAGGATATAGTCTGGTCAGATGAGACCACAACTGAACTCTTTGGGATGTTTGGAGGTCAGGAGGCACTTCATGTTGCCCAAAAACACAAACAGTGAAGTCTGGAGGTGGGAATATCGTGCTGTGGAGCTGGTTTTTTTTTTCAGCATATGGCACAGGTGCACTTCATATAACTGAAGGAAGTATCAACAGAAAAATATACCAAGATGTTCTTGATAAAAATCTGCTGCCATATACCAGGGTGATGAAGAGGAAGTGAGGGTGGACGTTTCAGCTAAAACAAAGCCATGAAACTCTCAAATCTACACCTGAGCAATGCATGTGACCATACAAGAGGCGTCTTGAAGCTGTCATTACCAACAAAGACTTTTCCATGAGTATACATTTCAGTAAGTGTGTCATTTCTCATTATTACACTAAATTTCTGGACATTTATGGTTTGTTTTCCTTGTATGTGCAGATTGGATGGGTTGTTTCCAACATGATGTTGAGCTCACAGTATCGTGACTATTAAATTATAAATTTTTTCCTGGTTTTTGTTGGCTTAGAGGAAACTCGCTCTCCTCAGGCTAAAGTTAGCTAGCATTAACTTAGCTGCTAATATAAAGGTAGCAGCTAGCAGACTAACCTTCCTTCATAATGTAGCAAAAAGCCAGATGAGCTTCTGTGTTTGTCTTTATATGCAGTTGTGTGGAGCCTGTGTTGCGGGTTAGTGTGAGAACAAATGATCTTTAAAAGGTGGAAAATTTCCAACTTTTACTTCCACTTTCTTCTGAGCTCCTGTTCAGTGACATACCTTTCTGCAAACACCCTGTTATCAACTCACATTCAAGGCAGCAGGTATTTTACAGTCACTGATTAACCTGTTTGAAGAAACTTGAGCACTTGGAGAAAAGTCCATGTACACTGACAGAAAACCCACAAACTCCCCTCAGGAATGTCCAGACCCTAACTCCAAGAATCAGGGCCTTCGTTCTGAGGAAACCTGCTGAGGGGCCCTGACAGCATTACTAACTTAAATTCTGAGCTGGCATGGAAAACGTTCAATAATACAAAAGAAAACAGACCACTGACCCCAAAAGTGTTTGCTATTTGAGTCAAAAAGCAGTGTGCCATTTCTGTAAACTGCTACTTGGAAAAACAAAATGTTCAGTCACGGTTTCCCTGCTAACTCAACAAAGCCACAACCTACTTTTATTCCATGCATCTATACATTATAATCTGCTGACTGAAAGATGTAACATGCACTAAAGTATGTCAGCGATAACGCAATAATTGCAGTTTGATGTAAAGGATATGAAGAAAAAGCTCAGAGTTCCTGATGTTGATTCCTCTCAGTTATTACCCAGAACATCAACACTGGATAATTCTGCACAACCGTATCAGTCAATATCTGCAAATGGGATCTTCTGCATGGCTAAAATTAAAGAAATGTTCAGCTAATAGAAAAAAAATAAGCTGTTAATCTGCAGGTATGCCAAGCCCTCCTTGTATCCAGGTGATTTGATCAGCAGATAAATACAAACCTTTGTGCTGATGAGAGAAGTTGTGATTTATGACCTATTTTTTCTTTTTTTTTTTAAACGCTGCATATAACTGCAGATTAATTTTTGTTTGTGGTATTTTATTACCAGTATCTGTTGCACACCAAAAGCTAGTCTATTCTATTTAGCTTTTTGTGAGAAATTATGGAGCCCTCAAGGTTCATCCAAATACCAGGTGCAGTGGAAAACTGTAAGCAGGTGTGCTGTGTCCAACCCCAGAACATTGCGGAAAATGCAAAGGAACACAATGATCACTTTTCCCTCCAATAGACTGAGGGCTTTCTTGTGGTTCCAAAGATACTTGGAGAATGGGAGGCAGAGCCTTCAGGAAAACAAAAAAACTGTGACAGGGATACATTTTGTTTAACACCCTAACTCAAGATTTAAGCTGCTTAGCAGTTTGGGTTGTATTTTTAGTTTTACTACTTTACATCCTATTTGTTTGGCATTATTTTGCTGAAATAAGCCGAACTTCATGTCCCACCAAACCTCGCTATATATATCCATTGAATATGATAGAAACCGGCATGGCTCAGTAGCGAAAACTGAACCGTAGACTACAGATGCTGATGCTGGAGGTCTCATTGTGGCCACAGTTCTTCATTATGTGCACAGACCTGTTTGTGCACATGGACAGACTCGTCCTTCCACTCGACCTCGAACCTTCTTAAATGAGCTCCAGAGAGAGCGGGAGTCTTTCTGGATCGGGTCTTTAATTGGAATTTGAACTTTTATTGTTGGATGCAGAGACGTCCATGCTCTCTGATGACTTTCAGGGGTGTTTCTGAGGAGAGGAACCTAAAAGCACCAACATTCAGCATTAGTTTGCAGCCTCGTGGGCAGAGACTTAGTCATGACTGAAACTTTTAATAATCTAGGAAAATCCTGAAAATCCTTCCTCGATGATGAATCGCCCACATATTCCTTCCCAAACAACTTTAAAGCCAAAACCAAATCAAACATTGATTTACTTATGGGGAGGCTCTGGTTAATTTTGATGAGTCATATGATTATAATTCATATCAAATATCAAAGTGTGTGTGAATCATGACTTGACATAAGCTCTCAATCCGCCGTGCACCTTCAAACCGCCGCAGTAGGTGGATTTACTGAGCCTCGCTGTCTTTGTGGCAGCCTGACCTGGTTACTGCTCTGACTTCCAGGAACAACTCAGTGTTTTCTCCTGACACAGAAGCTACTCAGCTTTGTCTTCTGCTTTTTTTCCTTTTCTTCTACTCTTCTCCTGCAGTGCCGGCGTGCTGACATTTTTGATAAACTGGGTCGATTTATGAAACCCATCTAGTCAAGGGTTCCTTGGCTGCCTCGATCAAGGGCACAACCTAGTTTTATCTGACCGCACATCTGAACATCAAAACCCAGGTTTTACCCCATGAAAGTGCCCATCTTCTCAGGAAGGAAGTGACATCATCATCATTACCACTGTGGGATCAGCTGACTCAGCAGGAAAAAAGAGACAGAGAGGAGGATAAGGGGAGCACAGAGGAGGGAAGGATATAGGTGGAAATTGAGGAGAAAAGGAGAAATAGGAAAGCCCACGATGATGAAAAGGAAGGCAGGTTTGGAGGAGAGTGAAGTAAACAAAAATGTTTTTAAAATGAGGAGAAATAAAAATTAAGAGGGAAAAGGTGGAGTTATTGAAAAAATCTAGGCCGGAAAACCTAAAAAGGAAAAAGGTAAGGGGGGGATTTGTGTGATGGTGAGGAGACAGTGGAGTAAAGGGGGAAAGAAAAGAATGCAGGAACGAGGAGAAAAGGGGAGGAGCCATTGGCTGGGAGACTCCTTGGAAATTTGCAGTGTGACTCAGTGATGTTTTGAAATTGAGGGAGGTGACGAGAGCGAGGGGGGAGAGAGGGGGGAGGAAGATGATGGGGAGGAGATATAAATACAGCAGGGGCGAGTGAACCCGCCACAGTCAAAGATGCCTCTTCTGCTCATCAGACTCTCTGCTGTCGTGCTCCTCGTCAGCCTCGTCTCCGCCCAGCAGCGCCTCACCTGCCCCCAGGACATCCACACGGGGCTGATGAGGGACCTGTGGAAGCACACCCGGCTGCTGATCAATAGGCTGCCGGTAAGTTCAATAACTGCTTAATACTGCTTTAGAGTTAAGCTCCCACCAGTCATTCAGTGCATCATCAGTCTGATCAGCTACAGCTACTCAGTATTTCAGTTTGTAACACTTTTACTGATTTGTTTGCTGATCAATATCAATTTTCATTTACTGATGAGTCTGCAGATGAAGCCAATCTTGATACATTTTTAATATCAAGACATTAGTTAAGATTATTTATGGTTAATTACAGTTATTGATTAGTACTTAATTTCATTTCAGTAACAGGATTGATGTTCTATCGATCAATATGTGAATTTATTATCAATAAAGACTGCAGCATGAATTTGCCCAGCAAATGAATTAATGATCAGTAATCAGTAATCAGTAATGGGGTGGCTGTAGCTCAGGCGGTAGAGCAGGTCATCTACTGATCGGAAGGTTGGTGGTTTGATTCCTGGCTTCCCCTAGTCTGCATGCCAAATATCCTTGGGCAAGATATTAACCCCAAAATGCTCTCCGATGCATCCATCAGAGTATGAATGTGTGTGAATGTTACTTAGAAAGCACTTAGAACAATGTGCTTGTGTGAATGGGTGAATGCACAAGTTGTGTAAAGCGCTTTGAGTGCTCAGAAGAGTAGAAAAGCACTATATAAGAACCAGTCCATTTACCATAATTCTTTTAAAATTACTTATTTTAAAATATTGATTGTCTGTTTCATACTAATTGGCTTTTATTAACGTCAGAATTGCAATATATTGATTAGTCTCTCAGTCATAACGTTACACTTTTTAAAGTCAAAGTAAACTTTATTGTCATCTCTGCTATATACATTACAGTATATAGCAGAGATGAGACAACGAGGCTCCAGTTCCATTCAGTGCAAAAGAACAACAATAAATATAGTTAAGAGTCGGAATAAGAATAAATATAATGACTGGGGTAAGGGGAGTATAAACACTTTGAGGGGTCAATAACATTCTAAAATTTACAATTTATAATCACGATTTCTATTTAATCAAATCATAAATGCAAATTATTGATTAGCAAACATTCATTTAACATGCATGCATCATCAATAACTTCTAAATTTTGGCATTTTGTGAGGTTTTATGCTATCAACCAAACATGGGGACCAACAATGGGGGTGAGTTTTCAAAGTAAAAGTCTGTCACTGAGTGATATGCTTTGTTAAAAAAAAAATAAATCTGATCTTATTCACAGAGGACTGTGAGCACTGATATGAGTAGGAGTAGTATGAGTCGTCAATCGTATGAGTAAAAGCGAAGCTCCTTGTTTCCACAAAGTGAAAGTCTGAAAAGCTGCCGTTTTTAAACCAGATCAAAGACATGAAATCACATCTGAAAGCAATGGGAGCTCGCACTGATAATGCTTTAAATGTTTAAGGCACTACTTTGACTCACTGACAAGGCTTTTAATAACTTATAACACATACTTGAAACAAGCTTGGGTGTTTTGGTTTTGCGTGTTTAAAGCTTTTATGCTTTATTTTGAAAGAAGAAAATGTGTCATGTAAATTAAAAATAAACTACCAAAACCTTTTGTTATGTAATAATGAATTTCACACTTTCACTTACAGACAGAAAACCATTTCTCCCGGAGGTTCAGACTTCTGCCCAACTTCTGTGTCAAATGTCAGGAGGTCAGTAGTTTCAACTCGTCTACAGCTGAGAATGTGATGTTTTCTGAATGGAGTTTGGTGCTGTAGACCTGGTAGCGGTTTTTTCTGAGGTTTCACCTTTCAGGCATCATGGTGTCCGCCTGGTTTACCTCAACCACAGCCTCCACTCCCCTCTGTAATACTTCACCAGTCCTGAGCTGAGTGTTGCTTGTTATGTTCACACAGAAACACAATAACGTCTGAGCTCCACCTGCTCTGTCCCTCACACACACGCACACACACACACACACACACGCACACACAGAGGCATTTCCAAACTTCTCGCAGGTGACATTCCTGTTCAGTCGAGCATTTTCTTCGACAGAATTAGTGACGTATTCTTACCCCACAGAGAGTTTCATGAGTGAGCTTCCACATACAGATGTGGGGGAAAGTCACGGTGCAGCATGTGGTTATATGGAATTTTGTGAGGTGGACAGAAAGGCCGTGATGTTGCTGAAACTCTGAAAAATCACATGAAGTGAAAATTCAGTGTTTATGTGAAATAAAAACTGGGTTACAGCTTCAGTGAAGCAGAAGATGATGAGATCTTCGAGTGCAGCTGAATGTGTACAAATGTAAAAGTTTCAGTCATCCTGTAACGTCTTCACCTCTCTGTCACGGGTGTATGACGATGGTTTGGTACCTGATGATGCGCAGTGTGTCATTGTGCTGCTCTTGTCTCCTCAGCACGCGATTGGCTGGCTGGAGATCAGAGAGCTGATCAATATCTACCAGAGGAGCGTGTTCAGCAGCGAGGTGATCCAGAAGCTCCTCCACCCACATTACAACGACCTGATGTACGGACTGCAGCACACACTGCGGCACTGCGTGAGTACACAACAGTAACACACATACAAGCGCAACGTGGTCCTGTAACACACACAAAAAATGACCACTTTATTCCGTGTGCTTCTTGTTCAGGTTTCCTCCTCTGAATCTTCAAAATATTCCAAGATCATGAAGAAGCTGGAGAAAAGAATTAACAAGGTAAAAATGTACACACCCTACAGCCCCACCAGTACTACTGCTGTTACCACTACAACTACTGTCTTTTCTAATCCTTCATAGTAACCTTGCTTTGAGGTATTGTGCTGCTTCTGCTGCAACTAGCAGCAGCATACTCATAAATGTATTTATATCACTTGAGATATTCACTCTAACTGAACCGGATGTGCCCGATTGTCTGCAGAGGAGGAATGGCGAAGGAGATGAGGGAGACGATGGAGCACTGAAGGCCATCAGAGAGTTCACCTACATCCTCAGGTGGATCAATGAGCTGACACACCACCACATGCCGTAGAGCTGCTTCATCATCATCGTCATCAGTATTTGTATTATTACAACCACCCGAACCTCCACCACCATCATCAGCATCATCACTGAGGATTATTTTTTGAGGATCACTTTATGTAGCAAAGAGCTTGTTATTAATGTTTTTATTTATTCTTTTAAACTGGAGTTTTGGATGTATTTGATTTTCTGGCACAAGCGCGCCAGAAAATCAAATACAAGTACGACTGAGAAGAACCAGCAACTCGGCTCTGAGTTTTCTTTTTGACCCGACGCACTGATGGACTGAAGTGAT
The DNA here is from genome assembly GCF_018398535.1 of Haplochromis burtoni. NCBI lineage: Eukaryota > Metazoa > Chordata > Actinopteri > Cichliformes > Cichlidae > Haplochromis > Haplochromis burtoni. The sequence goes on along the minus strand of NW_024582405.1, from coordinate 2,409,205 downwards.
GGACTAAGGTTTGTGTAAGTGGATCTTCTTTAACAGAAGAACGTCCAGCAGAACCTCAAATTTGCTTTACAAATGTTTGAAAATTTTGATTTTTAAAACAAGGAAAATGAGGTAAAACTAGTAAAAATATAAGCTGTGTTGCTGGGAGCCTCTTAAAAGATTGTGAATAATTTAAAGTATTGAAAATATTTTACATGTGTGATGAAACATTATGTACAATATAAGTTATTTTGGATAATTTATTGTATTTGAGGACTTACTGAAGAATCTGAAGGATTAAAAATACTTGAAGCTTTATTATATCAACCTGACAGAAGAATAAAACAGGATATTTTTATATTTTAACTTTATGTATATGAATTTGTTATATTTTTAGAGAAATAAACTAGTTTTTATCTTAATCACTGGTGACTGGTCTGTTTCTCAGAGTTCCTGAGAGTTGACAGAGCTTTATCTCCCTCTGCTGGCCTGGATTTGAAACAACAACAGTCTGCAGAGCCTGGGAGTGAAGACTGTTCTCCTTTGTTGACATTCATAGAAAAATTGCTCCTTATGAATGATTTCAGCCTAAAATTCGAGATAAACATTATGAATTATCTGAGAGATGAGCTTGTACTGGGGCGACCGTGGTTCAGGGTGTTGGGAAGCTCATCTTGTAACCGGAAGGTTGCCGGTTCGATCCCCAGCTCTGTCTGTCTTGGTCGTTGTGTCCTTGGGCAAGACACTTCACCTACCGCCTATTGGTGATAGCCAGAGGGGCCGATGGCACGATCAGGGCAGCTGTGGCTACAACTGTACCACAATGCACAGAGTGCTACTGCTCAGCTTCTCGCTCAGTGTCTTCGGTTTGCTGCAAAAATTGGTGCACAGAAGACGTATCCTGAATCAACGGCCTGTGTTTGTTGTCAGCGTTTAGCTAACACTAAAGCAGGACACCTCAGAGCTGCACCACCAAGGAGGAAGCAACTACACGAACTTCAACCCCGAACTCAAACCCCTAAAATCACTGAACGCACATCATGATTCTCCAACTGAGAGAAATCAGGAAGGTAACAAAGTCCAGAGGAAGTGGACGTCACAGCAATAACCAGACGGGAGGCGAATCGACTCTGTGCACAGACACAGGTGAAAATAATGAGGGCGAGCCAATCATAAAGGAGGGGAACCAATCAAACACCTGGAGGAAGACAAGAAAACATGGAAGGAAAGAAGAGGGTTAATTAGAAAGGTTAACTGCCCCACTAATGTTTTTACACCCTCTCCTGTAAGCACAAAGCTGGCACAAATATCTCTCAAATGATTATTTTAAAGAGTTTAAACAAACTCAAAGTCCACTCACTGGGAGATCAGTGGCTGGCTGTAGCTCAGGATCTGCTGATCGGAAGGTTGGTGGTTCGATCCCTGGCTCCCCCAGTCTGCATGCCAAATATCCTTGGGCAAGATACTACGCCCAAGTTGCTCTCCGATGCATTCATGGGAGTATGAATGTGTGTGAATCAGAGATGGGCAGTAAGGCGTTACTTGTAATGCGTTACTGTAATCTGATTACTTTAAAAAAGTAACTAGTAAAGTAAGGGATTACTATTGCAAAAACGGTAATTAGATTACCGTTACTTTCCCCGTAGGAACACTGCGTTACTGCGTTACTAAAACCGTGATTTTTTTTGCGAGAATGTCTCATGACAGTGGCGTAAGCGAGTGCGATGTTCGTGACAACAGCTGTGTGCAGATCAACAATGGATAACATATCGAGTGTGGGAGAGAGTATGAGCGTGCAGCGTTTAAAGCGTGGAAGTACTGACCTTACTTTGAGTTTGATTCCATAAAAAGTGACAAAAACATTAGTGTTCGTTGTGCGTGGGAAGAAAACTTCTTTTTACAGCGAAAAAAACCCCCCTAAACAAGCACCGAGTGCGCAACGACATAATGGGAAATTCACAGAGAAACTCGCGGATTCTTCAACTGACCGCAGCACACCTGCACCAGGGTAAACCTCCGCCTACCCGAGTCCTGCTTTACAGGTGAAAATAGAGCAACAGGACCTCTAGTTTTTGATTTTATTTATTTTCTGCTGTGTTTTACTTGCATCTATTTGAAAGAGTGAGTGTAAACACAAAAAATATGTTATTTTATGTGCTGGAATGTGCAGAAAATAGGTTTAAATGTTAAACTAATTTATTCAAGTCAGAGAATGGTGCATATAATTTTATTTTTGCTTGATGCATAAAGTTAAAAGATTAAAATTGATAAAACAAGTTTAAAAAAAGAGACTTTTCCATTTGAGTACATTTTGTATGATGGATTATGCAGAAAAAGTAGAATTGGGCTGAAAGATCTATCGCTTTATCACGTCTTCAGGTTGTAAATCGTGTTTTTAAAAAGTAACTAAGTAACTAAGTAATTAATTACTTTTGAAAATAAGTAATCAGTAAAGTAACGGGATTACTTTTTTGGGGAAGTAATCAGTAATTAGTTACTGATTACTTTTTTCAAGTAACTTGACCAACACTGGTGTGAATGTAGAAAAGTGCCATATAAGAAACAGTCCATTTACCAAAACTCAACAAATAACTGATTACACTCTGTTAACAGCGACATTCAAACATCCAGCATGTGAGGACTGTTAGAGGGCAGCTGCCGTTAATCAAGTGTCTGCAGCGAGTGGGTTTGAACAGGAGGACTGGGAAGGTTTCAGGAAGAAGGCGCTTAGCAGCATGATGGATCTTTCTCTGCTTCAGAGAACAAAAAAGAATCCAAAGCTGTCAGGATCTCCTTATCCTCCTGTGCTGACCTGCCTCTCTCTCCTCTGTGTGTATTTCAGAGTTCAGTGATCACTCACCTGTGTGCAGTCTGATGATGACTGACCCAGACATTGTGGGTCTGTGGACAGGAAACAGACCCTGTCCCCCGTGATTTCGTCTATAATGTCTGCGAGTCCAGAAAATTTCCCCCTGAAGACAGAGTTAGAGATTCTACTTGGAGTGATCATGCTGATTGGCTGTTGTGGGTGGTGGTTAGCATGTTCACCCAACACACCAAAGACCCCATTTGAGACTGCGAGGAGACACAAACTCAGTGTCAGTGCCTAACCTGGATAAATGTAAGGGTCGTGTCAGGAATGACAAAATCCAAATTCTCGTTGAGGAAGAGTACGGGCTGGTTGGCTGCTGAACAAAGGAGCTGGCTTATGACACCAACACTCAGCCACCTACAATGCAGTTTTGAGATCCCTGCCCAGGCACCTCCATTCCTGCTCACATCTCGTGTCAGGTGACCTCAGTAGGTTACATGATAGGGTTGGGCGAGGTCTCATGGTGGTTTCACTTGAAACCTCTGGAGGTAATGACCCACACCTTGTTTTACAAAGTCATGTGAAGAGTTACATGATAAATAGTGGATCAACGACCCTCTCAAAGCACAACGGCCACCAGGGTTTAAACACCTGGGGCTCTCCAGCAGTTGGTTTTAGAACTGAAGAGGGTTGAATTAGAGGTGAATATCTTCCAGTTGCTTTTTTTCCAATCTCTTAAGACCACCATGGCGTGAATGACTGAGGACCTACACAAACATGTTAAAGCATGCAGTGCTTTTCACAACATGTCACATTCAATGCTTAAGGATACCTTGGCATCCAGACAGAAGCAACCAGGTCGAACCACCAACCTTTCAATTAGTAGCTGATCTTTTCGACCTCCTGAGCTACTGCCACCTACTGCAGTTTTACTGCTACAAGGAAGGTCAGCTGGTCAAAAAGAGATACTATCACAAGCTTCGCATTCATATTCGATACCTTCCCAGCTAATTTAGTCCAGCTTCAACAAAACTGGGTCAATTGACTATGTGCACATTAGCATATGCTACTTCCGGTCCGGAAACTCCTGTGGGGAGCTTTGTTTCCGGTGTCCTATTCGCGCCTGGTTTACGGTCCAAAAAAAGTTAAGCAAATGAATCAAGCGGCGATTTACATTTCTATAGATGTCTTGGGTATTTACCCAATATATCTGTAAATGATGTTCATCGACCGATATTTTTCCCCCGCGCCTCAGGGCAAAAGAGAAAAGGAATTCAAATGTTATATTTCTCAGCTGTCCCTCGTTTATCGCGGGTGTTATGTTCTAAAAATAACCAGCGATAGGTGAAATCAAGTAGCCAATTTTATTTTTTGACGGTGCAAAACGTTTGGTGGACATCGTGGACATACAGTACTGCACTTCAGAGTCACACTGCAGCAATTCTGTACTGTACAGGAGAGACGTCACGGAGGAGATCGTCTGCAGCGATCAGGACGCAGGACACAATGTGACGTAAAAAAAAAGCATGCAAACTTGCACTAAAAAGTCCGCAAAACAGTGAGGTGAAAGGTGAACCGCGTTATAGCGAGGGACCGCTGTAATTTTGAAGGTAAGTCACAACATACCCTTCGTAAATACTAATGTATAGAAACCGTTACCAGCAATCATTCATTTTTTGTGAGGCTTTTTTCACGGTTTGTTAACATGCTGTGTAGGTGTGTACTTGACTAGCTGATATCGACATAACGGGGAAACATCTGGTTTGACTATTCTTCACCTGTAGTTTGAATGCTGAACATTTGCCTGTTTAAATCATAAGACCAGTCACTATACAGAGATGTGCTTCTGAATGTGGACGATGTGTCTTCTGCTGCAGTAATGCAGTTCTGCTTGTGTTGAGTGATGTAAACAACTGATCGATCTAAACGCTTTAAACGTCAAAATTGATCATTAGATTTTTTATGACACAACAGCGGTGAGTGTTCCCACCTTCTGCTCTTTGTAACTTAACGCAATCTTTCCGTTTTTGAGTTTTGGACATGATTTTGGAGGATATCTTCGCAGTAGTGATTGACCGCAAAGTAAAGCTACCGGAAATGCACAACCCCACATCCGGTCTCAAACCAGGAAGTTATCATTTTCTCGTGCACATAGTCAATACTTTTGGAAAGATGGTCATCTGAGAGTTAGCAGCTTCACACATTTGGCACTTTTTTTTGGTGCCAAGATTCAGGAATTGAAACATGTTTTAATGACTTCTTTTCAGACCCAAAGTTAGTGACATTTGACCACACTTATTCGGCGGCATAACGGCTGTAGACCAGTTTAACTACTATTATGTTGCAGCTACCACCTTCTAACCTGTCTAGAAACATGAGGTTTGACAGTTTATAATCCCTGTTTTATGGTCCATCGGTAACTTTATAAACCAAATACAAGAAGAATACATAAAAATAAACGAAATTAAAGGGAAATACGTTAAAACGGGATTTGGATTTCGAGGCTGGAATTTCATTTGAATTAATGGAAGGATTAAAGAAAAAAACGACCTGAAAGCAGCTCTGAGTCACGATCCCCCCCCCCCCTCACCTGTCAGTGGAAACTCCCACAAAGACATCTGGACCATCAGCAGAAGCCACAGTGAGAGTTCCACCCCCACAGTGACACAATACTGAACTCAAAACGTTGTCATTGTCAACTGCTGAGTCAGCCCCTCTGCAGCGGCTACCTTACTCATGTTCAGAATTAAACCAAGACAAGAAATCATTTCACAGTTACATCCCTTTAAGCTGGTTGCATCTTCAAACTTTGGCGCGTTAACACGACACTCTCACATCAAACATATACAATAAGAAAAGAAAAAAATAAGTAGCCATCTCAATGGTTTTATAGCCTTTTGTCTCAGCCATTTTTTCTGTAGTAGTTTGACTGTCAATTACAGGAAATTGCTGCTTTGACATTATCGGGTTTAGCGGGTTTCCTGACATATAGAATTTCATGATTTGAATATCACTGCTGAAGTTTTAATGTCTGAGTTTAAATAACTAGAAACCTCTGTGTGAGTGACTAAAGGTCATTAGCTCAACATCTACTACACATCGGTGGCTGTAAGACGACCCCTGTGTTCGACTACCTGTTTAAGAGACAAACAATTTTTTAAGGCCTTGAAGGCTTTTTCTTTTGTTTTGTTTAACAGTGTTTGGAAAACAGCTGAAACTAGAGCATCTCATTAAATACAGCGAGGCCCGCGAGTCACAGTCATGTGAAAAAGAAAGTACACCTCATGATTATTTACTTTTTGCATGTCTGTCTATATCCTTCAGCATTAATAGTGCCTTCACAGAGCTGCACTGATGTCCCCCATGCCATGACAAATACTTTTAAACTATGAGCTGGAATAATTTTGGCTGACCCAAGAGCTACTCATGTGAAAGAGACTACAGACCTCAGTTAGCATGTTAAAAGTAAAGTCAGTGAGATTTTGAGGTTATTCAACAGAAAAAAAATAATTGTAGAGTACTCATAAATATATAAAACTTAGTTTGTAAATATGTCTTCCAAAAAAATTGATGCATTCTAAACTTAAAATTTATTTATCAAAAATACATAGGAGCACATTTGTAGATGTGAAACCTGCCGTGTCCACCATATTGGAGTACAGTAGCCAGGAAGGACATCTCCCTTCCAGCTATTCACATTTTACATATGTGGCTAGAGACTGGCCAGAAGCTATATGGTTTCGGATGTCACAGAGGGAAATTTCAATTCCTGTCGACTCCTTCAGACTCAGTATATGAAGGATTGTGGAAGAAGGAGTCCCCTTCACCAAAAAATTAAAATGTGAAGTGGCTAAATCACATCCCCTCCCTCCTCACATCAAGCCTCATCTTCTGAGCTGAAGTCATGGCTCTGACACACAAAAACTTGCATAAACATGCTCATTCATTCCTGATATTGTCACAGTTACCTTTGGTCAGCAGATCACACATGCAAACTCCCCATCTCCAGACAGCTAACAAGAGCTGGCGAAGCAACAACAGCTTAATATAAGCTAACATTAAACTCAAATCACTTTCCCTTTGCCTTCTCACATCATATGCAAGATTATTTAGTAAGTGGCTTTATTCAGCTGTTAGCTGCTATCAGGATCTAACAGTAATCTTATGGACAGAAAAGTTCAATATATCCTCAAAACTCATCTCAGTATGGCTGTCATCAGTCATGACTCAAAGACTCGTATCAGACGTATTCGTATTTGATCTTACCAGGCTGATTATAACATGCTTGTTTTTCATAGGCCACTGTAGCTAAGATTATGCTCTTGAATTTGAAGGGATAAGAAAACAACTCAGTTAACTGGAATATGCAATTTACACTGAAACACTGTAACTTTAAATATTAAAGTTCATGACAGTAGATGCAGAAAAGGACTGAAGAAGTGTGGCTTATTTGGAAAGGCTGTCAGAAGAAAGCCTACGCTCAGCACAGCTCAGGTTTGCAAAGTTACATCTGAACAAAGCACAATAACAAGAGATGATTGGACAGATAAGACCAAAGTGGAGATGTTGGTCCATAATGCACCACCACAGCATATGAGCACAAAAACCTCATACCAAACCTTCAGCCCAGTGGTGGAGGAGTCATATTTGGGCTTCTGCAGAGACACTTTGACGACTGTGCTTCCTTGGAAACAGGGTTGTAGTTGTGTAAAGCTAACTTTCTTAAATGGCAGGCCACCCACCGGACCAATACAATAAAAGCTTCAGGCCCTTAAAGTTTCATTTATGCAACAGACCAGCTGTACAGCTGTTAATGATCATTAGTAAGTGTGACTGATGCTTTCCAAGTCTGTGTAGGTGGGAAATCCAACCCTCCACCACAAGAGGATGTGGTATGTGTTTGTATTTGTGTTACTGACGGTTGGCCCAGAGGCACAAAAAAAAAAAAAAAAAAAAAAATCAACAAAAAAACAACACCCAAGCTAAGACTTCTAGGAAACACAGGCATACAGAGTGGTTTAAAAAAAAAAAAAACACACACAAGCAGCTAATTCCATTGAATTAACATTTAGCTTGAAAGCTTGCATGTGTGTTTTAGGGGGGTGGCAAGAAACACTTTCAGCCCTACATCCTCAGAGACATGTGCATGATTTTATTTTTAAATATTAAAGCTAAAAGTATTTGTTTGATCAAATTGAATCTATGCTGACGACACACACTTCTATACTTCCTTTCAGCCTTTTTCCGCACTAAATATATATGTATTAAGTTTGTTTTACAGTTTGGGACCATGCCTTACTCTGTGTGCTAGCAAGCATCGGCAAAATCAGTTCTATGTGCTTTACCATGTATGCAGTACAGCAACTGAGCCACCAGAGCACATGCTGTATGCCCGAATATAAGAAGGCCTGTAACTAAAAACATGCCAAAGATACACGTGAAAGACACAGTCACCTGGCACCTTATTAGGTATAGCTTGCCAGTACTGGGTTGGACTAAAGGTCAACAAGGTGCGCGAAATATTCCTCTAAAGAAGAAACAGTGCATCATAGGAATCCCCCAGCAGCCTAGACTTTTTGTAGCATAACTAAGGAGAATTCAGGGTCACCTGATCCAGCTCTAAATGTATGCTTGGCAAAAAAAAAGTTCTAAGCCTAAACTTAAAAGCAGAATGTCTGTCTCCCAAATCCAAACTGGGAGCTGATTGCACAGAAGAGGGGCCTAAAAACTGAAGACTCTGCCTCCCATTCTACTTTTAAATACTCTAGAAACAATAAGCCTGCGAGAGTGAAGTGCTCATATGTGGTGATATGGTCATTAAGATAAGATGGAGCCAGATTATTCAGGAACTTGTATTTGAAAAACAGGATTGTAAAGATTGGATTCTGGAATTAACAGGGAAACAATGAAGAGGAGGCAATGTGTAGGCTAAAGTCCTACATATTGTCAGGGTTCCTGGGTCGTTGACCCAGTGCTTTCAGTTTTGTTCATGTTCAGTTTATTTTGCCACTTCCATGTGCTCACTTCCTGCTTTTCCTGTGTCAGCTTGTCTCGTGTCATTAGCCAGATTATGTTCAGCTGTGTACTCACCGGTCTCTCATTATCATCCTCATCAGTCTGTGTATTTAAGCCCTCTGTTTCTACTCGTTCGCTGTTGTGTCATTGATGTTAATGTCGTCTCTCTGTATGTATGTTCAAGCCAGCCCGCCCTTCGTTCCTGCCCTGTTCATCCACGATTCATAATAAACCATCTTCAGTTCTTCACCATCCACGAGTCCTGCGTTTGGGTCACTTCCTCGCCTCCGCACACGACACTCCTGACACATATTTGTGCATTTGTACATTGAAGGACATATCCTGGTCAAAAATTACTGGAGGCAAAGGTCACGCCATCAACTGTAAGCACCTGGTTAGATACCATATTTGTGAGAATGTTTAGGGCCAAGTACAATAGCTTCAGTTTTATCTGAATTTAGAAGCAGTAAAATTAGAAGTCATCTAATTTTAGTGCGAATAAACTGCCAGTTACCTAACATAGACCTAGGTAACCTTGTTTTTTAATATCAATGATTTTTTTAAGTCATCAATGTCAGTTTTTTGGATTGTGTTTTCAATTACTGTTGTGCTCTAGTAGACCACAAACATCGTGTCTGCTGGTTTTTCAACCTTCTCATAGAAATGAATCCACAAGCTGCAACAGAGAAAGTTGGTGAAGGTTTCATTTTTAAGCTTGGTTTCAATCTGTACACAGACTGGCAATAAGCAGGCATGCTGCTAGCTGCTACATCGTGCTCGTTTTACTTTGCACAACAATTAGAGTTGTAGCAGAAACAGGATCTGCACTTTAAGGCCTACTTTTCCAAATTCATTACTCGTTATTCTAGTAAAGATGTGTCATGTAATTCAGAGAAACAGTGATGAGCTTGTCCACTTAATTCTTGGTATTGTTCATACTGTTGCCATGATCACTCATTAACACAATAAGTTGGGTAAAAAAGATAGCAGGAAAGTGAAATTTACAATCTCTGTTTCAATAAAGGTGAACTTTGAAATCTGCAGCTCTGTCCGTTCGTAAGGATAATGTTTAAATACTTTTAGTTACTCTAACTCAATTAAGATAAATTTAACGGGGAATACCTAGAAATTATTTTCGTATGCAGTGCAACGGCGTTTTCTCTCTGCACTGATGATTCAGATGTCACTGCACGCCCTGTGGTAGCGTTTCCACCAGAAGAGATGATGCAGGGACAGCGCATCTTCCTGCTGCAATGGCATTTCTACTCTTGGCGGTAATACCTTAACCTCCAGTGGTGATATTTCCACCGGTGCAATGGCGCTCCAACCCACGATGATGATTGCATTTCTTCCCGCCACAGTTTCACTCCCAGCTAATGTGGACGTATGAATATTACACCCATGTATGATTGATTTACATATTTCAAAACCAAAGGTGTTACTCCATTGCCCCCTTAAACTCTGGACTATTTTTTATAGTTCCACCTGAAGTGAATAATAGCTCTACAGCAAACCTGGGCTCGTTGAATCAAAAATAACTTCAGACAGTTTGGCAGGTGTGGCAGTAATCAGGCCATCTGGGTGTGGGTAGAGAAACTGAACTCAGATATCCAAAGATGTGATACACCACAGTTACGTTTGTTTGCCCCCTACCTATTTCCTAGTTTTTGTGTGTCTGTCACAGATCATCACTTTTTCACACCACTATAACGGTAGGGTGAAAGAGAGCAACTGTGGTGCTGTATGAAGGGTCAGGGTGTAGCGGGACATGTCTGAGAACAGCAGGACAATGGAGAGGTGTGCGGCGGGAGTGACAGATGGCTTGAAGGTGGGGGTGGGATTACATCAGGGATCTGCTCTGAGCTCTGTCTTGTTTGCAGTGGTCATGGAGAGGCTGGCTTCTGTGTATACCAAGATGGGAACAAAGCAAACGCTACCTACATCACTTGCACTGTTGTTCCATATATTTTTGATACTGCTCCCAAGTGGCAGAAGAGAGCTACAGCATGCCAACACGGGGCACCAAACCTCTGTAGCACCAATCCAGGACCTTCAGAGCCTTTGGAGTCATCTCTTTAGCCTCTTTGGAGTCTAAAACAGTACTGAAAGGCAGGTTCATGCACATCTAAATAGGAATGTCTTTAATTTATATATTATGTAGATTTACCAACAAACAGTTTAACTGTTTAACCTCCCATCATTCACTACTTTCTTGGTGACCTTGGTGATCTCTCATCTGTCAGATGTGAGTTGGGTTTTTTTCTATCCCCAAATATGGAATTTTCACCTGTTTGACATTCTTTTAGAAGAAGAACTGTAAGAGAACGGGTTTCATGATCTATCATCTTCTAGTTTCTGAAGCTATTCATTCAGCGCTCGGCTAAAATGCAAACTGCCGACCTGCTGGATGTTAAGAGGATAAACTGGAGTAAAAGACTCATTCAGCACTATAAATAAACAAATCAAGATTAGAGGTAGATGGTGTGACTGATATGAGCTGCAGAGGAAAGATAGCAAAGGAAGTACAGGCTTTAAATCTTTCACAATGAGTGCTTTTTAACTACATTGTAGTGAAAACACAAAGGGACTTTCTCCTCACTTTACTAATCTCTGTATAACTTATAAAGAGCTTTCAAGGTCCACGTATCTTCAGAGTGAAAGTTAACAACAACCTCACCAACCTGTTTACAGCATCCAGCAGCCTGAGCGTACGATGTACAGAGATGACTATTTGATGTCGTCAGATGTGTTGCAGCATGTCGCCGCTCTCAAAATAGCACACAGAAAGGCTGAATGAGGGCAGCTGCTTTTAGCAGTGATAGCATCCCATCCATTCAGACCATTACTGTCGACTGCGTTTGCCGCTCAGTGGGTCAGTCGGTGCGTCAGTCAGGCATAAAACCGCAACGCTAAAGCAAAGTAAACAGTAAAAACTTTAGTTATTCAAGATATTGATCACAAAATGCTGAACAAAAGAAAACAAAAAACATTAGACATCAATACATTGAAACGGTTAATTACAAGCATCTGTAAAAAGATGAGTCCCAGATGCTTCTGCAGTGCTACTGTTGAGAAGGCTTGTAGTGCCTCGTATGGGACAGAACCAGCAGGCATGGGTCACATGACCTTAGAAAGCCACGAGCTGATGAATGAGCAGATGAATGTCCTCAGACACTATACCACCAGCAGTCGATGCACCCTCACCTGATCTTTATCTTGAGATCAAGGTTACCTAACCTTGATTTGAAGATAAACTCTGACTGGAAGTTACTCAGTGAGCAGAGTTGCATCTGTGTGCATGACTGCAGACACAAACCAGCAGTCTCACACACACACAGATGGTTTAGTCAAACTACAACCTACACCCAAAAGGTTTTTTTCTTTTTCTAAAATTAATCGTATTGCTCTCGTCCAACTTATAAAACATTTTATCTGCTACAGCAGTAATATGTTTATAAACTCCCAGTGGTTGGGAGTTTAACATATGTATACTGCATACATTATGTACACTAACCTGACACTTTATTACACATGTTCAACTTCTTGTCAATGCAAATATCTAAGCAACCAATGACAAGACATGGTCAAGATGACCTGCTGAAGTTTAAACCATCCTTGAAGGCGAACAAAGGTGATTGAAGTCAACATGTGTGGTTACTGGTCTGAATATTTCATAAACTGCTTATCTGCTGTGATTATCCAGCTCAAACATCTCCAGGGTTTAAACTGAGGCTACAATTCACAAAGAATCATCATCAAAAGCTGGACAGCAGAGGATTGGCAAAATGTGAGCGAGATTTGATTTCTGAAGCAACGTTCACATGGTAGGGTCACAACACAATGGCGTGGATCCATCCTGGCTTGACTCAGTGATTCAGGATGATGGTGATGAAATGGTGTGAGGGATATTTTCTTGGCACACTTTGGGCCCCTGAGCACCAACTGAGCATAACTTAAACACCACAGCTTACATGAGTATTGTTGCTGACCATGTCCATCCCTTTCTCACCACAGTGAACCCATCAAACTGGTTTCTTGAACATGACAATGACTTTGCTGTACTCAAACAGCCTCCACAGTCACCAGATCTCAATCCAGTAGAGTACCTGGTGAGTATATATATATATATACATATATATATATATATAATTTTCGCACATTCACTAGTTTCTGTAACCACTACATTGCTAACGATACTAAGATGCACTGCTGTTAAGACTAACAACCTCAAAGGTCTCACCAACCTCAGTGAATGTTTCACTTTGGATCGGCACAGAGAGTTTCACTTAGCAGTCAAATAATCTGCTAAAAGTCTTAGGTTTGCCCTTCAATTGAACTTTAAATTTCACATTTCTGAGTTCATCCACTCTTTGTTTCTGTCAACAATGAAAGACAAAAACACGCAAAAATAAAACCTACGCCGTCTGTTTTTAATATATTTATCACATGCCTCATATAACGTCATTCAGCAGAACTGCTCAGATGTGTTTACCCAGCGGTTGGTCTTGCAAACATCAGATCTGAAAATTCTATCATGTGATTATTTTAAATCCAGAGGCAACCACACTTTCCAGGTAGTAGCGTCTTAACTTTGTATCAGCCTTCCTCAGCCCATCAGGTTGGCTGGTTCACACCAACACATAAAAAGTAACCTTTACTTCTATGTATCTGTACCGTATATTTGCATATGCATATTTAAATTACGGATTTTATCAAGACTGTGAAGCACTGTGCAACGGTGTGGTTTAAAATGTGCTATACAAATGAAATCGTTGTTATCATTACACATGATGGACTTTGCCACTGTGATGTCAAAGTAAAAAAAAGTACCGGCAACATAAAAACAGCAGTGAGGCAACACTAGCAGCAGCTGCCTGTGTGTGTCAAATAAGCCGTGCCCCAACTTCAAACCGTAATAAAATTCAAAAAGTTGAATACGGTGTTTGTAAAGGGAAACAATCCTCAGCCATAAATTGTTTCTTGCAGCAGACTGGACATTTTAGCATGTTAGACCCAAAACAGAGGCGAGCGGCTTCTTGAGAAGCTGTAAGCTGTAACCACATAATGCCTTTTTTCGAAACGTAACACAATAAACTCACTTATGTTTCTCTATAAAAGCAAACTGAAATGAAATAAAGGTCACGTAAAGTGTTTTATTGTAGGAACAATCGTTCATGATAGTTTGGCCTGTTATCTGTTTAGTTTTCAGACATTTTGTAGCCCACTGAAAGATGTGCAGATAACCTAAATTTGCAAACATTTACATGCACACAAGGTTGCGCAGAGACACAAAAAATCTGTATAGTTTCATAAATCTTACATGAGGTTTGTTGCAACCCTGGAACCATTCATGCACATCAAACAAACATTTTCCACTTAAATTAGAGTGAGCAGGTCTTTCTCTGACCAGGGGGTCCCCTCACCCCGTGCATGCGTATGCATTCAGAGAATGGAAGTGAACTGAAACCTGACCAGGGAGTCTCCTGTGTGTGCACGTTTAGCAGCAGCAGAGTTGTTTTAGAGGAAAAGTCATGTTGATGCTGCTGTTTCTGGTTCTGCTGCAGAACCCACAGCCCACAGACCACAAGAATAGATAGCTGTATATATAGAACCTCAGGTCAACGGAGAGTATCAGTAACTAGACAACACACTGTTGCACTTTATCAGCCTCCTTGTGAGAAGACACTTTTTGCTCTTTTATAGCAGTTTGATTTAAAGTTCCTGATAGAAGATGTCGCCATGCAGTACTTTAGCGTGTCTACTGGTCTTACTGGGAGCTGTGCTGGCAGCTTCTGGGTTTCCTCGCCATCGTAGGGCTCCTTGTGTGTCAGTTTCTCAGCATGTCTCGGAGAGAATGACACAGAAGCAGGCGCTCATAGCGCACGAACTGGTAAGTTTACCTGTGGAGTCCCGCAAGGCTCGATTTTAGATCCTTACGTGTTTTCGGTCAAACTTTGCGTTGCCCTTTAAGATAAAGCGCTAATTTGAGATTTTAATTTAGAAGTTTGCTTCTTTAAAATTAGATGAGAGAAATAATCTGCGAGTATTTTCAGGTGTGTGAACAAACATGAAAATGTCGTAAGGTGTTGTACGGTTTTTCGTGTATGACAAGGATGCCTCTAGATTTCAGATTTACGTTAGATTGATTTTTAGTGTAGACTTACATAGAATGTTTTTTTACATTACTTCTAAGGCAGAGTTGATGAATTGCATAAATTACTTGGACTTATTGATTTATTATTACAAGAAATCTATCGCATGACTTAATGGTGACTATAACAAAATCTGACACACTTCTCAAACTTCACAAGGAGATGAACTGAAACCAGTTCATGTGCTTGTGGTTTGTTCTGATTACCACCGTGTTTCAAAGAGAAAGAGGATATGTGTAAACGTGCTTTTTTAAAAAACAAAAAAACAACTTTGATCACCAAAAGAAAAAAAAACTTTCGTTTTCTGCAAATGTAACCAAACTATAATATCCCTGTAAGATACTCATTGAGACCAAGGCTAAATGTCTGCAGGCACATCTAAACAACACTGACATTATGATATTTATAACACTGATATTATGTTGGCCTGAAGAGGACAATGTGTATATACATGTATTTGACTGTAACATTTATTTATTTTGCCCATTTCTTTGTGTTTGTTTTTGTTGTAGGTCTGTAGGTCTTTCTAAATATTTTTTGATTGTATATTTGTGTATATTTTAGGGGCTGACGCAGCCAGAGGTTGGCAACATTGAACTCTTCAGTTTTGTCAACAGTATTAACACCTCCTGCCAGGTAGGCTCAAACAGTTCATTCACACCTGATGTCTTATTTCTCCAGTTTTCTTACTTCCCAGTAATAACAGCGCAATCAGATTTTATGAGCTAGATCTTTTAAGTCAACTGTAGCCTATATTGGGAGAAATTTGTGTTTAGAGCAAAATGTTTTTACATTTATAGGTAAATTCATCTGTACTACATAGCAGTGAAGACTGAATATCTTTAGCACAACCTCCTTTCATTAGACAGGCCTTTTCTAGAAAATATTATATCCAACTTGCTCATTTTTCCATCTTTTTTACACATTCTTTTGAAATATTCATCGTTTTATTCAAAACACGTTTTCTGTGAGGTGATTAGGTTTGATAGTGCCCGTGTTTTGTTTTAACACTCATTGCTCCACCAACCGAGTCCAAATGCTAAAACTAACCCTAACCCAGAATCATCAGTGACCTTGGTCAGGACTAGTTATTGGTACAATGATCATGAATAAATTGGCCACCTGAGTGAAAGAGCCTAACTGCTTATGCCGTTTTTACTTCAGGAGAAAGTTTTTTGCTAGTAAAAGAAGATAATGACAGGAAAAGCTTAAAGACACTTGAAAAATGTTGCAGATGATATTTAAGGTGATGACGTCTCTGTTTCGGAGGATAAACTTTTTTGGTATTGCTTGTCAGCTAAGGTCCTGGTCACTGTTTGCCACACTGTTAATCTGTAATCTGTTTCTTGTTGTTGCAATTAAATCTGTGAACAAACTAAATGCTGGTCTAAAAAGCCTTTCTTTGCTCCACAGAGAAACGACGTCATAGAGCTGATACATACTAGTTTGGATGTCTACAAACGCATTTTCTCCAGCATCCTGGCACATAGCAACCACCACACCCAAGGAGAGTCCACGGCCTCCGTGGGTCTGCTGGATCAGGTCTCCGATTCCAAGAGGTCTGAGGTTGAGTCGGCACTTAAGAATCTCCAGGATAAGATGGAGGACCTGAAGAACCGCCTGACTCACGTGAACCACAACAAAGAGGAAATACTCCACAGGCTGAATCAAATAAAGGTAACAGGCTACTGATTTTTAGTCTCATTCATGAAACACTCAATGTTTGGGCAGTTTTCTGGGTCAGTCCCACCAGAGTGCAACACAGAACTCAGAAGAAGGGAGGTCGGTACATTGGTGTTTTTGTTAATCTTTATTATCATTCATGCTTTTATTTTTGGCTAAATCACAACAATAGTCCATTCAAGGTACTTTATCTCATGAGAGAAACACTCCAACCATCCAACAAAGGTTTATGAGCAACTGCGTGGTGACATTAGAGGCAAAGACCTTTATTTTAAAAGGAAGAAATCAATAGACGCGATGAGGCCGGCCATGTGCCAGGACCAGCGTTAGATGAAGGACTAAAACTGAAATTAAAGAAACAATCTATTAAACAAATATGTTATAAGTAAAAATTAAATAAATAGATACAAAAAATTACAAAAATTTGCAAATAAATAAATAAAGTGAAAATATTTATCACACAAGAAAAATAAACATGGAAGCAAACGCGATATCTAATTTAACGTATTGTCACATTAATTTAATTTAATTTATGCCCATAATTAATAAACTAAATCCTGTATTTATTTATTATCTTTTTTTCAATATTTACAATTTCACTCCTCCACATAAGTGAAATTGCAGTATGCACAATTTTTGTGTGCATTCTGCATTGTGAGATTGTGAGATCAAACTTTAACTGGTTGTGTTTTTAAAGTATCTGTGTGTTACCTTTGACTACCCAAAAGAGTTATTAAAAATGAAACTAAATCTGGGTCAAAGCCACCGGCTGGTGCTGCTGGAGTTCATGTATTGCTGCAATAATACAGTTTGAGCTTTAAGTGTGGGTTTCGAGCAAAAACAAAACTAGTGCAGGGATGAAGCAACAATGAGGGTTTTATTTAATCACCACCAACAAACGCACACACTCACACACTCAGTAGTGTATTCTGCCTTAATACTGATGCTACTTAAATAAACTAGTGGTTTGTTCTGCCACTAAAAATGGTCTCTGGGAAAAGCACCATTTCCTGCTGATTAATAAGTCAGACTTCCTGCAGCAGTTTTAACTCTTTTTAAACTTTACATCAGAGAGAAATAGTAGATTTCAGACTGTAGGTTTCGGCTTCTTTCAGGTAAGATCATTTTGTTTCCCATCAAACTGGCCCACAAACAGTGTTACACGGGTCTGCACCACAGATGTTAAACTGCAACTAAATAAAGAGATACTGGTGTATCGTTGAAGAGATTACGCCCACAAAAAGAAAGAAGCCCATAAAAGAAAGAATTGACTAATATAGAAACTTTGCAGAAGAGAAACTCTAAAGTCATGTGATCTTTTCAGTTAAAGGTTAATGGATGCAAGAACTTCAGATGTAGTTCAGAAATTGAACATTTCTAGATGATGTCACTGGATTGCTGTTAGCACTGGAGCAGGTACTAAGGAACAGAGTTCATTTGAATGTAGTATTTCATTTAGTAATTAAAACCTTTTTTTTTTTTAAAGAGATGCCAAATGCTGTCATTTTTCTGTAAAGCAAATTTACCTTGTCTTTGGGTATAAATAAAGTTACCTTGACCTTGACCTTTTACATTAAATGCATGAAGATGACTTGTTTGGGCAAAACAAAAGATTTCAAAGCACTCTTGTCTTTCCCTCTCAAAATACTAGAGTCAGAGTTTTATTGTCATTGTCAGACAGACCTCACACAGGCGACAGCTTTAAGAAGACTATAAGAAGCCTGTGCCATGATAAAAAAAAGCCTGAAATTATTAATTTCACATACTTTGAGACTTTAAAAGCCTTTCATATGTGTTGTTATTTTGGGAGCGTCCACAGACCTGCGAGCATTGTAGAAAGAGGTTAATGATTTATTGGAAGTGTATCTGATATTGGTTATATAATGATTCTGTGGAGGAGGCTCCACCCACACTTGTCAGTGTGTTCCCCTGATCATTAACTGGAAGTCGTGTCTGTTTTTGCAGGTTGATGATCTGATGGCTCAGAAGAGAGCTCTGGCTGAGTACCTGGGGGTCTTCCAGGCAGCTTCTGTGATTGCCCACACCAGCTGTTGATCCCACACCCCTTCATCTGAATAATGACCAACAATTTGGACTTTAAATCATTAGCTTGAATTTTCGGTTTAGAAATCTTTTTTTTTTTTTTTTTGCTCTTATTTGTTATCTTCATATTTATAACTTGGTTAAACTGCCTCAGGTTGACCATTCAGTTCCACTTTTACAGTTACTTATTATTTATTCTCTTATTTAAGACCATGCCTCATTCCACTGCTCCACTTAACTGAGTTATATTTGTTTTGGTAGTAAATTAACGTGTGCTATTTATGATTTATTTATCTTATTTATTTTTTTTGCTGTTATTTTAAAATTGTATTTTGTTTGTTTAAATAAAATCAGAATTTTGCTGACCCAAGGCTTAAAGTCTGTTTGCATGATGAGCTTTTTGTCTTTTTCTAACAGAAAAATATCTCGGTCCAATCACCTCAACCACATGTTATATGAACTCATTGTCAGGTTTCACAGACGCTGAAAGCTGTTCACTTTGATTGCAATCTAATACTGTGAATAATAGCAATGATGACGACATTCTGCAAAACAGAAACACCACAGTTGCTTTACTGTTTCAGTCTTTCCATCAGATAATGATGCAGCAGTGATGCACATAACTTGCAGACAAATTATTACTGCTTAATATGCACCGCATCACTGCTGACCCATCTACGGTTAGGGTTAGGTTAGATTAGGGGAAAAGCTCAGATATATTTAAAAACCTTTAAAATGACTGGAAACCCCAATCTACAATTAATACTAGGGCTGGGTATCTTCACTAATTATTAGAATTGATTCATTTCCGATTCATAAGGTTTGACTCAATTCAATTTTGACTCAGACAGTCAGAAAGATCATAATTCTGATCATTTATCAGTATTGACACTTGTGAGACTTCATCAGAGGT
>NW_024582405.1:2353686-2377803 GCF_018398535.1 Haplochromis burtoni | reverse complement strand
GAGATTGAGAATTTCCTTTTAGTTCTCAGTTTATTTGATATTGACAAAAGTTAGTCAGTTTTGTCTGTTCTTCTGTAAAACAAACTAAGATTTATTTTTAGAATTAATATTTTGTTTCTAAGTGGAATTGACAATTTAGTCTGTTTTGTTTGTTCTATTTTGAAACTTAAACGCTTTAGCGGCTGCCTTTTGTGTAGTTTGCAATATTTGCCTTTATTTATCTGAAAAAGTCTCATGTTCCTTAAGTACATCTACCCTGTTGAACTTATTATGGGAAATAAATATTTAAATAAAAACAAGCTGCTGATTATTTCACATTTTACTTGTGAGCAACGGCACATTTAAATCTTACAAATATAGTTATTTGGCTTATATCGTGATAGATATCGTTATCGCCTGAAATGAAAAAAACATACCGTGATATGAAAAAATCTCATATCGCCCAGCTCTACTTTGGGGTGGCACCTGGGGTGGCCAGTCTGGTTGGAGGGGTGGCCTGTGCCACCCCGCTGGACACGCCACTGACTCAGGGGGCTGAATAATTACGCACACCCCACTTTTCAGTTATTTATTTGCAAAAAATGTTTGGAATCATGTATGATTTTTGTTCCACTTCTCACGTGTACCCCACTTTGTGTTGGTCTTTCACGTGGAATTCCAATAAAATTGATTCATGTTTGTGGCTGTAATGTGACAAAATGTGGAAAAGTTCAAGGGGGCCGAATACTTTTGCAAGCCACTGTATATACAGTGCACGGGACAGGGATTTCCAGGGGATGGAGGGGAAACAGGTCCAAAACACACTCCACACTCCACACGGCCACTCCTCACTCTCCACACTCTTCTTCGGCACTCACGCTCAAGTTCTCTCCACACCTCACTGGCAGACTCAGGGGAACAGGTCAGGAACCAGGGACGGGTTCAGGAATAAGAGTTACTCTCAATTAGCAGCTCAGGCAGTCAGGTAATCATGCAGATTCACAGCAGGTGGGTGACTACAACAGGTGCGTAGGCCAGGGGCAGAAGCACATCTGAGCTCCGCCTTAAAAATATTCTGCAGTAGATCAAAAACTGAAGAAAACCATGAATCAAGATGTGAACATTACCTGATGCTGCTGAAGTGATGCAGAACAAAGTTATAGAGCGATAGGAAGGAGGCAATTAGGGATGGGGATGAATGGACCAAGGTTCATTCATCCCCATCCCACATGCAGGGCCTAGGGGCTGGGCACACTGAACAGTGTTCATTCAGCCTCACATCTGGTGCCGGTGCCCACTTCTTAATTTTAAATCGCATGTTAAGGGTTCATGGGAGGGGCTCAGCTGACACTAGCTGTTATCTGCCAGAAGGCTGTCTACGCCATGCCCCTCCCCTGTTTTAAATGCACACAGGTGTAAAAACAGGTACTCACAGACACACACTGGCTCTGTCTCAATTCAGGTCTGCACGCTTGAAGTACGCATTTCAAGTGCAGTTACGTCACCGCCACGCGACGACGGCTGTCCCAATTTGAAGTGTACTTCAAATGCATACTCCAAATGCGCCGTCGATTTCCCCAAATATCAAGCGTGGTCCGGTGCACGCTTCGTGGTCCCATATATCCCACAATTCATAGCGCGGCGGTGGGTGTGGATAATTTTGCCGCAAAATACGGCAGAAGGGAGCGGCCGAAGAGGTTTTTTTTTTTTCCAAACTTTATTGAACTTATAAAGCGAACAGTCAGTCATTCCAGTTCAGTTTGTACAGTAGACATACAAGGCAAATAAGAAGGATAAATAAATAAAGGATAAAAAAAGAAAAAAACGGGGGGAATGTGACAGACTTCATAACAACTTTGTACTTGAAAGTTGTGACAGCTCATTCGTTAAACATTTCTGAATGAATTTCAATCAATGATAAACCTTTTTTATTGGAAGTTAATTTAAGAGAGTTTAAGTAATATTCAATTTCAATCAAAAACAAATTAAATGATGGGGTTGAGTTTTGAAATTTACATTTATGTATGTGGAATTTCCCTAATAAGATGGAGCGGCCGAAGAGTGAACTGTCAAAAGTACTGAATATGACGTCACTTATTTATGTGCGAATGTTTAATAATTAAAGTCAGTCATATATCCACAAACACAACAAGCTGAAAGTCAGTGATATATGTATATGTGTGTATGTGTGTGTGTGTGTATATCATAATAATCTGACAATACTATAATATTGGCCATATTATATTTACATTACCACAGTGAGTTGACTTTAGTCTCATGAACAACATTAACTAATTGTTATTTACTAACTAATCTTAAATGACTGTTCAGCACAGAAATGAAGCCCAACAATCATGTTTTACAGTCCCGTGGTCTCAGCCTCAGATACTCAACTAATCAAAGTGATGTCATGACAAAAATGAATGACAACAAAACATTTTTCTCCTTCATTTCTGTCAAACAAAGCTGTATGTAACGTGTCTCGCGGTTAGTATCATGGTTGCTAGGCAACCTGAACAGCGCGAAGAAGCGTATACCGTCCAATTTCACAAGCCTCTCACTTCCGCACTTCTTGTACTTATAGTACGCACCGTGCGTAGTGCGCGTACTTCAAGCGTGCAGACCCTTTTGGGACATTTGGGACACAGCTACTACCTTGGGCATCTGCGGCCTCAAAAAATATGTTGTATTATTAGTACTGTGTGCTGTTCAGTAACATTGTCATTTTTTTTTATTTATATGTTGCTTGTTGCTGTGGTCTTTCTGCTGTTCTTTTCCCTCTCATCAAGTTGTGAAGTAGATTTTCAGTGGTTTTTTCTCTCTTTTTCTTCCTGTTAGCTTTCTCCCCACTTTATTTTATTTCCTCTTCTTCTACTCTGTTCCCTGGTCTTGTCCGTTGTTGTTGTAATTACTCAAAATAAAAAAAATCCTAATAAAATATGACTATAAAGTGCTTAACCCCATGACCATTATAGCAAATGCTGTAATGCTCAACTTGTGAAAGTGAATGACTTTTTGGCCTTCTGACAACAATTCTAATTGCTACACTGCTGGACAGGGAAAAAAAGATTAGAGGTAAAGTCTTAAATGCTCAAGTAGATATTTACCTGAAGTCTGTTTATTTGGTCCATAGTTAAAATATATTTTTGAAAACTCCCATCTCGACTGTGAGAAAGTTTTAATTCAGTTAGAACTTCTCAGAACTTCTCTATCCTTTTCTTTGTACTTGATCCATTGTGATACTTATATACAGAGATGGGCAGTAACGTGTTACTTGTAACGCGTTACTGTAATCCGATTACTTTTTTCAAGTAACGAGTAAAGTAAGGGATTACTATTGCAAAAACGGTAATTAGATTACCGTTACTTTCCCGTAGGAACGCTGCGTTACTGCGTTACTAAAACCGTGATTTTTTTGCGAGAATGTCTCATGACAGTGACGTAAGCGAGTGCGACGTTCGTGACAACAGCTGTGTGCAGATCAACAATGGATCATATATCGAGTGCGGGAGAGAGTATGAGCGTGCAGCGTTTAAAGCGTGGAAGTACTGACCTTACTTTGAGTTTGATTCCATAAAAAGTGACAAAAACATTAGTGTCCGTTGTGCGTGGGAAGAAAACTTCTTTTTACAGCGAAAAAAACCCCTAAACTTCCGAGCAAGCACCGAGTGCGCAACGACGTAATGGGAAACTCACAGAGAAACTCGCGGATTCTTCCACTGACCGCGGCACACCTGCACCAGGGTAAACCTCCGCCTACCCACTCCTGCTTTACAGGTGAAAATAGAGCAAAAGGACCGCTGAGTCTTTGATTTATTTATTTTCTGCTGTGTTTTACTTGCATCTATTTGAAAGAGTGAGTGTAAACACACACAAAAAAATTATGTGCTGGAATGTGCAGAAAATAGGTTTAAATATTAAACAAATTTCTTCCAGTCAGAGAATGTTGCATATAATTAAATTTTTGCTTGATGCATAAAGTTAAAAGATTAAAACTAATAAAACAAGTTTTAAAAAGAGACTTTTCCATTTGATTACATTTTGTATGATGGATTATGTAGAAAAAGTAGAATTGGGCTGAAAGATCTATCGCTTTATCACCTATTCAGGTTGTAAATCGTGTTTTTAAAAAGTAACTAAGTAATTAATTACTTTTGAAAATAAGTAATCAGTAAAGTAATGGGATTACTTTTTTGAGGAAGTAATCAGTAATTAGTTACTGATTACTTTTTTCAAGTAACTTGACCAACACTGCTTATATATATTACATATATTGCATGACAGTTTCTTTAAAAGTCATCTTGGAGAAAGTGTGTGGAGAGGGCAACTTTAAAATCCTAAAGTGGGTCTTTACTGCATCCATTATCCTCCTCTGTGGTCTTTCTTTTTTCCTTCTGCTTGGCAGCTCCATGTTCAACATCTTTTGTCCAGTATATCCACTGTCGCTCCTGTGCACATGTCCAAACAATCTTGGTTATTTTTTTGTTGGTGCTTCATTGTGTTTGATGACGTTAGTGATCTAAAAATGTTAGCCCACTACTGAGGCTAGAGCAGAACAGAAGTGTCACTTTGTTGAATTTTGCAGAAAATGCAGAGTGAGTTTAATTAGTCCATGACCTAAAAATACCATCCGCACTTAAAGTGGTCCATACGTGAAGGAAAGTGCCCTTGGATGGAAAATCTTTCAATAAACTCAATAGATGCATCTAAATTCAGTCACTATTTCTGAGGTGGTAGCGAAACAAGCGGAACGTATTCAATGAAGGAAACCCCAAACTCTGCACGATCGCGGTAATAAGTTTCCCTGCGCAAGATCATCTCAGTTTGTTACACTGGGGCCGGAGCTCTTCAGCCTGATTCAGTTATTTAACTTGAGAACAAAATGTGTAAAAGTGAAAAGATTATGTAATATGTGTGACACTTATCTGAATAGGAAGTTTCACTAGTGACACATGTAAATGATGTGGGAGTGTACAGGACATAACTGCCCACAATTACATGCTATACAATCTTTAATTTATACTATTTATTTAAAACTAATAAAAGGTTGGATTTAAAGATTCATATTTACCTGTTTAGATTCACAGGAATAACTGTAGCATCAATTGTTCTCTTTACTGGAGCTAAAAGACTGGAAAACACACCAAAATATGTATTTACATTGGGGTGTCTACAAACTTTTGGTTGTCCAGAAATAAACGTGGAATGTTACATGTACTTCTGTTTCTGCAGTGTCACATTAAAAAACATTAAAAAACAAACACATTTTATCAAGAAAGAAACAGAATGATAAAAAAGGAAATAACGGATAAGACGAAGAAGCAAGTGGTACTCGAGATATTGGAAGAGGACAAAGACATTTTCTAAATGGAAATACATTTATGTGTTTCCTGAGACATCACGGTGTATTCTCCATCTCTGAACCAATCACACAGGGAATTTCCCCCCACCTGATGATGTCACGAAGAATCGCAGGAAGGATCAGCGGTTAAACTCTGAGCATAGTCATTCACACCTACCTACCTGCACACTAATAACAAATACATATTTTACAAACCTCAGCTTAGTCGGTCACAGATTTTCACACCTATAAGGAGGAAAATCTGCTGAGTCAAAGTAAATGAGAGTTAGTTCACAGGTTAATTAAAACATTCATTAATTAAAGACTGAAAGTGACCATCTATGCAAGCCCAAGTCATGTTACCAGCTTTGTTATATTACTGTCTTTGTGAGAACTGTCACGCAAACACAACCACAACACAAAGGTCATGACTTTACAGACAGATATTTCATAATAATACAATAACACACACCTCATATCACCTTGGTTTGTTTCACAACTTACATCAGAAGGTGTGAAAGGTCTTTCGTTCCAAGACATTCATGTTCCTGAACACAAAGTTCCCCATTTTTTTTCTTTACCTCAGCGTGATCTCACATTTACTGACTTGTGTCCATGTATGAAAAATTTATATTTTCCACTTTCAGACGGTTTCACATGTTGAGACTGAAGGGACGGGCAGTGACGTCATTTCCATGTAATTTCACATTTCACACAAGAGATGTTAGTTGGAAAATATTTCAACACTGGAATTCAGAATGTTTTGTTTTTTTTTATCTAAACTTTGTTACTCTGGGTTTAGATTTAAAAAAAAGTCATGGCTCAAAAGAGCTAAAATACAACTGTTGCTATTTTTTTTAACTTCTTTTTGGTTGCCAGGTTGATGACAAATTATATACTTCAGTTATGAAATATACTTCCTGTTGACTTAATTAAGAGACTGATAGGTACCCTGACAATCACAAGGCACTAGAATGGAATTGACCTCTAACTTTTTGTTTTTAAACTCAGATAAAAGTGAGGTTATTGCACTCATCCTAAAAGTCTTAGAAATGGGGTATCTGACCAAATGCTTACCCTGGATGGCATCACCTTGGCCTCCAGTAACACTGTAAGGAACCTTGGAGTCATTTCTGACCACATATTAAACAAATATGTAGGACTGCTTTCTTCAATTTGCATCTTGTCTCAGAGGGACACTGACAAACCAGTTCATGCATTTATCATTTCTAGGCTGGACTACTGTAATTCTCTATTATCAGGATGTCCTAAAAACTCCCCGAAAAGCCTTCAGTTAATCCAAAATATTGCAACAAGAGTACTGACAGGGACCAGAAAGAGAGAGCATATTTCTCCTATATTGGCTTCCTTCACTAGCTCCCTGTTAAATCTGGAATCAGATTTAAGACCTTGTAAGACTGCAGGCCTACTTGTTGTTCCTAGAGTATTTAAAAGTAGAATGGGAGGCAGAGCCTTCAGTTTTCAGGCCCCTCTTCTGTGGAACCAGTTTCCAGTTTGGATTCGGGAGACAGACACTATCTCTACTTTTAAGATTAGGCTTAAAACTTTCTTTTTGCATATAGTTACAGCTGGATCAGGTGAGTCACTGAGTGTTTCTTCTTCACTCACCCTTTTTCACTCACTGTGTGTTTATACACCTCTCTGCACTGAATCATTAGTCATTATTAATTTCTAGCTCTCTTCCACAAATTTTCTTTGTCCTGTCCCACCCTCACCCATAAATGTTCACATCCGCCCCTCCCTGAGCCTGGTTCTTCCTGTCTGTTAAAAAAAGAGTTTTTCCTTCCCAGTGTTGCCAAGTGCTTACTCATGTGGGGTCATATACTTGTTGGGGTTTCTTTCTAATACTGTAGGGTCTTTATATGACAATATACACACCTTGAGGCGACAGTTGTTGTGATTTGGTGCTATATAAATGAAATTGAATTGAACTGATCTGATTCCTTTGGTTGCTAGCAAGTTGCTTACTTAACATTCTTATAATTTTATTGAGTTTGTTCTTAACTGCAAATAAAAACACTGGATATAAAGCAGAAGAAAGTTAGGACACTAACAAAAATAAATGATAAAAAGAAGACGAAGCAAGCATCTATTCAATTCAGACAGCCACAGCTTCAACATGAAGGCATAATGACACTTTCGTTCTCATTAGCTGATCTCAGTGCAGTCAGCACTTGCAACTACATGTTGGTGTGAAATAAAAAAAACAACTTTACTTCTGTTTTCTATATGAAGTTGAAAAATTTAAGCATAACACCAGTAAGGAACTTTCATTCATCTTCTGCCAGCCCTGTGGTTTATGATTGTGTGGGTTATTGCATGAAGTAATAGTGTGTAACCCACGGCATTCCCCCCACTCCACTCCAAATTTAACCCCACATTAATGAAATACGTAGAAACTTTTGGGTGTCCACACGATATTTCAAATAAATGACTGAAGGTGTGAAAACAGCATCTGTGGGCCTAAACCTTTCGAGGAAAAGGAATATATATTCACAGTACACTCGCTCTTCCTTCTGGACTGAGGTGCCACCAGTTTTGGCATTGTGGTGTCCTGTGTGATGCGTGAAGGGGTTACCCCTAAACCCAACCTAAGAGTTGGGACTTTTCTTACAAGAGAAAATGTGATGATGACTGAAGAAAAAAAAGGTCCAGGTTTCTCCAGAGTTTAGAAACTCTGAATCATCGTGTGTCAGATGAATGTGGACAGAGACAGGCTTGGAAGATTCAGCCTGTGTTCGCACCTTCTGAGTCAGTGGGCAGTCCTGTCCTGAGCTGCAGACCACCCTGCACATAACCTTTCACACACAAATATAAAAAACGCTTTCTCCATGAAGTAAAAGTAAGATTCACACGTGGTCCTGACCACTCATACTAGCCTGAACAAAAATTTTCTTTATTTAGGGGAAAATCACAAACTGTATATAAAAGATGGATGTCGCAATCGCAATCATTAAAACCACACAGTTTTGTGGACTACTGTTTTGACACTTTGGGTTTGCATTTCATCCATGTCCTGTCTTTTTTCTTTTCTTATGAAGACACACGTGACCATATTTGGAAGAGAGTGTCACCCAAGCACATGCAGCTAATGCTGCATTTAGCTAGCCAGCTTGATTAATAAGATTTATTTTTAATTTGCTTTGTTAATAAATGAGGAGCTGAAAACAGCGGAAAACTAAATTTAATCAACTGAAACGTCGCTTCTTTAGAACATCTTTAAGTAAAACTAAACTTTGAGCAAACCACAGCAGCATCCACTCAAAGTGTCATAATCCCTAAAAATACACTTCATATGATCAATACTGAGTTTTAAAATAAATATCTCCTTGCATAACTTTTAATAAAACAATTGTTAGATTTAGAGATCAAAAATAGGTCTGATAGTTTGAGTGCTTAAGTTGGTTATTTTGACATGGGGGTCAATGACACTGCAGTTCCTTTAATGTCCACTTAAGACTGGCTACAAAAGTGACTCTATTTCCACAGATTTCCATGTTAAAATGGAATTGAACTTTCAATTCAACTCTATTTATATAGCGCCAAATTACAGCAGCAGTTTGGAAGGCTTTGTTTTTGTAAAGTTTCAATAGGCTCAAGGCGCTTTATATTATAAAGTAAGACCCTATAGTAACACAAAGAAAACAGAGAAAACCCCAACACTCATATTACACAGCAAAATCTCCAGTGTTAAATTAACACTGGAGAGTGTCTATATGGGTCCACACCTCTGAGTGTTAAATACAACACTGTTGTGTGTTAAATTAACACTTTTGACAGTGTTATATGTTTAAAAGTAACCTAGTCAGTTTTGCAGATTAACAATGGCTAACACTGAGCAGTGCTGATTTTCTAACACTGGAATATTTCTAACATTTTGAGTTATTTTCCAGTGTTAGAAAATCAGCACTGCTCAGTTGAATTTCAATAGAAATTCACCATTGACAAACATTTAAATGCAGACTGATGCTTGATAAGAATCTGTCATGACTTCTTTAAAACTGAGACAAACTTCTAACTGTGAAACCCCAGACCATGTTTTTGTCTACGCACGAGGCTAGGGGATACCCACATCATATCACACCTGAATGCAATCACTAAAGCGTACCTGTCTGCTTTCCTGTCTGTCTTTCCTGTTTCCTGCATTTCTTTGTCTCCCTCCTGCAGACCTCGGGGCCTCATCTGAACTCAGCCTCACTTATGGCAGTCGCTTTAGATCAGGACAAAGGTTGCGTCTTACTCGCTTTAGCTCTTCCTGTGTTAACAAAGGTGGCAGAAGTTGCAGAAATTTGCAGACTTTCAGGACTTTCACCACTTGCATTGGTTGTATTTCATGCACCATGTTTAGCTATAAATTCTGTGCTGCATAATTTACACAGAATTTCCTGTTTGGAAAACTGCTCTGAGATTACATTAAACTGGATTGCAAAAAAGGTCTTGTTGTAAGTTGTATTTTTTTCCTATAAGTAGAATAGATGATAAAAGGTGGTATTCAGAATACAGTTACTTTGTTGAAATAAAGGGATTACATGGCGGTCTTTTCCTGATTCATATGTTAGGCTATGCCCTCTCTATTTTTGGAAACCCAAACAAAACACACATTAAGAGGCTGTAATGCCTGTGTCTCAATCTCGTGTCTCATAATAAAGTGAAGAAATATTTTTAAAAATGATTTAATATGAAGGGAATAGCTATGTTACAGGCATAGACCTAAAGAATGTAGCCTCATAGGCAGTGTAGTCCGTGCTGCAGGGAGAGTGGACTGCTATACCTGTTATGTGTCTGTGAGCGCGAGGAGGGAGAAAAAGGGGAGTGGAAAAGTACGAGTTGTCATCGAGCAGAAACGGGAGCTGGAAGCATGTAAATATAATAATAACCACTGCAGCCAAGAAGAGTGCCTGACAAGCCCAGTTGTAAGTAAGCTATTAAGACTCGACTGTACACTGTGTTCGTGTTTTCCTCCGAAACAATAAGTTCCGTTGGAGCAGCCTTTCAACGCCTCTCTCTGTCTCTCGCTAGCAAAGTTGACCCAGACAACAAAGTAAAGCTAGTTTTCAGCTACGAGCCCGACACGAACCCGACGTATTAGCCAGAGGTCCCTTTACTACGGTTCGGAGCCGCACCTGTTTTATATACGCACAGAATAGTTTTCTATATGAGATCGCTGCAAAAAGTGCAGCCTTACCTAATGTCCACCCTACTGTTACTCATTTATATTAAGATTTAAAAATCTAGTTGCTCTTGGTATGGCGAGTATCCTTCAGTAATAGTAATAAATCACACAGCAATAGTACATTCATGTAGTTGTAAAAAAGCATGATAATATATTAAGTAATCCAAAGTATTCAGAATATGTTACTCTCATTGAGTAACGTAATGGAATACGTTACAAAATACATTTTGGGGCATGTATTCTGTAATCTGTAGTGGAATACATTTTAAAAGTAACCTTCCTAACATTGATTGTAAGGCTTCAAATGACGGCTTCAGAAACCAGTGAGTGATTTTAAATCCAGGCTATGAGTAAAACCCACCTCTGTGTATCTGTCTTATCACAGGTAAGAATGCAGAATAATCATCTTTGAAATCGTTTCCATATCATCTTTTTTTTTTCTAACTCATCATCTGTGGCCATTTCTGCTGAAACCTCTGCTTTAGGTTGCATTTTTCTTCCATGGCAGCCAAACACATTACAGGTGCCTAGGGAAAGTCCTGCAGGTTAAACTGGGCTGAAGAAACATTGGAAAAGGGTTTGCTGTCATAGCAACACTGGGGAGTACAATAAAACTCTATTTTTTGTTGTTTTTGTCTTTGCATGAGTGTTATACTAGTTGGTGCAATACAGACATTAAGGAATTTTAGATGCTGAGCTATAGAGATATCATCATAATAACAAGAATAAACATAATTTTGCAAACTGAGCAGTCTTTTTTAACTAATGGAACAGCAGAATGCATTTTTTCTACGAAGACCTCTTTCCTCACTTACAGTAAATCTTTTTCCCTGAAGGTCAGACCCTTCTGTGGTCACACGTTATTTTTGTTGGTTTCACTTGATATAAATTTCAACAGGGTTTTTTCCACACACTGCATGCTGCACTAATATTTTCAGTGTTGCTACTACCAAAGAATAAATATATTTGCATGAACGGGCGTGGAGCTAACAAGAAAACCCTTACATCACGTCTGTTTCCTTTAAACTGAATGGGGAACTGCTCGCTATTCTGATTACTCAATCGAGGCCTTCACACCTAGAATGACATAGTTTCCTCTCATCATCTTACCTGACATTCTCTTTACTGTCCATTGCTCTGTATAATAAAATACAATGCTTCAGCTTTTTACAGATTTTTGAGTTTATAAGCAATCAAGGCCTGATATGAAGCTGCAATATGAAAACATAGCATCACATTAGCTTGTACAGACATTTTCAGCAATAGTAGCCTTCTTAAGTTTTTCAATGAATCTTCAGACACAAACTTATCTTAACAGAGGTGATTATTCCTGATTATTCCTAAAAAAAAAAAAAAAAATCCCACAGCTTTCATGATATCTACGAGCTAATTCTCCTTTCGAATGTAACCAGGAAGGGTACAGCTTGGAATAATGAATTTATTTATTTCAAATTCAGATTTTAATACTTACATTATTTTCAGCTTTCTAAGTCTTTATCTGCTTTTTCTTTGCAAACAAACTGTGAATTCTTGGAAGTCTTTAGGAAATTCCAAGGCTTCATTGTCTTAAAATTAAAAATGGAGGTTTGTGTAGTGAACAATCTTTTGCTTTTGGGAGATCAGCATGCTCACATGGTTGCCAATTCTATTGCATTTCACTTATATTTGAAATCCTATTAATCATAATTGTCTGTCTATAATTTTTGAGTAAAACCTTTAACCCTGTGAAGACTGAGTCATTATCAGAGCTGTGTAGCCCAAAACAACTTTATTGGAAAAACACAGAGTTTTTGATGCATTTCTGTAAGAACTATTTTTGTAACCTTACATATTCTCATCCACATTAGGGTTGTGGTCATCATGGAGAATGACTTAAACTGCAGTTATACCATAAATTATCATGTCTGTAATCCCTTTGTCGTCTATGAGCTGGGTTGCAGTGTAATTGGGGGCTTGCCCAGGATAGTTTTTACTTTGAATTGCAGTTTTGTATATATGGGAAAAATTAAGTGAAATTAAAATTTGCAGTGTGATTTAACAGTCTCTTTTAGTTGCTTGAGTGTCCCAGTTGCCAAGTTCTTTTTCTTCTACTCTTTATTTACTGTTACTGTTTACCCATTATGTTTAGCTAATATTTCTATTTCGTTTGCTTGCCAACTGATTTTCACACACTCACAGCTGCAATACATAGTGTCATGTCGTTAGCTTCATAGCATAAGTGCCTAAGTCATTTTTTGGTCAAATTGAAAATATCAATTAAAAATATGCATGTGATATTTAGAAAATTAGTTTTTTCTTGTTTTCCGAAAACACAAAAAAATGACTTAGGCACTTATGCTATGAAGCTAACGATGTGACTCAGGTAGCTGTGTATTTTCATTTAGTCTACTATTCACATGTGCAATGCTTTTGAGTGGTTAATTATCTTCCTTATCGTGTAATTTTAACTGGTATAAACTGCTGCATCTGACAGAACGTAGGCTACTCTGGGTCTTAACAGCATGCAGATGTTTCAAAATACAAGTCAGGTGATATTTTATATCTTGTGTACATGAGGGTTTGCTTTGTGGTTTGGAATCTCTCACCTTATGATAGTTCACTGGCCACAGGAAATCCTATACTAATCCTATAAAAATGTAGGGAATCCAACTAGGCAGATTCAATGCATACTTATTACTGCTTTGAAAGTGCATGTGTAAACATTCAGATGTTTAAACATGTAAATATCAAAACATGTAACCAACAAATGGGTACATAACTAGCTCTATACCCCTCATAAACACCTCTGTGTGCATCAAGTGACATATAAGTCTACTTCTACACTTTACACTTGTTTTTGTCAACAAATCCAATAAAAGGAACAAAAATAAGTAAGTAACATCTATAAATAGTTTCTCAAATAAAGCTACAAAAAAATAATTAAAAAAATTAAAAGACCCCCCTTATACAGAATATTCATGTTATATGGTCCTTAACCATAAATAAACTAGCATATTAGTCTGAATACAACATCACCCAGAAAATAGATCAAATATCATTAATGAAACTATAATGGTTGTTTGACAGATATCCTCGCTTCTGCAGTAAAGACATCTAAGATCTAATTTGGCCTCCAGTAACACTGTGAGGAACCTTCGAGTAATTTTTTTGACCAGGTTATGTCCTTCAATGCACATATTAAACAAATAGGACTGCTTTTTTCCATTTTCAGGATATTTCTAAAATTAGAAATATCCTGACTTAGAGTGACATTGAAAAACTAGTTCATGTATTTATTACTTCTAGGCCAAACTACTGTAATTCATTGATATCAGGATGTCCTAAAACTCCCCAAAAAGCCTTCAGTTAATTCAAAATGCTGCAGCAAGAGTACTGACAGGGACTAGAAAGAGAGAGCATATTTCTCCTGTTTTGGCTTCCCTTCATTGGCTTCCTGTTAAATCCAGAATTGAATTCAAAATCGTGCTCCTCAAATACAAGGTCTTAAATAATCAGGCCCCATCTTATCTTAATGACCTTGTAGCACAATATCACCTTATTAGAGCGCTTTGCTCTCACAC
This sequence comes from Haplochromis burtoni, assembly GCF_018398535.1. NCBI lineage: Eukaryota > Metazoa > Chordata > Actinopteri > Cichliformes > Cichlidae > Haplochromis > Haplochromis burtoni. Next base: position 2,363,729 of record NW_024582405.1, on the reverse strand, counting down.
TGCAGGCCTACTTGTTGTTCCTAGAGTATTTAAAAGTAGAATGGGACCTAAAGTCTTCAGTTTTCAGGCCCCTCTTCTGTGGAATCAACTTCCAGTTTGGATTTGGGAGACAGAAACTATCTCTACTTTTAAGATTAGGCTTAAAACTTTCCTTTTTGCTAAAGCATATAGTTAGGGCTGGACCAGGTGATCCTGAATCCTCCCTGAATCCTGCAATTTTCATTTTCAGTTCATAGATTGAAAAGATTTCCTGATATTCTGAACATTTCCTATCCCATCAAAAAAATAAATAAAAATCCCAGCACTTTTTAACTTAATTTCCAGAAAAAATACACTCTTAAAGTACTGTGCAAAAGGCTTAAGCCACTCATTACATCTTTACATTTAGCTTCAAAGAGGCCAGCTTTATTGTAGTTTTGGTCTTGAGCAATAGTTTGAGAACTGTCAAGAAGATCTTTTAACATTTGTCTTTGATATTGGCTGTCCTTATAGCTGACTTTTGTCAGAGGAAATTTCTTGTTTGTTAAGCTACTTCACACTGACCCATGAATCATTCGAGCCTAAAAAAGATTCCTAACTCTGAAAGAACCAGTATTGTGTCTTAACATGCAGTATATCTCAGAAAAGTGAGTACGCCCCTCAAATTTTTGTAAATATTTTAATATATCTTTTCATTGGACAACAATGAAGATATGACGCTTTGATACAATGTAAAGTAGTCAGTGTACAGCTTGAATAACAGTGTAAATTTGCTGTCACCTCAAAATAACTCAACACTCAGCCATTAAAGCCTAAACTGCAGGCAACAAAAGTGAGTACAAATTGATAATGTCTAAATTGTGCCCAATTAGCCATTTTCCATTCTGGTGTCATGTGACTTGTTAGTGTTACAAGGTCTCAGGTGCAAATGTGGAGAAGAAGTATTGAATTTGGTGTAATTTCTGCTACTGTAACAGAAATTTGTTATTTTGTTAATTTATTTATTTCAAACATGTAAACAATATGCAGGCACATTTAGAAAATAAGAGAGAAAAAAATACTATACAAAAGTCAATACATTTCAATATTGCTACCGTTTTGATTCATTTACATGTTGAACGGGACAAAGGAACAGACAAAGGAAGTGGTCGTAGGCTTACTAAGCTAGCTACAGCAGGTGAACACTATCTGCAAGTCATGTCCTTAAGACTGACCCTTTAGTTAATTAATTTAATGTTCACTGAAATCTCATCATAATGGTCTTGGCGAAAGGGGCGCTGTCAAGAAGCCATTTGTAAAGAAAGGAAACAGGGAAAAAGGCCTAGGAATGGCAAATTAGACTAAGCAGTGGACTGAACGTCAGTGGAATAGTTCAGGGTGAAGAATAAAGGTTTAATACTAAATATTGACTTTGAATCACATTAGAATTCCACTCATTTTTTGCCTTATGTTCTGTATTTCCATGTATGCTTGAACATCTTTCAGTAGCACCACAGTAAATGTCATGCACATCCACAATTAAAAGTTAAAAAGAAACTAAATAGAAAATATTTGCTATGAAAAACAATGAGTGCTGTTTAAATGATAGAGCGATCCAAGGTTTTACAACTTATTGCAGGATGATGATATTTGAGTTCATGCAGGTTTTATTTGTGCCTCAGCAGGCCTCCGTAGCAATACACACCCTCAAAAGTTTTAGAGTTTCCAATAAAACCCGAGATACAACCAATCCAGAAGCAACTTCAATCTGTGCAATGTGTTGCTTTGGTTTCTGTCCTGAAGAACCAGTTTCAATGAAACGATGTGCAAAAACGGGAAACGGGCTTTGAGGTGCGTGTTCGGCAGATGTGTCACAGAGGTGTTACCCAGTCAGCAACAACAGGCACATATATTCCACCATAATACAAAGGCCATGCACGCAATGGATCAACTTTCAACTGTTGTGAATCCCAACACATGCATTACCAGGACTGTTGTTTCTGTCAGTGCCATCACTGATGACGACCCTAACCCTGACTCTGATCCCACAGTCTATCCTCTCACTTTCATTAGTAACTTTAACCCAGAACTTTAGATGGAGGAGAATAAATTAGAAGTATAATAGACCCTAAAATTTGATTAAACATGTTAAAATAAAAAGAGACCATAAAACAGAATAAAATAAAGGCTAAGAGAAGATAACTGCATGATGACACGAGCTAGCCAGTGTCTTAACTTTGAAACACTGAAATCATCCACCCAGTAGTTGGAGCTCCCCCTGCTCTAACCCTCTCAGGCTCAAAGTAAACTTTTTGTTGCTAATGCACAACCAAGTCCTGCAGTGGTACTTCTGAGTAAAAAAACCCCTCATAAAATATGTATGTGGGGTAATCAGGTTGTTAGTTTTTAACTGTTGCAAATCTGCAACGCCTGCCTGGAGAGGGTTAATAATCTGGGAACTTAGTACAAAGTGAGAAAATAAATTAACTCTGACTGTAATGAGTTTAAAAAAAAAAGTAATTTAAAAAAGAAAAATCAAGTAAAAGAAAACACTCCGATTTGGGAGGAATTTGTAACCAATGATGACGTGGACCTCATGGGGCTGGAAGCCATTTGAAGTGATTATTAAAACAAGGAATGTTCAGTGGAACTCCAAATGGGGCAATGTGCAAATGAAATCCACAGCAAGCATGCTATTTCCTCCTGTCTGATTTTTTTTTGTGTGGAGATATTTTAATCTTGTAAAATCTACCCAGTCACCAGCTGCCTAACCCAACCCTACCATGGAGGATGAGGGGTCGGTATTATCTCAGCCACACTCTGAGCATCCCAGCATATGTTTCCTTGCAGATCAGGACTCATTCAGCTTTTGACCTTACATTTAACTGTGCTAGTGAGCATATACAAAATAAGTTAAGAGTGTTAGCTCCAAACAGTTTATCAGGTCAGATGAATATTACGGAAGAACAACCCTTGTCCTAAATATAAACCACTTAGAACGATTACTGTCTTTGGGCCCTGACTGCCAAGATTTGAAGAAAAGTTTTAAAAAAAAGTCTGACTCCTCAAATGTGATGACCTCACAGGCTTTTATTAGATCAAACTATGAATCTGTACCCAACACTAATAGATCGATAGATAGGTTTATCAGCACGACGTGGCACATGTATGGCCCACGATCAGAAACCGTCAGAGGTGGCTGTGAAATCCCAGATGCAGTGGATTCAATGGAGGTGTAATGATTTCCGTGACGGAATCGCTGGATCTAATGGTTTCTGACGCAGGGTGCCACCTCACTCTTTCACGCAGCGTGCTTTCCAGTCATTGCTCCTCGAACCTCAGTGCACGCTTTGAGAGATTAATGCAATTATGAGAGGTCTCATGCAAACTATTAGACCCCTTTGCAACTTCAAGTCTGACCAGCAAAAGCACAAATTTTAATAAAACAGCTGGGAGACGCAAAATTCTGCAGTGAGCAGATGATTTGGGTATGATATGCATGAGTGGGAAGCCGACCCCTCACCCTCTTCTATGAAGTTGTTGATTTAAAGGAAACTCAAAACCACAATTTCACACCTAGATCATCGCATCACTCTCTCTCTCTCTCTGTCTGAGTGCATGTCTATGTCACTCTGCCACTTTGCCTCTCTCTCTCTCGCAGAGTTATAAATAAAAGCTTTCATGACAAGTCAAACAGTTCGCACCAACTTCAGGGTAAGAGAGACACTGTCAGTCAGATCATCAGTCACTCAGTCAGGGAGGACACTGCTCAGCCAGAATCCGTTCTCAAATTGAAAACACTCGGCCCGGATTGGGAATCAAACCGAAGACTCAACTACACTCAGGGGTAATACAAACAGAGACAGGATGGCTACCACAGTGAGGGCAGCAGTCTGTCTGTGCCTCTGGCTTTTTGCCTGTCAGGTCAGAGGATCCCACATCCCAGCAGAGATGAACAGGACCATCCAGAGCCTCTTGCAGCACTATGTAAGTATTCACTGCACTTCAACTGCTACTTAGTACTTGAGTAATACTAGACTGTGCAGCTCTACAGACTTTCTGTTTCCTCCTGTTTGTCACAGTGATGCTCTTACCACAAACACACACATGCGCAAAGATGTCTTTTTAAATTTCCACTTAAGTGTGTGGTTAAAGGACCATTTTAACCCACGAGACGCTAAATACTACACACCCAGCCTGGAGCATCTCACATACGAAACTTTATGTGAATGATATCATGTTTAATGTGGTGATGCAGAGGCGAGCAGGGACACTTCCTGGAATGGTGGATTCAAGGATGAGACAGAGTCACATCACAGATGTGGGAGTGTCCTTGAATGCACCATCAAATTTTTCTGCAAAGTACGTGCTCGTTGACCCCCCCCCCCCCAATTATCATTTCCCCTATTAGCAGCTTGTTTTTGTAATTTGTTTGGTTTTTCATTGCTAGTTGGCAGACGTTCTTAACCATCCTTTAAACTTCATGACAGACAGTCCTTGAAGGCACCAGTAATGATAGAAAGCTCTAAACACAGAAACAGCTGAACTCACGCTGTCTTTTATAACTGCTGTTGGATTATTGGCCTTCTCATGTTTATCGCTGTAAGAAAAGAAAAAAACACTTTTAAACTGTTTTTGTCTTTTTCGGACAAATTTCTCAATTTCTTTACAGTCTCCATATTTGATATCAGACACAGTGTGGCCGACAGGCTTTAAACGCACCATTCGTACCACTTTCTAAAATTTTAATCTTCAGTTATCAGTTTCAGATCAAATTCCAATTTAATCCTGGATCTTTTAGTCCAACAATTATTATATTTCACCTTTTCCTACACTTCTCTTATTGGTCTTTAGTCGGTCCTGAATAGAGCAGCTAACCTGCTAGCAACCGGCTAGGAGGCTTCCCTTCAGTGGCTTCCAGTGAAATTCAGAATCAGTTTTAAAATGCTGTTTATTTATATATGAAGCAAAGTAAATGAGCAGTTGCCCTCTCCAGTCAGCCAATCGGGTTTTTTTTTTTTTTTAACAACAGCTCGGCTGAATCATTGGTTTCTTTAAAAAACTAAAACTGAAAACCTTTTATAAGTTAGTGATTCCTTGCACCTTATTTTCTGCTCCAGTTCAAATCATGTTTGACAATGTTTGTGAGCTGGGATAAAACCCAATACCGATACTGATTATTCATTATTAATGTCAAACATGATCTGAAAATATCTTCTTTTTTTTTGTCTTTTGCAGAAAATTTCAAGCCGGGAAAAATATGATGGGAAACCCGTATTTCCTAGTGACCAGAACAAAAAAATTGAGGTAAGATTCATGTGATTAATGGGAACGCGTAGTTTGTCCACAAAATGTAAAATGTCCATGCAATCCAAAGAAAAGGTTTCTTGTGGCAAATGAGAGTTTTGCTCTAACTATTGCCTTACTATAGCCTCAAATGGACAGGCAGAATTTAGGAAACACACTTGTGGCTTAAGGTCCACGTGGTAAGCATCAAGGTAGCTTAGTCTAAAGCTCAGTATTAATACTGGAAACCATGCTGTATTCCATCCCTACACAAAGAAATGAGGAACTATTTCTATCCATCCACCCAGTGTCTTCAGCATCATCGTCACTAAAGTGGATTTCCAGATGGTGTAAAGATAATAAAACCACCACTTTGACTTTTGCATGTCTATGAAAGAGTGAAGACACCGATTGGTAATCAGGCATCTTTAAAGTTGTTAGCAGGTATATTTCTGAACTCTGGAAAGAGTCGGGATACTCGATGGAGGCAAACCTCCTGTTGAGCTCCTCCATCTTTGGCTAACAGGCACTGCCTGAGTCAGCAGCCAGCTGGTATTTCCAGGTTTTGTCTTTTACATTGAGTTGAGGTTTTTGTGGGGTTTTCCTTCACTTTGCTGGCTCTGCAGGATGCCACCTTTCTGCAGCTATTCTCAGTCTCCCGATCAAACTTTCACTTTTCACCAACATCACTTACAAGGCCGTTTCATGGTTGGTTTCAAGTACTGACATCAAGCCAAGAGAGCACAGACTGAGGAGCTCTGGTCGGCAGTTTTTTATGTCACTCTGTTTGAAGTTCTGTGTGGTTAGATGGCTATGAGTTTCAGGTTAAAGCTTCTGCAAATTTGGAATAAAAAGGAACATTTTTTGAGGATGTATATCTTCTAACTAATTATTAAAAGTCTCACTGATATTATTGTAAAGTAACTGTACTAAAACTGTAATTAAAGCAGTCAACAGCAACAAGAAAAAGGAAAAAAATGGAGAAAATTTGAAGCAAAACAATGGAAATTTTGTTGCACTGCCTCTTGAGGAACAGTTAAAGATATTGCTAGTAAAAGAAGAAAAGTATCAGCGCCTTTCTAAAACTGAATGTTCAAGTAGATTTTCTGTGGTCACCACCTCCTATAGCCAGCAATATCTTCCAGCACTCAGAAACATTTTGACAGGTTAGTCATAACAGTTGGAAATTTAAAGTCAAGATGAGTTTCTATTATAGCTTAACACATGGTGGTATGCAGGGGGAAGGCTGTTGTATGGAGGGTGGTATTTTGCATGAACTTTATTGCAACCCACCAGGTTTTCCTATTTAGAGGTTTCTTTACCACCACACCTACCCCAGTGCTGCATTTCATATATTTTAGAGATATCTAATGACTCATCTGAGCTTTAACACCATTTGCCCCCTCTCATTCGAAGGAAACGTCTTACATCTTTTAGCCTGCTTCTGTCCGGTCACTTCATCGTGCTGTTGCCTCTGTCAGGTTTTAAAGCTCTTTAAAAACACTCTTGATGGTGCCACTGAAAGTGTTTTGTCAGGGATCCCACAGCTTTTGTTGCTTCTGACATGAAAGGTTTTTGGTTGTCACCAGAAATTACCACAGATTATTCAACAAGTGTAAGTGAATCGACCAAATTGAAAACAAACACTGGGTCAAACATTGAGCCACAAACTCTCATTTCTTACATCCAAACTAGTAGTTTCGGTCCTGTTAGCAGTGTATGGATATGACATTCAGGTTTAACAGCAGTCAGTGAGTGGTATTCCCCTTTTAAGGCCTTCTCTGTTAGCTTAACTGTTGTGTGGGAAACCACAGAGTTTTTTCCATTGTGCGAAAAGTTTTTAGCACCTAAGGTTGCAATGTTTGTGAAGCAACCTTTTCCTCACATCTCAGTTTTTCTTCAGGTTTATTTACTACAAATGTATTCTGCGCTGTTTCAGTTTTTTGGCTTTTGGTACCCGAGTCCAAAATGCTGAGGAATGCTGCGAAATTCAGCATTTTGGGCATTTTCAAAGCCATATTTGCACAACCAGATATATTCATATTAAACAAATATAAGCCATTTGTACTTTCATGTCATTACCTCTCTGTTTCTCGTTCTCAGACCAAGTTGATCTTCATGGGTGGTGTTTTGGAGTCGTACGAAAAGTTGCTTGGCCACATGTTGAAACAACTGCCCACTCCGAGTCCCCAGATCGCCGTGAGCAACGCGCAACCTGGCTCGGCCATCACCCCTGCATCCAGCAGCCCCAACAACGCAGGCTTGGTAGCAGGCAGAGATGTCAGATCAGAGCTGAATTACATCCTGAAGAAGGTCCAGGAGCTAAAGAAACGCCGCTACCATGAACAGGAGAAGCTTCTGCAGGGATTGCAGACCCTCAGAGATATCAAGGTAGAGAGCATTCTGATTGCTTCTTGGCTGTGAAAGCCTTAACTTGACTTAGGACTTACGTAAACCCAACAGTGAGGTTTTTGTGAAGTCTATGTTGAGGATTGTACAGTGATTAAGAGGAGCTCACAATAAGCCTCAGGATGGGTTGAGCAGCCCATATGAATGGCTTATGTAAAGCCTGAAAAGTTAGACTTGAAAAGATTTGACCAACCTTATTGAGGGCTTATATAAGTCCTAAATTCATACTTAAGGACAAATGCTTTGGTCCTACAAATGTCTTTGGAAAGCTTACCCTCTGAACATCCAGAGCAAGTCCCTGGCTGCCCATCCGGGATTTTGTTTTAGTGAAAAACAGGCAGATTTTGAGGATTTCAGATCATGTCTCATTCATTTTGGCAATACAGTTTTTGTGTTAAAGACTTTTGCATTTGGTTTAAAACAGACAAAAAGAGAGAACTCATGCCCTAACCTTAGATTAGTCATCAGTGACCTGCAGGATATTATGAGGTTTAATAACGCATCCACAAAGGATTTAAATAGAAACTAGGAAAAGAAAAGGCAGAGAGAATGTTTAGGGCCTAGGTGAGACTAGAAATAAGGTTTTATTTAGGGCTTAAAATAATGTGTTTTTTGCAGGTCTTAAATTTGTGATGCTTACACCAGGGGACGATGTGCCTTAGTTATTCTAAAAGCTCAAAAAGGTCTTACATTATTTAAGGGTTTTAAATGTTGATGTCATTGTGCTGAATCTTAACAAAGGTCCTCTCTGTAACCGCGTGATCGTCATCATTAATGTCAAACTTGCCTTTGTCTCTCTCTCTCCTGTAGATGAACGACCGCATCATCCAGAGCAAAGCACTTTGGCAGCTGCCACAGCTGTACGAAGAGGCGAGCTCGCTCCCAGAAATCAAGATCCAGAGGAGACGCAGACGGCGGAGGCAAACAAAGGCTAAAGATCGCACCAGAGCCTAAAAGGCGACCTAAAGGGCATAAAGAGAAATAACAGTAAAACAAGGATGCAGGATGTTTAAATTATACAAAACCAAAAGATTCTCAGACTGAAACCAGTGTGTCTAGTTGTTAGAATTTTGTATTCTATTTTCATCTATATTTATATTTAAATTAACAGTGAACCAGCAGCCTAAGCCTTATAAGATCGTAGTCTTGGAAAAATATTTTTATATAATGTTTGGTGTGTGATACTTGAAACCAGCATAAAAGTTTGATCCTGTGGAATATTTTCACTGAAGGATCCAGAGATTATACCTAATTGTTTTCAACATGGAGTTTCACCCAGTGGATATACTTGATTTAATGTTGTTGTTTTTTCTCGGCTTTAAAAACTTCACATTATTAAAAACCCACAAAACAAAGATATGTTTAATTGTGGTTAAATTTTATTTTTTACTGAATATTTTGTAAATTTAGGTTATTTCTTTCTTGTATTTTGTTTTAAGTTAAAAAACCCTGAATTCTTTCTGAGTGAAACTCCCTCTTGTTGCACTGAGATTGGACTGTGGTGGAGAAATGGGCGGTTCCACTGATAATTACTGATAGGTAGTTTTCCAGATTTATCACATTTTGTTGAGGAATTACATTTATGCAAAGTAAATGTGTGAAATCCCGTTTATGTGACAAATTTAACGAAGTTTTCACATAATTGTATTCTATAAGTTGATTTTTTTGTCTCAATGGGAACCCTGACCTAGCTTCTCCACTGCAGTGCCAATGAGAGCTGATGGTGATGATGTTTACAGTACAAAGTACTTCAGTGTACTACTAATCCTCTGAACAGTCAGGTTCAGTACTGTAGTATTAAAGTAGTATTAAATTTCTTTGTAGTTGAAGTACTAAAACCTTCAGGATGTTTTGTTTTTATTTTTACTGACATATTGTAGTTTTCTTTATTTATTTTGTATTTAAGTTGTTGATTGTTGATTATTTATTATTAATTTATTGATTGGCAAATGCACCGGAATAAAACAGAATGACGCTGATTATGGCTTATGTGCAGTCTCTTATAGATTTAAGATCTTGGTTGTAAAGATTTTGGTTTTGGTTTTCTAAAAAAAAGCATTTCCCGCACCTGGATGTAAAACATCATGAGGAAGGAAAGTTGTGATGGAGAATTTATAGGAACAAGCTCAGAGAATCATGAGTCATGACTTTTAATCCACTGATTCCTGTTGCTGAACACAAATCTTTACTTTGTTATTATTTTGCCCCTGAACATGACTTTTTAATCATTGGAGAGGAGGCGGAGGAGCGAGTCGCCTCACGCCACAGAGCTAAAGTCATGCATGTCTCAGTTTTTTGCACATCATTCGTTTGAAGTTTAAACACCAAACCAGGTTAGCTCACTGCCCATTTTCTCTGCATATATATATATATATATATATATATATATA
>NW_024582405.1:2316089-2335696 GCF_018398535.1 Haplochromis burtoni | reverse complement strand
CGCTGTAAAAAGAAGTTTTCTTCCCACGCACAACAGACGCTAATGTTTTTGTCACTTTTTATGGAATCAAACTTAAAGTAAGGTCAGTACTTCCACGCTTTAAACGCTGCACGCTCATACTCTCGCCCGCACTCGATATATTATCCACTGTTGATCTGCAGACAGCTGTTGTCACGAACGTCGCACTTGCTTACGTCACTGTCATGAGACATTCTCGCAAAAAAATCACGGTTTTAGTAACGCAGTAACGCAGCGTTCCTACAGGAAAGTAACGGTAATCTAATTACCGTTTTTGCAATAGTAATCCCTTACTTTACTCGTTACTTGAAAAAAGTAATCGGATTACAGTAACGCGTGCCCATCTCTGTTCACAATTATACAAGTGTAATGCACAGTGAAATGTATGTACAAGACTGGCTGTACAAGTAATGAGGAAGGCATAAATAAAGAAGAATTCCAATCAACTGTTTTTTGGAACACATTACACCTAAAATTGCATCTGACTAGGATAATTTGGTATGCAGAAGAGTTCATGATTGACTCAGTGACTATGTTCCCAAGTACTGTGGCTGCAGAACAAGCAGCCCTTTACCACTGTGCTGACAGTTGGTATGAGGTGTTTTACTCATATGCTGTTTGGTTTTCTGCAAACGATGTGCTAAGCATTATGGACATTGTTCCAGAGGTCTTGCGGTTGTTTCAGGTGCAGCTTTGCAAACCTAACCCATGCTGCCATGCGAGAACAGCTTTCTCCTGGCAACCCTTCTAAATAAGCTAAACTTGTTTGTTGTTGCACATTTGATATGCTAAATGAGGCCTGTAGAGTAAGACTACATGGAGTCATGTTAGATCTCACTCTCTTTTCACATGATTGTATACTTACTATACATTATTTGAGGCATTCAGACACATCTTATGTTAGTAAAATACACTGGGGGAAAAATCAAAGGAACAAAAAAGGAAGAAAATAATGCTGGGTATCTATACTGATATGGACTGGGTAAGGTTTTGGAATGAAAGGATGCCACATTGTTTTTTTTGGAATGATAGTTTTTGACCCACAAACGGGTCAATAAAGACACCCTGAAAATCTAGTCCATTTTGCTGAAATTTCATTGCAGCAACTCAAAATGGTACTCACACAAGTTTGCATGTATGTCTGACAATGTCGGGGCATGCTCCTAATGAGATGATGGATGGTATCCTGGAGGATCTCCTCCAAGATCACGACCATCACTGAGTTTCTGGACAGTCTGAGGTGTAACCTGGTGATGTCAGACTGATTGAAACATAATGTCCCAGAGGTGTTCTTTTAGATTTAGGTCAGGCAAACCAATCAGTGCCTGCCTGTATACTCTCTCCACTAGAGACCGGACATTGGGTTGCACCGGAACCGAGGACCCACTGCATGCGGTGTGACAGAAGGTCAAAGGATTTCATCCAGATGCCTAGCCTGTGGAGGTCTGTGGCTCTCTTAATATTATAGGCTTCTCCACATACTTCCACATCTGTCACATGTGCTCAGGGTGAGCCTGCAGCCATCTATCAAATGCCCAGGGCACCTGTGGTGAACTGGCTAGTTCTCGTATTCTTTGGCAAATACCAGTCAGGCTTCACAGTGCCAGGCACTGAGCAGAGCGCTCACTAGAGGATGTCAGGCCCTCAGGCCACCCTCATGAAGTCTGTTTCTGATTGTTTGGTCAAAGATATTCACACCAGTGGCCTGCTGGAGGTCATTTTGTAGCTCTGGCATTCATCATCCTGTTCCTCCTTACACAAAGAAGCAGATACAGGTCCTGTTGATCAGTTAAAAGGCTTCTGCGGCCCTGTCCAGCTCTGCTAGAGTAACTGCCTGTATCCTGAAATCTCCTCCATGCTCTTAAAACTGTGCTAAGAGACCACGAACCTGTTGGCATATACTGTCTACCTGTCCAACTCTCCTCATGCTGCCAGTAGTGACACTGACCCTAACCAAATGTAAAAAAAGGGGAAAGCAAGAAAAGATCTGGAGGGAAAAGATGTCAGTTGTCTCTAACTGAATCAGTATCTCAGAGGTTTAACTGACATGATGGCCAGTTAAACCTCTGATGGTCATGATGGTTTTGAGCAGCATAATCACAAACTCTAAGGTAATTTCACCTGAGTAAACTTTCCATTTTTAAAGTGTGAAAAAGTCCATATTTGGCAGCTGGATGAGCTGCTGGTGGAGTGAATCATTTTAGACTTTTTGCACTTCATTCGTTTTATCTTTTACTGCATTATTAATTTTTAAAAATAACACTTGGTTACAGTTAGTCAACAAGTAGTTTTGTTTAGACAACAAAACTACTTGCATAGCCTGAGAAAACTATTTTTCTGGACAAAATGCATGCTGGTGACATGAAATACACTTCTTATTAGAGTTATTATTTACAAACCCTATATCACAACTCGTGTACGTGAAAAGCAGGTTTCCTGTGACTATTTCATGTTTTCTTATGAGAGTGGCCCGAGCAATGAAGGCCATGACACTGACCTGAAACTCCACTCTTACCTTTCATTGTATAAATGAAACCATGGCATGTCATTTGTATCACAAGCATGGAAATTAGGAATCTCATGGTTGAATATTTAATAATACTTTATACTTTTTATAAGCCTATTATTCTCTTTATCTGTAACTTTACAGTTTTTAAAATCTTAATATAAAATTTTAAAACAAACTAATTCAGATGGAGTTTAATGTTTGTGGGCTTGCATAGCCCAAACAATAAACTTCTGCAAACAAACAAGCCACAGAGACCATGAGCCTCTGCAGGCAGACAGGCGGCCCTGAGTGTTTAGACCCCCACCCTGCAACCCACAGCTGTGATGTCACTTCCCGTGACATCACTTCTGGTAAATATCACACAGCTCTTCTTACAGTAAGTGCAGCACTCTCCCACAATGCACTGCGAGTTGGCTGCGTGTTTGTGTGTGAGGCTGTGACTTCTAAGAACCAGAGCTGTGCTTCCCCACAGAAACTGGGGTTGCAGCTTTGTGTGTGTTTGTGTGTGGTCAATAAAGAGTCTTTGAGGCACTTCACAACCGTTGTAGAAGACAAACAGGCTGCAGAAAATACTTTTTATGGGGATGAGTTTTTACTTTCTTTTTGTCTTTCGTTTTTCTGTACACAGAGTGAAGACTCAGCAAACCAACTGTATGATTGGAGTTCCCCAAGGTTCGGTCCCAGGGCCTCTTTGGCACATGTACATGCAATCATTTTAAATCTTGTTGTTGATGCACAGACAACAAACTGTGTAAGATGTTTATTATGTATTCATGTTTTCGTGCTGGCGACAATTTCCTCAACAATTAGCTACCAGGATAGCTGAGTGACAAGGTACATGGTACACCAATTGTTACATCGAAACAATTGGTGTGCTTTAAAAAAAAAAACTGCAAAAAATCTGTATTTATAATTGTGCAGATAGCATAAACATTACATTGCCGTTACAGTGCAGCTGTAGTAATACAGAGGTCTTTTTTCCATTTATTTGATTCAATAAAAGCCTGATAAAGTATTGTTATTGTCCATATTCTGGAATATTTAAATTCCCATGAAAGTCTTTGCAAACTTGGCCAACTTTTTTCATTCATAGAGTATAAACTCTGAATGCATGCAGGCATTGTTGAAGCCACCTTTGTGTATAACACCAGGAAGCATGCCAATAAGCAGCTTAGATGCAGAAATGATAAAAATAGTGAACACACTGTAGGTGGTAAATGAGCATCCTGGCAGTTATAAATGACAACACAGGTCACCAGATAGTGTGTCTCTGTTTGGACTGATGGCTATGTTTGTGCTGTTGCATAGTGGGGGAGGGGGGGTATTGTAGTGTCAAGGGGGTGGACTGCTGCATTTCTGCAGGACTCCAGTGGAAAACATGACAACAAAGACAGACACAAAGACTCAACTTTTATCCCCACCTCTGTTTCTGTGGCTGCTCTGTGAGTCTTTGTGTGTGTATGTGTAAGTTTCAGTGTGAGTCAGTGTGTTGCAGATGCTAGTGTGAGAAAATGGAAATGCGTTTTTCCTGTCTTCAAATGGCTGAAAATATTCAGAATGAATTATCTCAAAGCTCTGAGCTGCTGATGCTGCAGAGAACGAGCGCTGTGGAGGTGTGATGGAGCAAATTTCCTTTTCAGTTAGCAGTAGCTCATTTAACCTTCACTCCCTTTCAGATCTGATGGACAGGAAACCACAAGAAGATGGTGGCAGATTGTTTGGAGGGAATGAGAGTCTGACGCTTAAGATGAAAAGAACTCATCAGATCTGAAAATAGACAAAAATTAGGAAAAAAGATACTTCAATTGAGGGTCAATGATAGCATGTTGTCCTGTGAAAAACTAAGTACACCAACACTGGTTTTATAAGAACTCAGAGGGGGAAAGTAGCCAGGTGCTGCTAATCAGATGCACTTGATTAACTTTGAACTTAACTGAGCACTTGCTGTTTTGGCAGTTTGCAGGTTTAGAGCATTCAAGTGTGTATTAACACAATGCTATAATCTTTTTAGGATACAATGTCCCAGCAAATTCACTCGAAAACAGTTGGTGCAATGCAAAGAAGTCAAGAGCTCCATCAAGCCTGAATTAGCATGTTAAAGGTTAAAGTTCATAACAGTATAATTAGAAAAAGACTGAAAAAGTACAGCTTGAAGCCTATTCCTTCAAAAAAAAAAAAAAAAGTACAGCTTCGGTTTGCAAAGGTGCGTCTAAAGAAACAACAAGACTTCTGGAACATCTATTATGCACAGCACCACATTTGCAGAAAACGAAACACAGCATGTCAGCACTAACACCTCTTGCCTACTGTCAGCATGGCGGTGGTGGACTGCTGATTTGGGAATTGCAGTCAATGAGTCAACCATAAACTCCCTGAAATAAAAAAGTATTCTAGAATCAAATGTGAGGGCATCTGTGGTACAAAAAAATGGTTGAAACTGAGTCAAGAGGATAATCAAGGTCCAGTGCAAGTCCAGACCTCAAATAAGAAATGTTTAAAAGTAAAAAGGGTGTCTGTTTCCTGAATCCAAACTGCGAGATGGTTCCTCAGAAGAGGTTCCTGAAAGCTGAAGGCTCTACATTCTACTTTTAATTACTCCAGGAGCCACAAGTAAGCCTGCAGTCTGAGAGAAAAGAGCTCTAATGGGGTACTATTAGCTCTTTATCATAAGGTAGGGCCTAATTATTCATTAAATTGTATGTAATAAGAAGGATTTTTAATTCAATTTTTGATTTTTAACAGGGAGCCAATAAAGAGAAGTCAGTATTGGAGAAATATGCTCTCTCTCTCTCTCTCTTTTGACATTCCTGCAATTTAACTAACTGTTAAATGTGTGTGTGTGTGTGTGTGTGTGTGTGTTTGTTTGTTTGTTTGGCTTCATGGATAGATAAAGTTGGGTGTCATCTGCATAGCAGTGAAAAGGTATGCTATGCCTTCTAATGTTACAGCCTAAGGGAAGCATGTATAATGTAAACAGAATTGGTCCTAGCACTGAACCCTGTGGAACTCCATAATTAATCTTAGTGTGTGAAGAGGACTCTCTACTTACATGAACAAACTGGAGTCTATTAGACAGATATCACACAAACCACTACAATGTAGCAGCTTTCATACATGCAGCATGCTGTAATTGCTATAATAAAATATTATGTTCAGTGTTGAACTTTACATAATATTTCACTGAAGTCTAGCAGGACAAGCACAGAGATGAGTCCACTGTCAGAGGCCATAAGAAGACTATTCTTCTTTGGCTCTCGGAGGAGGCGGACGCACTTTTTCTCCTCTCCCTTATCTTCCCTGCTTATGTCCTTGTCTAGTCTCGTGTTTTTTTGTATTTTCCCTGGAACATTCTCTCACAGTCTGTTCTCTAAAACCTAAAAGAGGAATTATGGATTGGATCAACTGGTCCCTAAATGCAATTGACACCCCTTTCTCAACGAGAAGTTTGGGCTCGGGTGAGCCTGAGTGCTGAAGATATCTACCTATTCGGAACCATGGTAACAGGGTTCTGGCTGATCGGAGCTGGCTTGGCCCTGACTTATCGAAGAATTAAGAAAGCGGAACCGGCTGTTCAAACCCCCACAAGGCTGCCCGCTGGGATTGGAACGATGGGAGAGGCGTGAGTTTCTCAAAATGGGCTCATTGAGTCAGCACGGATAAGATCTTGGAGAGGCTACGGCTGCTGTGAATACTCAGAATAAGATCTCTGACTGCAGACTGGATACATCTCGGAAGGGCTAGCCCGGAATAACATCTCTGGGCGCAAATTGGATGACATCTCGGGGAGGCACACTGCCGTGAGTTCTCAGAAATTGGCTCCTTGAGCACAAGAAATGACAACATCACAGAACGCAAGTATGGCGAAGCTCGCGGCTCTCCAACGGGAGATTGAGAGACCAGTGTTGGACTGTAGAACTGCTTTGAAATTCATATGAGCTGTTCGCACTAAAGTAAAAAACACCATCACTTATGCGGATACCCCTTTGGCGCCAGCTGCAAGGCCGGAGCTCAACAAAACACCCTGATAACGACTGTGTTTAGTCTGTTCCTTCCCATTCTATGCAAGGCCACCTGGGTTGGCTGGAAGACTGTTTACTTAGCCTGGCAGGGCGAAGGACACTGTCTCAGCTGAACTATGGACACACACACACATACATATACTGATACTGATAAGCACTCACTGACGCATCACCCTCCCTACCCCGGATCCAACGCCACCTCCAACGCTTACCTCCCCCATGATGTGGACATCGGGTCAGCTGGAGGCGCAGTCGAAAGATTGCAGCGGTCCCAGATCAGATGTACACACTGGAACTCTTTCCCATGTTGCTGTCTGTGTTTATTGTGCTATGGTGTGTTGATATCTGTGCATTCCTGTATTATCCTTCTGTGTTACACATTTCGATGTTTTTTTTTCCTCGCTACCTAGCCTGACCTGTCTCCCCAATGTGATGTTTGTGTATTGTATGTATGGTCGGCAAGGTCTGTCATCTCGGTTGTGGGCAAAAGACCTGCAACTGACAAATAAAGGCTATCTCATCTCATCATCATCATTATTTGTAACTTTCACAAAAGCTGTTTCTATGCTGTGATGGGCTCTGAAACCTGACTGAAACTCTTCAAATGAATCATTCCTCTGCAGATGATCAGTTATCTGTTTTACCACTACTCTTTCAAGAGTTTTTAGATAAAGGGAAGACGTGCAAAAAAAGGCAACAAAAATAGAATCTAAAGTACAACAGAGCATAGAATGAACCAGACTGAAAACAAGCTTAACACTAGTGAAATACAGAACTCAAGACTAATACAAAGCTAGAACTTAAACCCAAAGAACTAAATCAAAAGTCCAGAACTCACAAACTGGGTTAAAGACCCAGGATGAGGACATGGCAATTCCCCTTTAGCTAAGACAACAGGGTCAAGTGATGGCTTTTTTAGTAATGGTTTAATTACTGCCAGTAGTAACTGCAAAAATGAATGTTGCCACAAATAGGAGTTGGTCAAAACTCTTTCACAATGACGCACGATACTGATAAAGTCATACAGGAAACCATTATTTAAAGTTATTAAAAGGTGGTTCTACTGAATTATGGGGTGTACTTAGTTTTCACAGCACTTTATAATATAAACACAGTTTAGCACTAAGCACAATCACAGGTGATATTTAATAGGAATGCTTCTGCTTTTGCAGACATTTGGTTATAAAGTTGCAAAATAGCCGAAAAACCTAAATGTTGACATGGTGATGGCGTTCAGGGGAAGAGCAATGGTCTATCAAACTCTGTTAAATGCTGTAATTAGAAAATCAGTGCTAAATTTCAAAATGAAAGCACTGCAGAAGAAAAATCAAATTTAAAATGTATTAAAATGTTTCTTCTTTGTTGTTCATATTAGTAACTGGAAATATCTGACACATAGAGAGACACATCAGAGATCATTATCTAACCACTGAAGGCGGAAGTAAACTGAAAAACACCCAAATAACTAAGAAATTAACTGGAAGAAAGTTAATTATATGTGAAATGAAATGAAAGATTAAAATGCAGTCAAGGCTCAAGGTTCTTTATCTGACACATGCATAGTTATACAAGTATAACACACAGTGAAATGTAACCTGACACGCTCCTCGGTGAATGTTCAGTAGTAGCAGCAAGCAGGTCATTCTGTACATTAATAAGAATAGACAATCGGACTATTTCACAGAATAGACAATACAGTATAAACATATTTAAAATTAAAGGAATTTGAAATGTACATTGTGCCTTGGTTTAGTGTCTGGAAGAGTCCTGTCTCAGTCAATTATAGATGATGTGAGAGGGCGGGTGTGTGTGTTTAGGGCACGGATGGCTTGGGGATAGAAGCTCCTCTTGAGTCTCTCTGTCCTTGCCCGGAAGATGCGGAACCTTCTACCAGATTGCAGAAGTTGGAACAGTTTGTTGCCAGGATGGGACGGGTCCTTCAGTATCTGCGCTGCTCTAGTCCGGCATCTCCTGGTGTAGGTGTCCTGAAGCGGGGGGAGAGCAATCCTGCAGCAGCGTTCTGCTGTACGGATCACTCTCTGGAGAGCTTTTTGGTCCTTCACACAGCTGTTCCCGAACCACGATGTCATGTTCTGTGTGAGGATGCTCTCCACAGCGCCTGTATAGAAAATCCTGAGGATCTTTGGAGAGACCCTGAACTTCCTCAGTTGTCGTAGGTGATACAGGCGCTGCCTAGCCTTTTTGGTCTGGACCTGAATGTGGGCAGCCCATGTCAGGTCTGAGGAGATGTGGACACCAAGATACTTGAAGGACTGCACCCTCTCCACTGGAGCTCCATTGATGATAATGGGCTTGTAGTCTCTGTGCTGACTCCTTCTGAAGTCCACCACCAGCTCCTTGGTCTTGCCGACGTTCAGCTGGAGGTGGTTGTCCTGGCACCACGATGCCAGATTCTTCACTTCATCCATGTAGGCCGCCTCATCGTTGTTGGAGATGGCACCCAACACCACTGTGTCGTCAGCAAACTTCACAATGGTGTTGGAGCCATGGGTGGCCACACAGTCTGAAGTGTAGAGGGAGTAGAGCAGTGGCGAGAGGACACATCCCTGAGGTGCTCCTGTGTTGATGGTGATGCTGTTAGAGACGCATCTACCCACCCTCACCACCTGAGTTCTGCCAGTGAGGAAGTCCAACACCCATGCACACAGACGGCTGTTAAGTCCCAGATCCCTCAGCTTTGTGAACAGTCTGCAGGGCACTATTGTGTTAAACGCTGAACTGTAATCAACAAACAGCATTCGCACATAGTTACCCTGTTTCTTGTCCACGTGGCTGAGAGTGGTGTGTAGGACGTGGGCGATGGCATCCTCTGTGGATCTGTTGGATCTGTAGGCGAACTGCAGCGGATCTGTGGTGTCTGGGATGGAGGAGGAGATGATGTTCTTCAGCAGCCTCTCAAACACCTTCATTACTACCGAGGTCAGTGCAACTGGCCGGTAATCGTTCAGGGATGAGGGTTTGCTGTTCTTGGGCACAGGGATGATGGTGGATCTTTTGAAGCATGTGGGGACCACAGACTTCGCCAGGGACTCGTTGAAGATGTAAGTGAACACACCTGCTAGCTGGTCAGCACAGCAGCGCAGCAGACGGCCGGTGATGCCGTCTGGCCCCGCCGCTTTCCTTGTGTTCACTCTCCTCAGTGCCGCTCGGACGTCATGCTCCGCGATGCTGGTCACCGGTCTCTCGCTGATGACGTCACTGTCCTCGGTAGTCAGGCGGTAGATAGCATTAGCCGCCTGGCTAACCTCGAAACGGGCGTAGAACTGATTCAGTCGGTTGGTGAATGCAGAGTCGGCGTTGATCGGCGCAGTGTCCCTGGCTTTGTAGTCCGTAATGGTGCGTAGTCCGTGCCACATACTCCGTGTGTCGCCCTGGTGGAAGCGGGACTCCACACGTTCCCGGTACCGGCGTTTGGCATCTCTCACCGCGCGCCGCACGCCGTATGAGGCCGCTTTGTAGGCGCTCATATCGCCAGTGGCGAGACCCGCGTTGTAGGAGGCGGTCCTGGCGTTTACTGCAGTGCGGATCGATCTGTCCATCCACGGTTTCTGGTTTGGGAATGTGGTGACTCTCGCAGTGGGGATAATCTCCTCCGCTAGCATATTGACGAAGCATACTGCTACTTCCGTAAACTCGTTGATGTCGACTGCGCATGCTCTGAACATGTCCCAGTCTACGTCGTTGAGTGCGTCCTGTAGCGTAGCTTCTGATTGGGCAGTCCACCGTTTTACCTCCCTCGTGGTTACTTCTTCCCTCCGTATGCTTTGTTTATACTGGGGAATGAGGAAGATGGCGTTGTGGTCAGACTTCCCAAAAGCCGGGTGTGAGACAGCTTTGTAGCCCTGCTTGTATGGCGTGTAGCAGTGATCCAAAATTCGATCCCCTCTCGTTGGACACGAGACATGCTGGTAAAAGTTTGGCATGACTTGTCTGAGGTTCGCTTTGTTAAAGTCTCCTGCTACAATGAGGGCTGCGCCCGGGTCCTTGTTTTGAAGCGAGCTCAGCACATCATGTAATTCGGACAAAGCCATACCTGTGTCCGCTTGGGGTGGGATGTAGACCACCGTGGCGATGACCGAGGTGAACTCACGGGGCAGATAGAAAGGGCGGCACTTAATGCTCAGGAACTCCAGATGTGGCGAGCAGCCGCTGGAAAGAGTAGAAATGCTCCTGGCATCACACCACTTTCTGTTTACCATGAAACACACTCCTCCACCTTTGGTTTTGTTCGACTCTGCCGTTCTGTCCGCGCGGAGCACAAAGAATGAATCCGACGGAGTTATGGCCTGGTCCGGCACGGTCCAGTCAGACAATGACCCTTGAGCCCTGATGTTTAAATGTGACACTGCAGATCTGACAACTGACATGATCATCTTTGAAGGCAGCTAAAGAATTAAAAATTAAGGAAGGAAGTTATTGTAACATCAGTGAGAGTAAATAGTGCTTTAGAGAGAGCTGACACTAATGTGGTTATCTGGGTGGGAGGATATCGGTGGTTCAAAGCTGTGTTGCTAATTTTCATGTATTAAACACTTACTAAGATTTCTTTATCTGTTATTCTGTGTAATTACAGAGAGAACGGCCTGTAAGCCATGTGAGCATTTGCATTGCTTTGTGATTTGGAGATAAGTGACTCTCAGCTGTTTCACTACACATTCAGAGAAACTCCATAGCACCTGGGAGGAGAGTCGTGCAAATACAGCAGCTCAGAAACCAACTCAACTAAACTAAGGCCTTTATAGTCAACAGCCTGTGTTGTTTATGTTTATTGAATAAAAGTTTAAGGGAAATGCATCACTTTCTCTTGTATTTTTATTAGGGTGGAGATTTAAGCTTGAGTGGACCCAGAATTTAAATAGATAAATCAATAACAGCACACACCTTGAACATGTGGTACATTATGACCAAAGATTCAAAACAATGCGCAATACAGGGCATAAAGCTTGGTGTGTGCTGAAAACAGAAGGAGGACTGGAGAGTAAGTGAAGCCTACCAAAACAAAAACATTAAAATAATCTCATTACAGCGAGCACTTGAACTAAATGAGAAACACACAACTAACTATTTAAAAAAGGAATAGGAAAAGGACTTGGAAGGTAATATTGGAGGTAAAGACTGGTGAAACGTGTACACCAGGGGTGTCAAACTCAAATACACAGTGGGCCAAAATTCAAAACTGGAACAAAGTCGCGGGCTAACATTAATATTTATTGAAAAAAAAAATCTTCCTCCAGATATAAGAATGAATCTTTTCTTATGGACTCAAATAAGTTTTGCTGGAAAACTGAATATGGAACAAGCAAAGCTTAATACTAAACAATATATATATTAGCTGTATAATACCAGTAGGCCAGCTCTAATAGTAATTTGGTATGGCTTTACGCGGGCCAAATGTGGCCACGGGCCAGAGTTTGACACCTATGGTGTACACCATACAACCACCAGTTTAAGGTCCTGGAGGGAATTTGCCTAGAAAAACATGCAAGATTTTATCACTCCAAGATTCAAAAGTAGACAAAGAAAACAGAGAAATGGTGGATAGAATGTGGGAAACATAATGTTGGACATGCACACATATTCTGGAAATGCCAAAGACTGAATGTATTCTGCGGAGAAATATGCAAACTGTTGAAACAGATACTTAAAATACTGTAACTCAGCTAGCTTAGGGAAGGAGTTAGCTCAGCATTAGCATGCCGTCTGTGCTGTTGTTTGCAAAGAGCCGAAGTTGTGTTAGCAGCACAATGCAGCTGTTCCTGTCCTTGAGCCGTCTCCACTTTAACATCATGCTCTCGTCCTTTTGTGCAATAAAAATAAAAGTAATGTCCACGCTGCAGATTGTGCCACTATTTTCCTTCTTAGATACATGTACTGGGATTAGCTGATTGTTGCACAAATGCAAGTGGAGCTGATCTACAGGCGAACAGACTAACAATTCCTACTCGCAACTGACTCTTTGCAAGAACTGGTTAGCAGTGCCGGTCAAGGAGAAGAAGTCAAAATCAGAAGCAAAGTTTTTTTTCTAAAAATTCTCAAACTGTCTGACCAGGACTGCCTTAGGTCAGGTGTTTCAGGCATGTCCTACTAGGAGGAGGCACCAGGGTAGACACAATGGAGAGATTATGTCTCACCTGGGTTGGGAACTCCTCAGCAGGGCTGGAGGAGGTGTCTAGAAGATGGAGATCTGGACATGTCTAGGTAGATTACTCCCTCCACAAAATTTCCAATGAAGTCTCTTAAATGTTGCCAAATGTTTTCTATTCTAAGTTTTTCCATTTTTGTGTTCCAAACAGCAAAAAGGAGGTAGACAATAACTAAACCACAACCATAACCTTCAAGCTAGACAGGCAGGCAGTTACCTGGTGGATGCAGCAGGTTCCTTCTAAAAGTAAGATTACCCAGTGATTTTACAGATGGGGGGCCTTAATTTAAAACCCAGAGGCATGTTTCATGGAGCGTTTCATCTCGCCCTGCACGCAGTCCCAACATCAACAAACTACTTGATGCACATTTTATTCTCCCATGGCTGTCATGTGTTTAATCTTTATCCACACAATAATGTGGAAATAGAAATTCTATTTTTGTTTTGTTGCTGTTAAAATTATTACCATTAACATGAAGACAGACACAGATGGCCCAACTGAGCTTTTAAGTCAAACTTGTTTTTAGTGCATTTCATACAGAATGAAAACGTCATTTGCATGCATCACGTTAGAGTGGAGGCGATTATTTTAATGGGGTAAAAAAGAGGAAGCCTATCTGCCCTTTGAGGCCAAAGCTCGTGCATTTTATTCCGTGAGAACGTGAAATAAAAAGATGATTCAGGCTTCTTCCCACTTTGTTTTTAATTTGTCTCAGGATGTTTCACGGTTTCACTGAAAATGCTGACTGTTGAAAAGAGATTAAAAAAACACATCATCTAAGTCCCATTATACACACACACACATACACACAGAGCTCATTAGCATATAACACTGAAACTCATTGTGGCATTTCCATGAAGTTGTGTGTTGTTTCTTGCTGCAAAGGAAGCTCGCAGTGGGTTAACAGCAACCACACACACACACACACATACACTGAACTTACGTTTAGTTTCACATTAACAGTTTACAAAAGTAAACTAGAAATAAGAGTAATTTGTTGTATTTGCACCCAAAGCAGGTTGATGTTGGCCTGTTGTTGACCTCAGGCAGACCTACCACTGTTTAGCAAAAGTCTGTAATTATTATTATCATATTATAATGCAACAGCAATATTTTACATTGCGTGGACATGCAGCATGTGAGTTCCTGTGTTACTTCACTATTTATTTATTAATTTTCACTGCTAAGTTCCATCAGTTCTTGTCAATGGCGTCCCAGAGTTAAGGGACTGCTTTTATTTTGAAAAACGTACACAGGAACAAGGCCTACGTGCAAAATCAAACTGTGTTTGCAGCAACATCAGGGGCTGAAAAATTTAAGCCAACATGCAAAAAAACCTAAAACTGCAGATCCTCTCGGTGTACCCTGCAGCTACAGCTGTGAGTCAGTGCTCACAGATAAATGTCCAACATGTTTACAGCGGATACAGAAACCATTTTATCTCTGAGGATAGTTTCTGTGTTTTCATGTTTCTTTTAATAAAAGGTGTGTTTCTCCTGATTGACAGGCTGTCCACCTCAGCTAACTGGAGCCCCTGATTATCTACTGTGTTGTTGGCTGTACTAACAGGCCATCCAAAAAGTCTGTGCTCTTTTGTTAGGGAGTGCAATCTTAGCTCTAAACCAGGGGTGGGCAATCTCAGTCCACGAGGGCCGGTGTCCCTGCAGGTTTTAGATCTCACCTTGGGGAACACACCTGAATCACATGATTAGTTCGTTACCAGGCCTCTGGAGAACTTCAGGACATGTTGAGGAGCTAATTTAGCCATTTAAATCAGCTGTGTTGGTTCGAGGACACATCTAAAACCTGCAGGGACACCGGCCCTCGTGGACTGAGATTGCCCACCCCTGCTCTAACCTTGATACAGCCCTCAGTCTGAGTGCAGCATCCTTGGGTCAGATGTTTCAAGCACAGCTTTAATCTGATGGGAGGCTTCCTGGCTTGGACCTCCTGGTCGGCTGGGCTCTTTCTGTGTGGGTGCTCTGGCTTCCTCCCACAGTCCAAATACAAACATGTTAACTGGTGATTCTAAATTGATCGAAGGTGTGAATACAACTGAAGTGCAAAAAACAGTTCTGGATGAGTATGCGTGGAAAATGTAACGTGGCTTGAGTGGTCAGTAAGACTGGAAAACCCCTAAAAACAAAGCCGCCAGTCTACTCCTTTAAGTTGCTTGTTTCAAGCAACTTAAAGAAGTCCAGTTTCTTTCCAAGCTCCTTAGACTACGATGACCTGGATGACTGAGAACCTTCACAGACGCAGTTCCTATAATGGCCACTAGATGCTGCTGCCAGAGAAAGTAACAAAAAAAAAAAAAAAACTCCATCTCCTCTCTATAAATATGTAACCCCTAGCAGTTGATTGCACTTTTGTTTATGATGATGTTTTTAGCATCAGTGAACATATTTTTAGAGAAACGGCTTCCTGGCGTGGTTCAGTCTGCTGCTTAGAAGTGACCAGAACGGTGTCCTTATTCGCTGCTTCCTGTCCCACATTTTAACTGGCTCTTCTTTAGATTCCTCCCCACTGGAACACAAAGTGATTACCAGACAGAAAAGCAGTTAAAATAACGGTTTTGAAAGATATTGCAATGGAAAGTGGGATTCACATGTGTGCAAAGACCTTAAAAACAAACTTCTCTGTCCTCCACATGAACCTGCAGAGTCTCTGTGTGTGTTGGTTTTTGTTTTTATATGTTTTCCTCTTGGTTGCACATCTCTCCGTGGGGAGATGTCTTTTGTCCTGTCTTCCTTTTCTCTCCCCAACCGGTCACAGCAGATGACCTCACCTCTCTGAGCCTGGTTCTGCGGCAAGGTTTCTTCCTGTTAAAAGGGAGTTTTTCCTTCCCACTGTCGCCAAAGTGCTTGCTCAGAAGGGGTTATATGATTATTGGGTTATTCTCTGTATGTATTATTGTAGGGTCTACCTATAATATAAAGCCCCTTGAGGCAGCTGTTGTTTTGGTTTGGCGCTGTGTAAATAAAATGGAACTGAATTGAACAAACATACTTCTACCCACATTCAGTCTGTTAGAATCTGATCACTCTCGCCAAACTCAGACTTCTTCCCTGCAGAAATCCGAAATGCTGCAGCACCATCGGGAATGTGGACAAATTTATGACTGAAAAACACTGAAACACCAGGATTTTTGTGCTTTTTCTGCTTAAATGCACTCAGTTCAAATAGTTAAACAGGACCTGACTCTCTACAGCAGGGGTGTCGAACTGCAGGCCTCGAGGGCAGGTTTTCGATGTGTCCTTGATCCAGCACAGCTTATTTGAATGGCTAAATTACCTCTTCAACATGTCTTGAAGTTCTCCAGAGGCCTGGTAATGAACTAATCATTAGATTCAGGTGTGTTGACCCAGGGTGATATCTAAAACCTGCAGGACACCGGCCCTCGAAGCCTGCAGTTCGACACCCCTGCTCTACAGGGCCTTATAGGCTCATTCATCTGAGGCTACATTGCAGTTTTTGATCTTGAGAAATTAAAAGGAATCAATGCTCAGGTTTATAGACACCAAGCTACTTCAGCTTGAAGCCTGGTGAGCTTAGCTTGGGTTAGATGTTTGCACTTGTCTTTTAACCACATAAGACGTGATGTGGTTAAAACCACTTTATCAAGAGATATCGTCTTGGATGAATTATGGCAAGTCAGCGTCTGGTTTTCGCAACACCACGGGCCTGAGGGTCTGAGAGTCTGAGTGACGGTGAAGGCCTCCCGGGACGTTCCTGTTCTGGGGTCGTGTGCAGCAGGTCGTAAACCGGTGTTTTGAAATTGGACCTGATTGTTTACTGAGCATAAATCCTCAGCCTGGTCAGTTTAAAGATGTAAAGGTGGTCATTTTTATGCAGCTTTTAACACGAAAGGAAATTTAGCAGATGAAAGGAAAATGATGGAGGTGTTCTTCCTGCGTCAGAGATTTGCCTGCGCTGTCAAACCCTTAATGGCCCAAAGCTGTCACATTAACAGACATAAGTCAGTGTAGGTATGACATGAATAACGCACACAGTGAACGGAGTCCTGCTGATGAGATCTAACCAAATTCCTATCACGTCATAACATAAATAATCCTTAATTTGCAAATTCTCAGAAAAAACAAACAAGAACCACAGAAAACCCAATTTATCTGTCAACCTTCGCCACAGAGTCCGAACATTAGTGTGTCAGAGCTGTTCTGGAAACACTTATACAACGTATGAGTAACAGGTCAGACTGATTGTGGCTCATTGCTGTGAAACTGCAACGAGAAACTTTGACCTGGGCCCTGTTTCAGGAAGCTGGTTTAGTGGAAAAACTGAGTAAGTATACCCTGAGTTAACGAAAACGCTGGTTTTTCGGTTTCACAAAGCGAGTTCAGCTGCAGCCTGAGTGAGTCACTATGACGACACACGCCGTGAAGCTAACCTGCCCCCTAGCAGGTTTACCACAACTAACCCTGACTGACCCCGCCCCTTTGTCGGAAACCTGACAGTAGGAAGTGTCAGACATGGCGTGTCCCTTCCGTGAAGAGCCGGTAGATCGTGAAGCCCAAATTCTCCGCAGAGCTCTCCGCCGGGAGAGAGTGATCAGATCGCGTTTGGACATTTTATCATTTCCTGATGAGTTTCTGTGTGAACGTTACCGTTTCTCAGCACAATCTATAAGTTATTTGATAACATCCTCAGGCCTAATATTCGCCATGTGACATCGCGGACATCTCTCAGTTCTTACATATTATTTGTATCTGCACTTCGGTTTTTTGCAAACGGGAGCTTTCTGTATAATATTGGTGACGCTGAGCACGTTTCCAAGGCTACCGTCTGTCGGGCAGTCAGGAATGTTACAGTTGCACTGAAACGTCTCCTGTACTCGTTTGTGGTGTTCCCCGGTCATAGACCCACAAGATTTATCAAAGAGGGATGCCACAAAATTGCAGGTACAGGATGAACAAACTTAATTCATGATGTGGTGATACTTGAACTACTACTTAAATTTTACATTTATTTCTCACGGTTCCCAGGCGTGATTGGCTGTACAGATGGCACTCACATTCCAATCATTGCTCCTTCAGTAAATGAAGGAGACTATGTGAACAGGAAGTCTTTCCACAGCATTAATGTACAGGTACATAGTTCCCTGTAGCATTTCAAACTAACAAATTATTTCATTATAGTAATGGATGCTAATTTGTGTTCTCTGCACTGTGAAGATCATATTGATGCTGCCAACATTATCACAAATGTGGAAGCCAAGTGGCCAGGCTCTGTCCATGACTCACAAATATTCCGTGAATGTACACTGAGCACAAAATTTGGACATGGTGAGTTGAGAATACTTTAAAATATATAAAGACCAATTGCTTCAGGGACATTTGAACTGAAGTGTATCCTTCTGTCTTAGGAGAGTTCACTGGCTACTTGCTTGGTGATAGGGGGTATCCATGTTTACCCTATTTGCTTACCCCTTACCCTGACCCTGAACCGGGCCCACAGCAGCGATATAATCTGGCTAATTGCAGGACAAGAGCCAGAATTGAAATGACTATCGGAATGCTTAAGGCCCGGTTCCAGTGCCTGCAAGGACTCAGGGTCACCCCAGAAAGGGCATGTGACATTATTGTGGCATGTGTGATTCTTCACAACATTGCCACAATTAGAGGAGAACACTGTCCTTCTGAACCAAACATCAGCAGTGATCCAAACCATGAACATCCTGACCCTCCCACGGACATACAAGATGGAAGCGCAGTCAGAGACACCATATGTCACAATCATTTCTTTTGACCCATCACCTCAACATGTTGAAAGAAGAATAAACAGATTTTTGTTCAACTGGCTTTATTGGTCGCCTGTATTTCCTGTACACAAAGTATTAAAAGATGTAAACCTCATAAAGTGTCTCTGTTGCTTCCTCCTCTGTAACAGCTGTCAATGTTTCTTCATTATTTTCCTGTAGTAAAGAAATAAACAACATTGCTGTTCTACTGTAAACTCATATAATCTGTGGAGTATTACTCACAACTGCATGTTGGTCTGGCTCAACAGGAGGCTGCACCAGATGCAGTACACCACCACCATCAACTGATAGAATATGAGGTTTATACAGGTCACTTATAACTTACAAGGGACCAAATGGCAATTAACAAACATACCAATCACCTTACACTTCATTGTCATTATGCTCTCAAAGACAACCAAGACTGAGGGAAGGCAAAATCAGTAGGAAAATGACTTCACTACAAAATAATCCATTATGGTAAAGAGTTTATCAAATGAATGAGAGCACTGCAAAGGTGACTGTGAAGAA
Source organism: Haplochromis burtoni (assembly GCF_018398535.1). Lineage (NCBI taxonomy): Eukaryota > Metazoa > Chordata > Actinopteri > Cichliformes > Cichlidae > Haplochromis > Haplochromis burtoni. The sequence goes on along the minus strand of NW_024582405.1, from coordinate 2,316,697 downwards.
AGGATGTATGCACATCATGTATTATTTTGAATTTACCCCCTATGTAGGCACTTGTGTCTTGCGGGGTTATTGACTCAGAGGATGTCCCCGCAGAGATGCCTTCAGGCCACAGGGCGCCCACTGTTTTGGCTGAGGGCCAACTGCTCAGCCTCTGTGAGTGGTGGTGGTGGAGGACCCCCACCTGTTTTTCGGGCCTCCGCTTTTTTTCTGTTGGCTATAACGGGTCACATTTGAGCATACAGAGTAAGTGCTTACAGAAAGAAAATTAATGTAGCCTCTAACTGCAATTGATTTACATAGGACAAACAGACCAAGCACTATGGCTCATAATACAATTACACCTCACCTGTTTGGACTATATTTTTATATTTCATTTTTACTTGCTGCCAGGAACGTTTGGGGCCTGTTGGGTTGCACCTGCGCTCACATCACATCACAAAATAAAATGTATGAAATATAAAATAAAATAACATATGATAAAATAACATATGATAAAATAACGTGTTAAATGGGTGGAAATCCCTAGATCAATGTTTAAATTAACACTCACGCATTGACTCTGTCGGCTATGTTTTGCCATGCATGCTCCCTGTCTTTTGCAGCTCTTT
>NW_024582405.1:2298351-2316064 GCF_018398535.1 Haplochromis burtoni | reverse complement strand
GTCGTATCAACCTGCGGGAGAGAGCGACTCAGGTAAGTAGCGTCTGAGTGGGAAGCTCCATCCCGCCTTCCAATACCCCGGACGTCAGTTGACCTAAGAATCAGCTTGTGCATCCCGATTTTAGTTGTGAAAACAGTGACGTAAGAAACTCTGTCTGAAGTGATCTAAGTGTGAAAAACACGCTGGCAGCCTGCAGGCAGGTCCTAGTGAAACTACCGAACACCTGACGTGCGCTTTGAAGTTCTCTTGCTCCCTTTCTAACCTTTTCAGGTAAGATAAAGAGAAGTGCGTACCGATCAGTATACACATTATTGGGGGCGCCACCTTCTCCCCCTTTACCAGCTTGTAACAAAAACAAGGCCACGAGCATTTGACACGTCGAAACAGAAACAGACAGTGGGAAGTTAATACAATGGAAGGACGAGCGGAGCGTGTCTTCTCTGATTGCCAGCAAGCAGAAGTTTATTAGAATTATAGCTGCGTCTCCTCGTTGATAAAAAAAAAAAAACAAAAGAGGATTCTGCAGTGCACGGTGAATGGAGGAAAGGTTCCCTTATCAGACGTTTGATTCTAATGCATTAACTGGTTTTACCTTGACTATTTTGCTGACACCTGTCACTCATGGGGAGCCTGTGGAGGTGTTGGTTTGTTGTGAAACATCAGATAGAGAGTTTGATTTTGTTAGAGCAGAGATTTTAACCGAACCAGAGTTTCGGGTTGATTGTGTAGAACTGTGTGAAGGCTTAGCCCCAGTTCTGGCCCAGCATGGTCATTTAGAAGAGTGAGAATTTCCACAGTAAATGTTGGTGTGCCATAATATTTTGTTTCAGTGAAAACCGAGAGAATTTATGGCAAAATTCACGTTATTTTCCTTGGCTGCCTAGAAGAAGAGTTGATGATTGGGGAGGCTTAGTTTCCCCTGTGGATGACAGAGTATGATAGAGTATAAGATTGGAAATAGGTTCTAAAACGGAATGCGCCTTCGGATCAGGCCGTTGGAGCTGATTGGATTTATAGACCTACATTGCTTAGATCTCCCTCGCCGCTCCACCCAGCGTGTAATTACATGTGGTTGGTTTAGTCACGGCATTCCGCTCCGGTGTGTTGTTGTAAGACAACAAAACATAACTAGTGTGATGGTTTGGTATCGGAAAGGGTTTTTGTGAAACTCAGAAACCAGTCTTTGACTTTTACTTCATCTTCTATCAAAGTCACACTGGGAAGCATATATTCACTAGTTACTGTAATGCTGTTGTACTTCTCCCCTGCATGGACTCATGTCCATTTCCATTGCAGACTAGCGTAACCATGACTTTCGTACACTCTGTAGTGTTTTTGAGTCTCATGTCAATTGTCTAAGATAATTGTTTAAATCTGAGCGTAGCTGCTCGAACTTTACTGCGGAAAAAATGAGAGGAAATCTTGATTTCATCTGATTGTTGGTACCGGTTTTCATAAATCTGGATTTTTTACATCCTAATCGTATTGAGACTTTTCTGCTAGACAGTTGTCTGTTTTCTACGCTGTGATCTTAGGTTGCTTAAAGACTGGGCTAAGTTTGGCAGTTGATGAAAATGTATTGAAAACCATTTGTTGTTTTATCAAAAAGCACCATTCACCTCCAAGCAATATTGTTTCAGCTTAAAGCTACTGGCCGTTATGCTTCGGCACCATCGGACCCTACTTCCCCCTTTTTACCTTCCCCTCTAAACAGGTCGAGAAGAAACACGCACTTAGGGCCTCTTTAAGAATATTAAATAGAATATTATACAGTTGTATCTCTTGCTCTTTGGATTGATTTTGTTTTATAAAAAGAGACCTCAATTGCGTGGTCCTTGCTCCTCGAACCCGGCGCAAAATTTGTTTTCTGGATGTTTGACTATTATAGATATAACAAGAAGAACAGAGAAAGAAGAGAAAATTGCGTTTCTAACGTTGTGGCCAGGCTGTCTAAGCTATCCCCTGAAATACTACAACTGCCGCCCAAGTTTATGACCCAAGGCCTCGAGCCCGCACGCTCCCTTTTTACTGAGGTAAATCACCTCTAGTCAGGGATCGTCTACAAGTGGTTTTGCCATTAGATAGAGCATTATAAAAACTGTGCTTCCATTAGTGGAAGTAAGCTACAAAAAGATATTGCTGCGTGAACTGTGGAGTTCTCCTGGTGAACAAACCCTCTCCTGTCTGAGTACATTCTCTGATAAACATTACATTTAATCACCAAAAACTCCTTATAGAACGTTTACCACAAGCCGGGTGTTATGTTCCGGATATCGACCTCAGTACAGCGCTGAATAATATGGTGGCTAGTTTGAGAATTTTACTGATTTAACGCCAAATTGCTATAAGGTTTACCTGACCCCCAGTGCTGATTCTAGTATCAAGCCAGACAAGCGAAGGTCGTAACGAAAGAGGCACAGTGGATCTGTCTTGAAAGCGCTCTGCCGGGACATTCCAACCCAGTGAAGCGCTTCTGACCGCGAAGGAGGTGCGATACTCAGGTGTTCGAATATGAGACGAAAAACACCGAAATACAAATCCAATCGCGTTCTGACCCTGCTGGTTATATCAAGCAGAGTACGAATGCTCGGGCTGCCACAGCGCTTCTGACGGAAGGAGGAAGTGACTGTTCTGTGGCTGCAGGACATCTGATAAAGAAATAGGGAAGTCGCCTCAAGGAGCTTGCAAGGAGGAGTCATATAGCAGCCATTTTGGGGAAATCTCAGAGGAACCAAAATGAAGAGCTCAACTATGACATCTAGTGAACCAAGGCTATATAAGCCACTAAATGATCAGCTGGAGGAGCTGAGCAAAGCCATCCACATGTCTTGTTCAAGAACAACTAAAGCAGCAGATAAAGAATTTCTGTATCTCCACATTCCTGGTGACCCCAACGTGACAAATTTATAAGGCTTGGTTTACACTTCTTGATCATTTTATACGCTTTTAATTTAAAGTAGGCTTGCACATGACAGCTCAGCTTTGCTCTTTAAAGTGTTTGTTAAACAGTTCTTTCAAGTAAAACTCTCTTCTCCTTATCCTATTATTCTTGTATTAAGTATATGCATCCTCTCCAAATTCAATAGTTTTCTTACACCCCAACTGCAGACATACACCATGACACCCCACACACACACACACACACACACACACACACACACACACACACACACACGTATATTTCTTCAATTTCAGTTAAAACCATCATCATAATATCTGGCCCACTATATCTGACTTGTGACTTATCGTTCTACAGCAACCCAAAAATGTACATACTGCAATTTAATCAGCAGTGTGTTAGACTAATGTGTCCTGATACATATTGTTAGATTGTTTTTATCATTGAAAGATTTATGGCTCAGCCATAAACCAAAAATCACAGGCCACAAAGAATGAACATCTTGCTTAAGGAATCTTTTGCTTATTGCAGACTAGACACAGTCCTGCCTGTTCACATTTTATTCTGTAAAAACTAAATTTTCACTGCTTTTATGACCTTTTTAGTGGGGAGAACATAGCTAGGATTTAATGATTTAACAAATCTTTTGAATCCTTTGTCCTCCACAATGCTAAATGGCTGGGAGTCCTCAATCACCATGCTAACCAGGTCTTCATCTATTTGAGATTGTTCTCCTGAGGAAAGACAATAAAGACACAAAGCTCAGTATTCTAAAAATTTTCACTGCTTTTATGACCTTTTTAGTGGGGAGAACATAGCTAGGATTTAATGATTTAACAAATCTTTTAAATCCTTTGTCCTCCACAATGCTAAATGGCTGGGAGTCCTCAATCACCATGCTAACCAGGTCTTCATCTATTTGAGATTGTTCTCCTGAGGAAAGACAATAAAGACAAAGCACAAATATAAATATCACACACGTAACTTATTACAGTTGTATAATATTGTTATATCATTTAGTAACATTACTGCATGCTATATTATCATGGCATTTGATGGCTCACCTGGTCTTGCTCCACAATCGGTGTTCCCCTTATTCTCATGCAAAGCTCTGTAGTGCCTAAGCATGGATGAGGTGTTGTTGTTATATCCCAGCTCCCTGGCACATAGCAAACACTTCACCTTGTACAAAAGTAAAGACAGCTTAACATAAATTGTATTGCACCATCAGTATTATGAAAATACATCTTCTGTAGAAATTTACATACCTTGTTGGGAGGAATAAGATCAAAATGTTCCCACACAGGGGAGGACATCCTCCTCTTCTTAGCTGGCTCCATTCTCTCCTCACTCTCATAAACCTCCAAACGGTCTCCAAACTCTCACTAACCGCAACTCTCCATCAAACACCCACATTTTTGAATGAAGTCTGAGGGGTTTATATCGCTGTCATATCTCGCGGCAAAGTTCGAACCACTTCATGAACCAGTCACGTGGTACAGCCGGGCAGCGAGGCTTCGGACGTCATCATTTTCAGCTCCTCCCATAAATGAAGCAAGCCTCGATACGCGCATCGCGGAAACGCCCCCTCAATTACTCGACACAAGCTTCGAAGCCTCGATACAGAACGTCACATCACTAACTGTGTGTGCGTCTATTGGAGCGTGCTTCGGCATCCTCCGTGGGCGATGTATTTCTCCCTTCTAGGTCCCCTGGTAGCCCCGGTATTCCCCTGGTATCCCTTAGCTTGGTTCCCCCTAGCTGGCCCTTGCTTCCCCTTGGTTGGTCCCCCTTCCCCGGCATATCGCCTCGAAAACAAAGCAGGCTTATGCGCCGGTCGGACCATGCTGTGCAGCTGCCGGCTAGCGAGTAGCTCGGCTATGCTGGTCGGACCATGCTGTGCAGCTGCCGGCTAGCGAGTAGCTCGGCTACAGTGAGGAAACACGGCAGGGACACGGCTTCAGCGTTCAAGCATACGCTGTCGCCTTGGCACTGTGCAGCTCGGCTGCTATGTGTGTTAACACAGAGGGGATACGGCTTCAGCGTTCCAAACGTTCGCTGTTGGCCTGCTTAACACTGTGGGAATAAACAGTGGGGAATTATGCTACGGTTCATGCCAGCTATCGTTAGCCGGCCTGCGAGTAGCATTCCAGCCGGTTAGCCTGTCTGGCGTGTTGCCCGCAGCTCGCGGGTTAACGCGGCCAGCAGGGCTCCACTCGTAGCTCGGCTACATTGGGGAAATGTGTCAGAGTTCCAAGCATATGCTTTTACCTGTCAGCACTGTGACACAGGAGCTAATAAACAGTGGAAGGGGAATTCAGGTTGCGGCTAGCGCCGGCTACCTGTTAGCACTTCCTGGTTAGCGTGTGGCCCCGCCCCCTTGCTTGGTAGCAGAAGTATGGCAGCCCACACGTCCCAAACATGTCTGTGTATGGCATTTTTGCCTTTTTATGGTAGGCACGAGCAGTGTGGCTGTGCTGGCTAAAGAAGCTGACGCTTGCATGCACTGCTTTGTTGCCAGCACGAACTAGGCAGACCGTGCTTGGTTTTTTGAAAGCATTAAATGGCCCGTCCCTCCCCTTTCTCCTGCCTCCAAAAATGAGAGAGCAGGCTACTATGGGGAACATGGCTGCCGCTGCTGTGACACCAGTTAGGCAGGCCATGGGCTCCCTCCCCTCCCACAGCAGGCCTCACATAGGCGGAGCCATGGGAGGCCTGGGCCGGTGGAGGTAGACATCAGGTGGCGGATGTTGAAGAAGCTTCCATCTGCCTCCTGCTGCCTGCCTGGTATTGCAGTCCGTGCTGTTGCCTCTCATGCCCACTACTCCTTAAGCGTTATTATTGATCCCACTCTCTTGCCCGCCAATAGTAATGCTGCCGCTGCTGCTCAGCGGTCCATGACGCCGTGGGGATCCTTAATATCTAATGGCTGCCGTGCATGGCGGGAATGGTTGCCTTTGGCCCCTCCCCCGTAGCCCCCCCCCCTTGGTCCCTAGTTGCCCCTCCGGGCCTTCCCTGGGCAGGGCGGCATGCCCTGACAGGGGCGTGGGGGTTACTTATGCCCTGCTGGTGGCCATTCTGTCACTCCCTCTATGGATGGTGCTTGACACGACAGCTGCAGGCGGGCTGGGCATGGAGAGCCCGCCCCAATCCTGTGCCTCTCAGGCTAAATGAGGATGCTGGCTGCAGCGTTCCCTCCCGGGGCCCCGCCTCTGCGAGGCCTGAGTCGGTAGTGGTTTATTATCGTGAGGTGGATGTTGAAGAAGCCCTTCAATCCCCTCATGGCTGCCACTGCCGTTCCCACCGGCTAGGTTGCGAGCAAGACGGACCTGCCACGGGAGGCTTCAAAGTAAGTGAACCCATAGCTGAACGAGATTCCACCTGGTTACTGGGCACCTCCACGACATTCTCTCCCTTATGGCCAACCGGACCTACCTATAAGCGCCTGCGGATTAAGCGTGCAAGGAGAGAAACGGCTGGCTGTTAATGTGTCTATGGCATACACTGATCGGTATTGATATTGTTATGACGCTGGCTCCGGTCTAGATGAAGCACTTCCATTGACTTAGAGTGGCGGTTTACCTTGACTGTGTATAACTGTCCGCTTTGAAGCTAGGCAAAGCCTTTGCGCGGCCACAACCTCGCCTTTAAAAGAGGCTGAGGGCTGTCCACTCTGCAGCGCAGTGCAGAGATGATAGATGTTACATGAGTGCCTCGTTGTGTTCACCTGATGGTGCGCGCGTATGGAGACGCGGCTGTGTTCAGTTCGGGAGGACTCGCCTAGGCTCAGCTGTCCTCCAGCCGCCTCCTCCCTCCTGACATCCTTTGAGTTGGGCCTAGTGGCCAGATCTGCTGCAGGCTGTGTTCCCCTGGCCTATTGCCCGCGTTTCGCGGGTTCATACGCCAGTCAGACCTCGCTGCGTCTGACGGCTCGGCCAGCAGTTGACAGTTCTCCACTGCGGCTCTGTCTGGCACATTGCCCAAATGTTGGGCTACGTGGCCGGCAGGGCCCGCTCAGTGAGCTGACACCCCCGGTGAGTCACGTCCCTGGCTGCACTGCAGCTCCGGGCAGTCTTCCCCTGGCATGTTGCCTGCATTCGCCGGCTTACACGTCAGTTGGACCTCGCTGCGGCGAGTGTGCGTTCTCCTGCCTATTTTATCCGGATTCTCTCTGGCATGTCAGCTGCTGCAGCTCCTGGCTGTGTTCCCTTGGCGTGTTGCCTGCGCTTCGCCAGTTTACACGCCAGCCGGGCCTCACTGTGTCTGATTATTCGGCCGGCGAGTGGGTGTTCTCCGGCCTGCGACGCTGTGCATGGGTGTCTCGTTTTCGAAGTTCACTCTTGCTGCTCCCCTGTCTGTGGACAGCGCTAGCGACCGCTCAGCCCTGGGGCAGACCTTCGGGTTAAGTCCCCACTTGGCTTTCAGTGGGCTAGACCGCCAGCCCCCCGTCTGCAGATGGCTGGGCGCCTCCGTGGTTGGATGGGCCCTACAGGTTGCTTCCCTGCCTTGGCCCTGCGTATAGCCCGCGGTTCGCCGACTCACATGACAGTCAGACCTTGCTGTGTCTGATACGTCAGCCAGCGAGTGGGTGTTCTCCAGCGCGCAGCGCTGGCTCTCTGTCTAGTGGTTTGCCGCTGTATCGCGGGTCACCTGCCAGAGCAGGTGCCAGCTCAGTGTCAAGAGAGTGCCAGAGAGTGACTTGACTTCTCCAGCTGGCGGCTCCGCCTTCCCTTCTGTGGCATCATCCGCATATCGCGGGCTTCTGTCATAGCGATAGCCAGCTGCTGGGCACGAGTGGCTTGGTAGGCTGTGTTGCCCTGGCGTTTTGACCGCGTTCGCCGGCTTTCACGCCAGTCACACCTCGCTGCGCCGAGTGCCTTCTCCAGCCTAGTGTAGCCTGTCCTGTCTGGCGTGTTGCCCGCAGTGCGCGGTTCACGCGGCCAGCAGGGCTCCTGTCGTTCCTCGATTGGGACGGCTTCTCGGCTCTGACGCGTGTTTCCCTGGCGTATTGCCCGCGCTTTGCTGGTGTACACGCCAGCTGGACAAATGAAACCTCTCCTCCATCAGAATCTGCTTCGTCCATTTCCTGAAGCAAGGCCAAAGCCTGTTGCACGGAGAGGTTCTTCCTGCATGGCAGTGATACGGAGGCCATCCTGATGTGCGTTCTCAGAAATGCAAACAAGCAGAGGTGTGGACTCGAGTCACATGACTTGGACTCGAGTCAGACTCGAGTCATTAATTTTATGACTTTAGACTTGACTTGAAAAAATGTTCTAAGACTTGTGACTTGACTTGGACTTTTACACCAATGACTTGGGACTTGAATTGGACTTGAACCGGTTTACTTGAAAAGACTTGATATTTTACCCCAAATATAAAATTTAACATGCATATTATATAGAGATTGAAAATGTGACGTCATTCACGGGTAGAACCGCAAAGGATTCTGGGAACTCGTGGCAAGCGGTACTAGCGCACGCAGGCTTTCAATTAAAATCAGTTATACAGCGATAAAAAGAAACACAAAAATGTCAAGAAGCTGTTGTATTATTAACTGCAATAGCCGGTCGCATGACAGCCACGGGAAGCCGACGGGTAAAGAGATCGGTTGTTATCGGATTACGTCGTTGAAGAGAAATTGTTCGAGCCATGTTTCCGAAGTAACAAAGAGGCGACTGGATTGCAGCCATTCAAAGACAAATATAACGTCCCAGAACACTCCAGCTCACAGGTTAGTCTGCTCCAAACATTCCCACAAAGGTCAGTCTGCTGTTGTAGTTAATGCGTCATTTTTCTTAACATAATTGGTGATATAGGTTACAAGCAAGTCTGGCGCTGAACAGAAATTGTCGCGCTATGCTCCTTTGTTTATTGTGCATAAATAGTGAATTGTCCTGACACAATATTGTTTCGCTTCTGTTATTATGGTACATTGACAAAAACATATACTTTTATTCACAGGGTAAAACAGTTGTTTTGTATCACTAATTGCCCAGTGCGATTACAGCATACAGTATTATTGTCACTGCTACATTTCTGTGATGCTACCAGAAATTATTTCCACTACTAATTAATTACCGTTGAGCTCAAAGGTCCTATTAATAAACGGTTAACGAATGTGTATTTATGACGACGATTTGTGAGACTGGTAAACTTATGATACGTACGATGGTCTTTACTTTCTACACGGTGCATTTCAAGGTCCTGTACCCATCCGTCGGTAAACTGTACCTGGGCTTGTTGCAGTGACCGGAAGTTACTAAACTTCATGAGTGTATGCGCTCACTCCAAGAACCGTATGATTATAAATATGCATATAAATATGCTACGATGAGATAGCTGACTTCATCTAACTAGCAAATGTTTCCAGGCTACGTTGGTGATGCAGTTTTTTTTTAAATGATATTTTAAAAAAAATATCATTTATTTATGTATGATATTTTTGTCATGCGATTTTAAAGCCGGTCCTACAACCGCATCCAAGAATAACATGCAGCTTATCTCAGAACTGTCGGTGAAAATTATTCTTGGAGCTAGGTTTAATTGAGCTGCATTTTAAAGAGGTGCAATTTCACAATTTGTGTATATTTTCTAAGTTCACTATTTTGTCATGTGTTGAGAAAAACACAGATTTTAAAATTACATGGTCTAATATTTACATTTAGCATAACTGCAACATTATTTTTTCGTTTTTTTTAAAGACTCGAAAGGACTTGAAATTCAAAGTTTCAGACTTGTGACTTGACTCGGACTTTTACACCAGTGACTTGAGACTCGACTCTGACTTGCCTGACATTACTTGAGACTTGACTTGAGACTTGAGGATAAAGACTTGAGACTTACTTGAGACTTGCAAAACAATGACTTGGTCCCACCTCTGGAATAAACTCATAAACAAAGAGAATGAGTTCTGTCTCCCACCTGGGTTGGTCTGCTTTTATGCACAGCACTCAAGGTTCAAGGTTCTTTATTTGTCACATGCATAGTTATACAAGTATAACACACAGTGAAATGTAGCCTGACACGCTCCTCGACATGTGCAAAAAAATTGGGGGGGGTGTAGAGGAAAAACATTATATATATATATATATATTAGGGGTGCAACGATATTCGTATCGATATTGAACCGTTCGATACAGTGCTTTCGGTTCGGTACGCATATGTATCGAACAATACAATTTTAAAAAAAAAAAAAAAATTTAATTTTTTTTTTTTTTTTTTTTTTGTGTCCCGTTTGGATCTATAGCCATCAGAATTGTTGTCTTGAGGCCAAGAAAGATGCCAAGAGGATTTATTTTAAGTGGATCATCATATTGGTCCATTTGATTGACCTTTATTATAATTATGAATTTATTTTATTTTCAGTTGCAAACGGGACAGACATGACTGTGGGATAGGACAGGGGGAAAGAATGAAAGAAAGAGGGGGAGAGAAAGAAAGAAAACCAAAGGGGAGAAAAAAAAAAGAATACAAAATTTGTAATTTATTTTATCAACTTTCCTTCTGACGATGCTGTCTGTGTTGAGCGCTCAGTGAATCTGCATTTGACTACTCCGCCTAGGCTCGAGAGTGCAGCCTAGGCGGAGTAGTCGAACGCAGATTCACTGAGCACTCAACACAGCCATGGTCAGAAGCGCTCAGTGAATCTGCATCTCACTCGAGAGTGCAGCCTAGGCGGAGTAGTCGAACGCAGATTCACTGAGCACTCAACACAGCCATGGTCAGAAGGAAGAGCGCAGGGCAAGCTAGCGAGACAGAAGTGGACCTCCCCACCCTCATTCAGATCTGGCGTTTGGAATTATTTTGGTTTTCATGTGACGTATGACCCTGAAGGTAAGCGAGTCATGGACTAAAGTAAAACAGTATGTTGGATGTGCCATGCAATGCTCAATTACATGGGTGGGAGCTAGTGTGTTAGCGCAGTTAGCTCGTTAACGTGTTGGCCGTCTAGCCCCTCTGTATAGGGTAGCTCGTTAACGGAGATTTGCCGTGTTGTGGCGTTAAGGTTATTTCAACGAGATTAACGCTGACAGCACTAGTGGGAACACAACGAATATGACTGCACATTTACACCGACATCATCCTAGTGCAAAGACAAAAACAACAAGCATGCATGCTACAAACTTTAGCCGAGTCATTTAGACAGCTGTTAGCACATGATTCTCCTTATGGGGACCTGATATGTTTAATATGCTGCTGAGAATATAGCCCAGAAGAAGCGGATAGTATAGCTTTTATTTTGGAAAGAGACATTTCTCTGTAATAAACTCTCTTTTCCAAAGATGAGTGATTCCTCAATCAGATACAGGGCTCGCAATATCGCTAGCCCGACGTCCCGGGCTAGCGATTTTTTTCAGTCGGGGTACCAAAATCTATCTCTGCCCTGCCCGTCGGGCTATTGTAGGAAGGAAAAATATATGTCAATGCTTTTGCATTCTTTCAGAAATGTAGCTGGGTAATTATGTCATTGGCATCGGTGAGCCACTGTCAATATGTGACATATTGAAATCGCGTTTGAATTTGCGCTTGTTTTTTTGCTTTCACTTTGCAATCGTGCGAACTGTGTATAGAGAGCGACAGCACTGATCTGTGAGTGATGATAATTTGTGCACCAATTCCTCTGACATCGTCTTATTAATCGTTAGCTTACTACGCAAACATGACAAGTGAAATCTCCCGCAGCTTAAACATGTGAGAGGTTGATCGCGCAGAGAATCGCTGAGCTTATCGTCGGCTTATTTAATTGTTAGCTTACTATCGAGCAAACATGACAAGTTGAAAATTCCTCCCGCACCTTAAACACTGTGAGAGGTTGTTCGACGTCAAGAGAATCGCTGAGCATTTATCGCTCAAACCACGTACCCATGTGAGTTGCCTTAAGCAGATGCTCGGTAGGACATCAAAGGCTGCAGGACAGAGATGGAATATTTATATTTCACTACGCAATAATGGCTGCGTGTACCAAATTTAAGGATGATTTTCGACAGTCAACATCTTTCACAGACAGAGTATACTCATTTTAGTCTCTGCGTGCGTGGGAAGACCCAAATTAACAGAGTTCTTAGGGTCAGGGTGAAGACTGCAGTGACAGCTCTTGAAGAAAAGTTAACTGACCACAAAACACTAGAAGCACAAAGACTAGTTAATCGACAATCAGCGAAATATAATGAAAAGAAGGCAAAAAAGTACAAGTGCACTTACTAATTCTTTCAATTGGCTATTCCGATTGAAAAGAGAAAGATGAAAAGACTAAGAAGAACAAAAGAATTTCTGTCCCGTGCGAGGTTTCTCTGCCATTCGCTCTGTTTATGACATAGGTCACAAAAACAGCAACGACAAGAGGTTAGGGTGTTTAAACTTTGAAAACATGTTACTTCTGATGTACTCCAAACCATGTATATATTTATCAATTTAAAGAAGCTCTAATGACAAATTAAAAAGGCTGTTGATGCAATCAAACATTTTTAATTTGTACTCCGAAAAAATTATTTTCAACCGTGAACACCCAAACGTTACCAGTACTAGTTAAGAACTTCGATGAAACTCTTCTTAGTACACATCAGAAATAACCAGATTAACCTCTGAATTGTACGACTAGTGTGTATGAAAAAAAATACCCATTTAATCCTATCCCACAGCACTGTGTAATTATCGTATTCATCCTGCAACCAGCTACTCTTAGCTCCATAACATTTGATTGATATTAAGTATATAGAGATACTGTACTGTTCTTTACTCTTTAATAAATATGTGTTATCCTTATACTGAAGTTATAACTGTGAGTTACCCATTTATACTTTACTATTTACTTAACTATATAGGTACCCTAATTATTTAGTATTATTATCCTAATGACATAAGTATGTATATATATATTTATCGAGTGTTATACAAAAACTTGGTATTCTCTGAATGCTGTTATAGTTTATCTTATAATATATATTGTATATAGTACCATATTTTACTTATTGTTAGTATATGTATGTGTTTTAATAATACCCCCTATCATTATAGTAAACACAATATGATAGTACATTAGATATCTACTATCTTATATCTTAATATTATATTTAAATAACTATATAGTAACATAATCATATTATATTATATATATTATAATGTATAGATAATATAATATATATATTAGGTGGTTAATATTATATTAGTATATGTTATATCATATTATTGTTGTGATGTTAATTAATTAATGTGATATTTAATTATACATATAAATATATTAGTGTTACATTTAACCATATGATATATGGTATATGTTAACTGATATATGTATATGTTATTATAATTATATTATAAGAACTTATATTGTGTATATACTATATATTGATTAGTACTATTATTAATATGTATATATGTGTATATTAATGTTAGTATAAATTAATTGTATATGTATGTATATATATGTATATGTATATATGTATGTGTATATATGTAATGTATATATGTGTGTGTATGTATATGTGTGTATATGTATTTTGTATATGTATGTGTGTGTATATGTGTGTATATGTGTGTGTGTGTGTATGTATTTATTTGTGTGTCTATATATATATATACACACACACACACACACACCCCCCCCCCCAGCATAGCGAAATTCAACAACACACAACACACAGGCACTAACACACAGATTAATGATAAATTGAATATCATAGACATTAATAAGGTAAATCTGACTACTTATTTTTACTACGTATGTTGAATAAGACGCACAAGTCCCACATATAAATAAAAACCATGTTTTAAAATTAAGGAATTGAAATGTACATGTGCCTTGGTTTATGTCTGGAAGAGTCCTGCTCAGTCAATTTATAGATGATGTGGTGAGAGGGCGGGTGTGTGTGTTTAGGGCAACGGAACTATGGTCCCTAGTTCGGGGATAGAAGCCCTCTTGCCTCGACTTCGAGTCTCTGCGTCCGTTGCCCGGAGGGATGTTATGCGGAGAACCTCTCTACCAGTAATTGCAGAAGTCTGGAACAGTTTGTGCAGGAAGGACGGGTCCTTCAGTATCTGCGTCCTGCTCTAGTCCGGCATCTCCTGGTTAGGTGTCCTGAAGGGTTTCAAATGGGGGGGTGAGACAATCCTTGCAGCAGCGTCTGCTTGTACGGAATCACTCTCTGAGAGAGCTTTTATGGTCCTGTATTACACACAGCTGCATTCCCAAACCACGATGTCAAATTGTTCAATAGCTCTTAAAGTAAAAGAAAAAGAGAGATGACATAAAAAATCCTCCACTAAAAGCGGCAATTTCTTGTCATATAGATATAATTCTGCTGAGAAGATCTTTTGAATGCCCTGATAATTTGAGGCAATGCTGTCTTGAACTTCCTCGTCAAATGCTAATGTCGTTTATATATTGTTGATACAGGCCTGTGTCCTAGCCTTTTTGGTCAGGACCTAGTAATTGTGGGAGCCCATGGTCTATGAGCATTGCTTGAAGTCGAGGATGATTGTGACACCAAAAGATTAAACATTAACTTGAAAAGGAACATTTCCCGCTTATAACAGCCAATCTCATTACTGGATGGTGCCTCCATTCGTGAAAGATAATTGGGATCTTGTAAACAGTCTCTGTGTGTTCTGACCCCCCTTCCCTGTAAGTCCACCACAGTTCTGCCTCTTTGATGTCTTCCGTCTGAACGTTCAGTCTGAAGAAGAGTGGTTTTGTCCTGGCCCCACTTGATAAGGACCAAGACTTACTCACCTTCATCCACTGTGCCAGTGGTAATACTGTCTCTTTGGTCCCATCAACTGTCACCCCTGTTACTCTGATAAGAATTCCATAGAACACATCACCTGATTATTCTTTTAGTCACATGACACTCCCGGATGTAACATATTTTGGAGGGAAAACTTTCAAGAAGAAGACGAGTAAGTACCACTCTTTAATCAACCCTTTTTTCAATGTTTTAGCAAGATTTTGTAATGTGGCAAAGCATAACACGTCCAACCTGTTACGCTTATTAATAGTGGAAACAATTTTTTTTTTGTAATTTTTATAATATGGCTAATAAACATGTTAAAAATGGTTCTTAGTGGTCACCATGTACTAGCTTGTTGTTCATCATACTAGTAGTAATGGCTAAGTTTAGCATAAAATCTCCCCCCTGTTACCGTCACCCCTGTTATTGCTATGCACTGTAACATGAAATTTCCTTGCAGATTTTAAAAAGGGACATTGTAGCTTTTAGAAAATGTAAATATTACTATAACTGTGTATTAAGTCCAGACTCGTTCAGCTTTAACATGAAGGTGAAACAAGTGTCTCGCCAGCGTCTGCAAACATATTGTGTTTTAAACGTCTAGAAACATGTAGATCAACCGAGACAGCAATCCTATTCTAGTAGCATCTTTTAAGTATAACCACTAGTTTTGTCTAATATGTACCACATGGCATTGAAAGCAGTGTAATATGCTCGAGTGAATGAACCAGTTATTAATTAAAGGAGCAAAATTGAATGTTGCCTGTAACAGGTGGACATTTGGGCCACAGTCATGGGTTGAGACATCCTCTGTGAATCTGTTATGGAATCTGTAGGCCAAGACTTACTTTGCTGCAAGTCTGTCAAATCTGACTAGTGTGATCTGGGATGTAGAGTGAAGGAGATAATGTTCATTAAATTCTATGCTCAGCTTTACCTAGCTCAAACACCTCATTGTACCCAACATTAACCTCGACTGGATTCACGTTTGCACACGGTCTTGAACAATGGCTACCATCGCTTTTATACTGAAAAGTGGTTGAAGGCGTTTGCCTGTTCAATTGTAATTGCGCCAAACAGGATTTTGTATTTTTTTAATGGAATGAGCAGGGTGTATCTTTTGAAGCACACAAACTGAATGGCCACCGAAATTAGTAGGAATGACTCCAACTTTCCAATAATTACCTTCCTCCCAACAATCAAAACGTTGTGGGGGCATCTCATATAAGATCGCCACCCGGGACCTGTTTTGTCAACTACGCAATGAAATAACTGTCCGATGAACAAAAGCAAGCTACTCCTGCCTAGCATTAACTGTTAAATGTCTGTCAGCCACAGCAGCGCCAAGCAGTACGGGATCCTTAATCCCGATGCGGTGTGATATGATGCCGTCCTAACTCCCGGCCCCGTGCATCCCCGTCTTCCTTTTCACTTTTTAATGCAGTGTTCACTCTCCTCAGTGTTCTCCGCATCCTACTTTATCAAATATGATCACCTATTCTTCAATAACATGTACGCCTAATGTGTTACCATCCCGCGGGACTCAAGGCTGGCCCATGATACGTTCTGTTAAGATCCACCCGCTTTTAGCTCTCGCTTGAAATTGACGTACGCACTGTCCTCGGTAGTCAGCAGGTCTAGATGCATTAGCCGGCCACAACTCCGTGTGTCGCCCTGGTGGAAGCGGGACTCCACACGTTCCCGGTACCGGCGTTTGGCATCTCTCACCGCACGCCTCACGCCGTATGAGGCCGCTTTGTAGGCGCTCATATCGCCAGTGGCGAGACCCGCGTTGTAGGAGGCGGTCCTGGCGTTTACTGCAGTGCGGATCGATCTGTCCATCCACGGTTTCTGGTTTGGGAATGTGGTGACTCTCGCAGTGGGGATAATCTCCTCCGCTAGCATATTGACGAAGCATACTGCTACTTCCGTAAACTCGATGATGTCGACTGCGCATGATCTGAACATGTCCCAGTCTACGTCGTTGAGTGCGTCCTGCGTCCGGTAGCTTCTGATTGGGCAGATCACTGTTTCACCTCCCTTGTGGTTACTTCTTCCCTCCGTATGTTTTGTTTATACTGGAGAATGAGGACTTCCCAAAAGCCGGGTGTGAGACAGCTTTGTAGCCCTGCTTGTATGGCATGTAGCAGTGATCCAAAATTCGATCCCCCCTCGTTGGACACAAGACATGCTGGTAAAAGTTTGGCATGACTTGTCCGAGGTTCGCTTTATTAAAGTCTCCTGATACAATGAGGGCTGCGCCCGGGTCCTTGTTTTGAAGCGAACTCAGCACATCATGTAATTCGGACAGAGCCATACCTGTGTCCGCTTGGGGTGGGATGTAGACCACTGTGGCGATGACCAAGGTGAACTCACGGGGCAGATACAAAGGGCGGCACTTAATGCTCAGGAATTCCAGATGTGGCGAGCAGCCGTTGGAAAGAGTAGAAATGCTCCTGGCATCACACCACTTTCTGTTTACCATGAAACACACTCCTCCACCTTTGGTTTTGTTCGACTCTGCTGTTCTGTCCGCGCGGAGCACAAAGAATGAATCCGATGGAGTTATGGCCTGGTCCGGCACGGTCCAGTCAGACAATGACCCTTGAGCCCTGATGTTTAAATGTGACACTGCAGATCTGACAACTGACATGATCATCTTTGAAGGCAGCTAAAGAATTAAAAATTAAGGAAGGAAGTTATTGTAACATCAGTGAGAGTAAATAGTGCTTTAGAGAGAGCTGACACTAATGTGGTTATCTGGGTGGGAGGATATCGGTGGTTCAAAGCTGTGTTGCTAATTTTCATGTATTAAACACTTACTAAGATTTCTTTATCTGTTATTCTGTGTAATTACAGAGAGAACGGCCTGTAAGCCATGTGAGCATTTGCATTGCTTTGTGATTTGGAGATAAGTGACTCTCAGCTGTTTCACTACACATTCAGAGAAACTCCATAGCACCTGGGAGGAGAGTCGTGCAAATACAGCAGCTCAGAAACCAACTCAACTAAACTAAGGCCTTTATAGTCAACAGCCTGTGTTGTTTATGTTTATTGAATAAAAGTTTAAGGGAAATGCATCACTTTCTCT
>NW_024582405.1:2292675-2297811 GCF_018398535.1 Haplochromis burtoni | reverse complement strand
GCGGGCCAAATGTGGCCCACGGGCCAGAGTTTGACACCTATGGTGTACACCATACAACCACCAGTTTAAGGTCCTGGAGGGAATTTGCCTAGAAAAACATGCAAGATTTTATCACTCCAAGATTCAAAAGTAGACAAAGAGAACAGAGAAATGGTGGATAGAATGTGGGAAACATAATGTTGGACATGCACACATATTCTGGAAATGCCAAAGACTGAATGTATTCTGCGGAGAAATATGCAAACTGTTGAAACAGATACTTAAAATACTGTAACTCAGCTAGCTTAGGGAAGGAGTTAGCTCAGCATTAGCATGCCGTCTGTGCTGTTGTTTGCAAAGAGCCGAAGTTGTGTTAGCAGCACAATGCAGCTGTTCCTGTCCTTGAGCCGTCTCCACTTTAACATCATGCTCTCGTCCTTTTGTGCAATAAAAATAAAAGTAATGTCCACGCTGCAGATTGTGCCACTATTTTCCTTCTTAGATACATGTACTGGGATTAGCTGATTGTTGCACAAATGCAAGTGGAGCTGATCTACAGGCGAACAGACTAACAATTCCTACTCGCAACTGACTCTTTGCAAGAACTGGTTAGCAGTGCCGGTCAAGGAGAAGAAGTCAAAATCAGAAGCAAAGTTTTTTTTCTAAAAATTCTCAAACTGTCTGACCAGGACTGCCTTAGGTCAGGTGTTTCAGGCATGTCCTACTAGGAGGAGGCACCAGGGTAGACACAATGGAGAGATTATGTCTCACCTGGGTTGGGAACTCCTCAGCAGGGCTGGAGGAGGTGTCTAGAAGATGGAGATCTGGACATGTCTAGGTAGATTACTCCCTCCACAAAATTTCCAATGAAGTCTCTTAATAAATGTTGCCAAATGTTTTCTATTCTAAGTTTTTCCATTTTTGTGTTCCAAACAGCAAAAAGGAGGTAGACAATAACTAAACCACAACCATAACCTTCAAGCTAGACAGGCAGGCAGTTACCTGGTGGATGCAGCAGGTTCCTTCTAAAAGTAAGATTACCCAGTGATTTTACAGATGGGGGGCCTTAATTTAAAACCCAGAGGCATGTTTCATGGAGCGTTTCATCTCGCCCTGCACGCAGTCCCAACATCAACAAACTACTTGATGCACATTTTATTCTCCCATGGCTGTCATGTGTTTAATCTTTATCCACACAATAATGTGGAAATAGAAATTCTATTTTTGTTTTGTTGCTGTTAAAATTATTACCATTAACATGAAGACAGACACAGATGGCCCAACTGAGCTTTTAAGTCAAACTTGTTTTTAGTGCATTTCATACAGAATGAAAACGTCATTTGCATGCATCACGTTAGAGTGGAGGCGATTATTTTAATGGGGTAAAAAAGAGGAAGCCTATCTGCCCTTTGAGGCCAAAGCTCGTGCATTTTATTCCGTGAGAACGTGAAATAAAAAGATGATTCAGGCTTCTTCCCACTTTGTTTTTAATTTGTCTCAGGATGTTTCACGGTTTCACTGAAAATGCTGACTGTTGAAAAGAGATTAAAAAAACACATCATCTAAGTCCCATTATACACACACACACATACACACAGAGCTCATTAGCATATAACACTGAAACTCATTGTGGCATTTCCATGAAGTTGTGTGTTGTTTCTTGCTGCAAAGGAAGCTCGCAGTGGGTTAACAGCAACCACACACACACACACACATACACTGAACTTACGTTTAGTTTCACATTAACAGTTTACAAAAGTAAACTAGAAATAAGAGTAATTTGTTGTATTTGCACCCAAAGCAGGTTGATGTTGGCCTGTTGTTGACCTCAGGCAGACCTACCACTGTTTAGCAAAAGTCTGTAATTATTATTATCATATTATAATGCAACAGCAATATTTTACATTGCGTGGACATGCAGCATGTGAGTTCCTGTGTTACTTCACTATTTATTTATTAATTTTCACTGCTAAGTTCCATCAGTTCTTGTCAATGGCGTCCCAGAGTTAAGGGACTGCTTTTATTTTGAAAAACGTACACAGGAACAAGGCCTACGTGCAAAATCAAACTGTGTTTGCAGCAACATCAGGGGCTGAAAAATTTAAGCCAACATGCAAAAAAACCTAAAACTGCAGATCCTCTCGGTGTACCCTGCAGCTACAGCTGTGAGTCAGTGCTCACAGATAAATGTCCAACATGTTTACAGCGGATACAGAAACCATTTTATCTCTGAGGATAGTTTCTGTGTTTTCATGTTTCTTTTAATAAAAGGTGTGTTTCTCCTGATTGACAGGCTGTCCACCTCAGCTAACTGGAGCCCCTGATTATCTACTGTGTTGTTGGCTGTACTAACAGGCCATCCAAAAAGTCTGTGCTCTTTTGTTAGGGAGTGCAATCTTAGCTCTAAACCAGGGGTGGGCAATCTCAGTCCACGAGGGCCGGTGTCCTGCAGGTTTTAGATCTCACCTTGGGGAAACTCACCTGAATCACATGATTAGTTCGTTACCAGGCCTCTGGAGAACTTCAGGACATGTTGAGGAGCTAATTTATCCATTTAAATCAGCTGTGTTGGTTCGAGGACACATCTAAAACCTGCAGGGACACCGGCCCTCGTGGACTGAGATTGCCCACCCCTGCTCTAAACCTTTGATCCACAGCTCCTCCAGTCTGCATGCTGCAGCATCCTTGGGTCAGATGTTTCAAGCACAGCTTTAATCTGATGGGAGGCTTCCTGGCTTGGACCTCCTGGTCGGCTGGGCTCTTTCTGTGTGGGTGCTCTGGCTTCCTCCCACAGTCCAAATACAAACATGTTAACTGGTGATTCTAAATTGATCGAAGGTGTGAATACAACTGAAGTGCAAAAAACAGTTCTGGATGAGTATGCGTGGAAAATGTAACGTGGCTTGAGTGGTCAGTAAGACTGGAAAACCCCTAAAAACAAAGCCGCCAGTCTACTCCTTTAAGTTGCTTGTTTCAAGCAACTTAAAGAAGTCCAGTTTCTTTCCAAGCTCCTTAGACTACGATGACCTGGATGACTGAGAACCTTCACAGACGCAGTTCCTATAATGGCCACTAGATGCTGCTGCCAGAGAAAGTAACAAAAAAAAAAAAAAACTCCATCTCCTCTCTATAAATATGTAACCCCTAGCAGTTGATTGCACTTTTGTTTATGATGATGTTTTTAGCATCAGTGAACATATTTTTAGAGAAACGGCTTCCTGGCGTGGTTCAGTCTGCTGCTTAGAAGTGACCAGAACGGTGTCCTTATTCGCTGCTTCCTGTCCCACATTTTAACTGGCTCTTCTTTAGATTCCTCCCCACTGGAACACAAAGTGATTACCAGACAGAAAAGCAGTTAAAATAACGGTTTTGAAAGATATTGCAATGGAAAGTGGGATTCACATGTGTGCAAAGACCTTAAAAACAAACTTCTCTGTCCTCCACATGAACCTGCAGAGTCTCTGTGTGTGTTGGTTTTTGTTTTTATATGTTTTCCTCTTGGTTGCACATCTCTCCGTGGGGAGATGTCTTTTGTCCTGTCTTCCTTTTCTCTCCCCAACCGGTCACAGCAGATGACCTCACCTCTCTGAGCCTGGTTCTGCCAAAGGTTTCTTCCTGTTAAAGGGGAGTTTTTCCTTCCCACTGTCGCCAAAGTGCTTGCTCAGAAGGGGTTATATGATTATTGGGTTATTCTCTGTATGTATTATTGTAGGGTCTACCTATAATATAAAGCCCCTTGAGGCAGCTGTTGTTTTGGTTTGGCGCTGTGTAAATAAAATGGAACTGAATTGAACAAACATACTTCTACCCACATTCAGTCTGTTAGAATCTGATCACTCTCGCCAAACTCAGACTTCTTCCCTGCAGAAATCCGAAATGCTGCAGCACCATCGGGAATGTGGACAAATTTATGACTGAAAAACACTGAAACACCAGGATTTTTGTGCTTTTTCTGCTTAAATGCACTCAGTTCAAATAGTTAAACAGGACCTGACTCTCTACAGCAGGGGTGTCGAACTGCAGGCCTCGAGGGCAGGTTTTCGATGTGTCCTTGATCCAGCACAGCTTATTTGAATGGCTAAATTACCTCTTCAACATGTCTTGAAGTTCTCCAGAGGCCTGGTAATGAACTAATCATTTGATTCAGGTGTGTTGACCCAGGGTGATATCTAAAACCTGCAGGACACCGGCCCTCGAAGCCTGCAGTTCGACACCCCTGCTCTACAGGGCCTTATAGGCTCATTCATCTGAGGCTACATTGCAGTTTTTGATCTTGAGAAATTAAAAGGAATCAATGCTCAGGTTTATAGACACCAAGCTACTTCAGCTTGAAGCCTGGTGAGCTTAGCTTGGGTTAGATGTTTGCACTTGTCTTTTAACCACATAAGACGTGATGTGGTTAAAACCACTTTATCAAGAGATATCGTCTTGGATGAATTATGGCAAGTCAGCGTCTGGTTTTCGCAACACCACGGGCCTGAGGGTCTGAGAGTCTGAGTGACGGTGAAGGCCTCCCGGGACGTTCCTGTTCTGGGGTCGTGTGCAGCAGGTCGTAAACCGGTGTTTTGAAATTGGACCTGATTGTTTACTGAGCATAAATCCTCAGCCTGGTCAGTTTAAAGATGTAAAGGTGGTCATTTTTATGCAGCTTTTAACACGAAAGGAAATTTAGCAGATGAAAGGAAAATGATGGAGGTGTTCTTCCTGCGTCAGAGATTTGCCTGCGCTGTCAAACCCTTAATGGCCCAAAGCTGTCACATTAACAGACATAAGTCAGTGTAGGTATGACATGAATAACGCACACAGTGAACGGAGTCCTGCTGATGAGATCTAACCAAATTCCTATCACGTCATAACATAAATAATCCTTAATTTGCAAATTCTCAGAAAAAACAAACAAGAACCACAGAAAACCCAATTTATCTGTCAACCTTCGCCACAGAGTCCGAACATTAGTGTGTCAGAGCTGTTCTGGAAACACTTATACAACGTATGAGTAACAGGTCAGACTGATTGTGGCTCATTGCTGTGAAACTGCAACGAGAAACTTTGACCTGGGCCCTGTT
Source organism: Haplochromis burtoni (assembly GCF_018398535.1). NCBI lineage: Eukaryota > Metazoa > Chordata > Actinopteri > Cichliformes > Cichlidae > Haplochromis > Haplochromis burtoni. The sequence continues at coordinate 2,292,766 of NW_024582405.1, read as the reverse complement.
TCAGGAAGCTGGTTTAGTGGAAAAACTGAGTAAGTATACCCTGAGTTAACGAAAACGCTGGTTTTTCGGTTTCACAAAGCGAGTTCAGCTG
>NW_024582405.1:2243002-2292462 GCF_018398535.1 Haplochromis burtoni | reverse complement strand
CAGCCTGAGTGAGTCACTATGACGACACACGCCGTGAAGCTAACCTGCCCCCTAGCAGGTTTACCACAACTAACCCTGACTGACCCCGCCCCTTTGTCGGAAACCTGACAGTAGGAAGTGTCAGACATGGCGTGTCCCTTCCGTGAAGAGCCGGTAGATCGTGAAGCCCAAATTCTCCGCAGAGCTCTCCGCCGGGAGAGAGTGATCAGATCGCGTTTGGACATTTTATCATTTCCTGATGAGTTTCTGTGTGAACGTTACCGTTTCTCAGCACAATCTATAAGTTATTTGAATAACATCCTCAGGCCTAATATTGCCATGTGACATCGCGGACATCCTCTCAGTTCATTACATATTATTTGTATGCACTTCGGTTTTTTGCAAACGGGAGCTTTCTGTATAATATTGGTGACGCTGAGCACGTTTCCAAGGCTACCGTCTGTCGGGCAGTCAGGAATGTTACAGTTGCACTGAAACGTCTCCTGTACTCGTTTGTGGTGTTCCCCGGTCATAGACCCACAAGATTTATCAAAGAGGGATGCCACAAAATTGCAGGTATCAGGATGAACAAACTTAATTCATGATGTGGTGATACTTGAACTACTACTTAAATTTTACATTTATTTTCAGGTTCCCAGGCGTGATTGGCTGTACAGATGGCACTCACATTCCAATCATTGCTCCTTCAGTAAATGAAGGAGACTATGTGAACAGGAAGTCTTTCCACAGCATTAATGTACAGGTACATAGTTCCCTGTAGCATTTCAAACTAACAAATTATTTCATTATAGTAATGGATGCTAATTTGTGTTCTCTGCACTGTGAAGATCATATTGATGCTGCCAACATTATCACAAATGTGGAAGCCAAGTGGCCAGGCTCTGTCCATGACTCACAAATATTCCGTGAATGTACACTGAGCACAAAATTTGGACATGGTGAGTTGAGAATACTTTAAAATATATAAAGACCAATTGCTTCAGGGACATTTGAACTGAAGTGTATCCTTCTGTCTTAGGAGAGTTCACTGGCTACTTGCTTGGTGATAGGGGGTATCCATGTTTACCCTATTTGCTTACCCCTTACCCTGACCCTGAACCGGGCCCACAGCAGCGATATAATCTGGCTAATTGCAGGACAAGAGCCAGAATTGAAATGACTATCGGAATGCTTAAGGCCCGGTTCCAGTGCCTGCAAGGACTCAGGGTCACCCCAGAAAGGGCATGTGACATTATTGTGGCATGTGTGATTCTTCACAACATTGCCACAATTAGAGGAGAACACTGTCCTTCTGAACCAAACATCAGCAGTGATCCAAACCATGAACATCCTGACCCTCCCACGGACATACAAGATGGAAGCGCAGTCAGAGACACCATATGTCACAATCATTTCTTTTGACCCATCACCTCAACATGTTGAAAGAAGAATAAACAGATTTTTGTTCAACTGGCTTTATTGGTCGCCTGTATTTCCTGTACACAAAGTATTAAAAGATGTAAACCTCATAAAGTGTCTCTGTTGCTTCCTCCTCTGTAACAGCTGTCAATGTTTCTTCATTATTTTCCTGTAGTAAAGAAATAAACAACATTGCTGTTCTACTGTAAACTCATATAATCTGTGGAGTATTACTCACAACTGCATGTTGGTCTGGCTCAACAGGAGGCTGCACCAGATGCAGTACACCACCACCATCAACTGATAGAATATGAGGTTTATACAGGTCACTTATAACTTACAAGGGACCAAATGGCAATTAACAAACATACCAATCACCTTACACTTCATTGTCATTATGCTCTCAAAGACAACCAAGACTGAGGGAAGGCAAAATCAGTAGGAAAATGACTTCACTACAAAATAATCCATTATGGTAAAGAGTTTATCAAATGAATGAGAGCACTGCAAAGGTGACTGTGAAGAAAGGATGTATGCACATCATGTATTATTTTGAATTTACCCCCTATGTAGGCACTTGTGTCTTGCGGGGTTATTGACTCAAGGATGTCCCCGCAGAGATGCCTTCGGCCACAGGGCGCCCACTGTTTTGGCTGAGGGCCAACTGCTCAGCCTCTGTGAGTGGTGGTGGTGGAGGACCCCCACCTGTTTTTCGGGCCTCCGTCTCCATGGTGACTCGCTTAATCTGTGCTCCGCTTATCAGGGCTTTATGTATCCTCGTCCGCGCGCTTCACTTGGGGTTAGCGCAACTCTGCGTTGACTGAACTACTTGTTATCAGCCTTTCTGAAACCGAATATTCCGAGTTGGACAGTTCGGGGTTACTCAACCGTGAGTGTCGTTTTTCACTCTGAGTTTTCCAAACCGGCTTCCTGAAATAGGGCCCTGAGACCAGACTGATGATAATAATGACGTGTGGCTTAAACGTGGTCCCTGGGCCTATTTGAACCATTTATCCAAAGCTTCCGGTGACATCTAGTGGACATAATGTGGAACTACACCCAGAACACACCAGGGAGATCTACAGCAAATAAGAATGAAACTATTTGTTAGTAATAATAATAATAATAATAATAACAATAATAATAATAATAATAATAATAATGACAGCAATAACAACAACATGCTTCACTTTAAGGGCAAGACACAGTCAGTGTGCTTAAACAATACACCAGAAGTAAAAATTAGTTGATTAATCTGCCTCCATCTCTGGTTTCAAATCATTTGTAACTGATTGCAGTCACGTGATAACTTTATTAGTTTTGTGAGATGTTGTAGAATTGAACTAAAAGAACAGTACTTGTTTGCCAGATGCTGCTGTACTTGAATAAGTTTTGATGGGAAGTATGTAAGTATGTAGCAGTTTTTCAAAGATGCATCAAGGTTTGGGTTTCGAGGTCTGAATGTGTTTGTGAACACCTCAGTGGTTTTTCTGTGCAAAATACAGGTCCGAAAATATTCACTGAGTCCCTCATACAGATATGAAACATATTTTGGATCAGTGGTGTAGGTCACTCACAAATTTGTGATGAATTAATTTATCAATGAATTTTTATGGACAGGATTTCTAGGCGCCAAGTGGTGGAGGGCTTTCACTTAGGTGTGAAGCAGCGGGAATGAGGGTCAGCACCTCCGAATCTGAGGCCATGGTTCTCAGCTGGAAAAGGGTGGAGTGCCCACTCCGGGGATGAGTTCCTGCCCCAAGTGGAGGAGTTCAAGTATCTTGGGGTCTTGTTCGCAAGTGATGGGAAAATACAGACGGACTGGTGCTGCAGCCGCAGTGATGCGGATGCTGCACCGGTCCGTCGTGGTGAAGAGGGAGCTGAGTGTAAAAGCGAAGCTCTCAATTTACCGGTCAATCTACGTCCCTACCCTCACCTATGGCCACGAGCTGTGGGTAGTGACAGAAAGACAAGCGGAGGAAATGAACTTCCTCCGAAGGGGGGCTGGCCTCTCCCTTAGAGATAGGGTGAGAAGTTCGGCCATCCAGGAGGGGCTCAGAGTAGAGCCGCTGCTGCTCCACATCGAAAGGAGCCAGCTGAGGTGGTTCGGGCATCAGACAAGGATGCCCCCTGGGCGCCTCCTGGGTGAGGTGTTCCGGGCATGTCCCACCGGGAGGAGGCCCCGGGGCAGACCCAGGACACGCTGGACAGATTATATCTCTCGGCTGGCCTGGGAACGCCTTGGTGTTCCCCCGGATAAGCTAGAGGAGGTGGCTGGGGAGAGGGAGGTCTGGGCTTCTCTGCTTAGGCTGCTTTCCCCGCGACCCGGACCCGGATAAAGCGGAAGAAGATGGATGGATGAATGAAATTATCAATCCATCTTCTCCAGCTCCTTCAGGGAAACAGCGTCCCCCCTCATGGTAGGAACACCTCCACTGTGGAGCAGCAGTGGCTCTACTTTCTCTGAAGCTGCGCCCTGCCACCCTTCAGAGGGAGCTCGTTTTCATGAAATATCTAGATTCAAATTACACAAAGCAAACCGGACAGAAGGCGTTTTATAGTTCAACAGCAACTTCGCTGAAAAGAAGCAGAAAGAAACTGGCTGCAGGAATGCATTTAAACCACTCGATGGCAGCAGAGTTCTCCTCACATCACAACATGAAGCCATAACTCCAAAAGATGACTTTAATTTCCAGAAAATGTCCTCAGCACAATTCACAGCTAAAACATCTACCTCGGGGACTTCATGCTCTTTTAGAGGATTTTATTTACAAACAATGAGATAATGCATTTTACAGCTCTTTAAAATAAAAATAAAAACTTGCACAAATCACGTGTGCAAACAAATCGTTGTGTGTTTCCAAGCTGACAAACTCAGAGGCTGCCTGCCTTTAAGCTGTAGTCTGTTCGTAGTTTTAATGATTGTTTATTTGAATTCCTGGAGTTTCAGTTTATCCCAGCCAGTCCGTGTTCTTTTGTGAGTCACTTCCTAGTTTTGGTCACTTGTGCTTTTAATTGTTTAACTTCTCTTGACTCATTATTCCTAACTTGTGATTCACGCATGTTTTCCCCTATACTATCTACCTTCTGTTGGCTATTTATTGTCTGAGTCTCCCCTTTGCTGCAGAGCAATGTCGTCCCACATTGCTCCGTGTTTCCTGGTTCCTGGTTTTTAGTTTTCTGAATTTTTGAACTTTATAGCAATAAAGCTGCACTTCACTCTCTGCTTCTCCAGTCTAGCATTTGGGTCCTTATCTCGTCTGACACTTGATCATACTTTAAACGTCTTTCCTCCAAGCTCCAAAACTCCAAAACAGTTTCCATCAGCATCATCAGTGCTGCAGATTTGTCCAAATGTAAACTGCATTTAAACAGAATCACTAGGAGACAAATGATGGTTAGACTGTAGAGCTGCTCTTCAATTTCCACATTAAACATCCCGCTTTAAAGCTTCCTCTGACGAGGAGTTTAAGGTTCCACCAGCTGTGATTCCTGCAGAATATGACATTCATTCTGCACATGCTGGGCAGCTTTCATCTAATCTCTGCGTGTTATTATTCACCACGTTATTCAAACAACAAAAGATTGACTGTCAATAAAAAACACACCTGAGTGCAAAGGTGTGACCAAAGTCAGACCCACCCTGGAGACTGGGGTCATTTTTTAACTGCTAGAGTTTCAGTTTGGTTATGTCTAAGTGATACCAAAACATGGTGGTTTGGGTTAAAATCGTGGCTCAAGAGTTGGGTGTTCGTCTTGTAATCAGAAGGTTGCCGGTTCGAGCCCCGGCTCAGACAGTCTCGGTTGTTGTGTCCTTGGGCAAGACACTTCACCTACCACCTACTGGTGTTGGCCAGAGGGGCCAATGGCGCGATATGACAGCCTTGCTTCTGTCAGTCTGTCCCAGAGCAGCTGTGGCTACAACTGTAGCTGCCTCCACCAGTGTATGAATGTGAGAGTGAATGAATAGTGGTATTGTAAAGCGCTTTGAGGGCCCTGAAAAGCGCTATATAAATGCAATCCATTATTATTAAAATAAACTCCTTGTGATGATTAGCACATGCACTTATTCATAAGACTGCACAAAGTGACAGAAGACACAAACGTCGACTGCTTTAATTCTTTTAAACCAGGAGAGGCTGGTTGTTATTACTGTTAATCGAAGCTCATTCAGTATAATTTTTAGTAGAGCCGTGAATGACAAACTGATCTGCGTGTGTGTGAGAGAAAGCTGCCTGATGAAGAGCAATGCTGGAAATAAACTGACCTCTGGCCCGACAAATTTGACACCCTGTATACACGTGCGCACGCGCGCACACACACACGCGCGCGCGCGGTTTTCCATTTGTCCTGAACTCAGAGACCCTCTGAGCAGATCAGTGTGTGCCTGCTGAAGTCTATATTCAATTATACAGACAGACGGGGACAGAGGCAGGTAGAGAGACAGTTTCCATGGCTGGTTTTATATTTAGGGGTTTAAACCCTCGAGGGAAGGTAAAATATTTGACTGAGACCAGAACGCACAAACTCCACTGGTCACTCGGAACGTCAGAGCCAATACTGAGTTGAATAGTTTTGTGTCTGCACTGAAACACTGAGACAGAAAGTAGACAGCATAGTTTTGTGCTGCAGAAAAGCATGGCTGCTTCTAATATTACAATGCATTCAGATTACAATGGGTTTGGAATTGGTTTAGATTGGGACAAAGGTTATAAGATATCCAACCTTTAAGAGCTTTTTAGTTTAACTTTTGTATTTAGTAAGCAAAAAAAGCAGGCAAGCACATACAAATAAGTCTTGAGCTGCTCTTAAAAAGTTTTCACAGATCTCAAATGTAATGGTAGTTCCAGTGTAGAATGAGGAACCACCAACAGGTTCCATCGGTGACTCGTTCCTGTTCCATAGTTTCCAGCCTCTCTAAGCAAAAGAGAGTTCTGGGGTCAGTTTTGGTTCAGAATGGCAAATAGCTATACGGAAGAAATATAATGGGGTTAAAATGTGTTTACAGATTGCAGGAAGGGCTGCGCTGTATCATATCATCACATCAAGGGTTTAAACTCAGATAAAGGCTGGGAATAATGGGTTAAGAAACGTGTAGGGAGTCATGTTGGGGGTTGAATTGGTTAGCTTTGGTAAAGAATACATATAAAGAGGTTATGGTATCAATTTAATGGCATTAAAATGGTTTTAGAGGAAGAAAGAGTTAGAGCACAGAGGAGGTTCATGGATGTAGTGAAGGACATGGTTGGTGTAACAGAGGTGGATGCTGGGATAGGTGATGGAGGCAGTGATTCATTTATTTATTTATTTTTTCCTGTCCCGTTTGGTTCTTTTGCCATCAGAATTATTGTCTAAAGGCAAAGAAAGATGCCCAACGGATTTACTTTACCAAATGGACCATCCCAGCCTTGCTGTATTGGTCTATTTGATTCACCTTTGCTTTTATTGTTTATTTTATTTTATTTTCACTTTGCTAAACACGGGACAGACTTGCCCGGGGAAAGTAAAGGGAGAAAGAAAGAGGGAAAGAAAAACAGCAGGGAAGAGGAACGGTCATAAAGGGCAAAAAACAAAAGCCAACAAAACAAACAGACAAAAAATACACATATCAATCACCTGGATCATCTGTTGAGAAATAAAAAAGAGAAAACAAGCAAAAATAAAAAGAGAGCAATATAATAAACATCATCGCGATGATCTATGGGAATATAACAGTAAATACTAAATATTGAATATTATTGTGCAGCACGTAAGATCGACAGCGCACAGTGTGCTTTGAGGTAGGAGCCAAAAAGGGTGTAGTTTGTGTGTGTGAGCACCCGTGTGTACACCTGTAGCATGAGCGCGCTTGTTTTTTAAAAGGTTCCTTCATGTAATGATCTGCTAGAGGGTGTGGGGGGGCCACAGCCCCGTCCTCCAGGGCATGAAGCAGGTATGGAGGAGATCCAGGCTCCAGACATCCAGAGACCCCCAAAGCACAAGAGACCAAGGAAGACCAACGGAGGGGCACCCGTGCCACTATCCCTGAAAGAGCTGAGGAGAGCCCAGTGATTCATTTAAAGACCACTAAAAGAAGCAGCTCAGTGCAAACTGAGAGAATGGAATGCTTCTTTTTTTTTTTTTTAATGTTTTTTAATAGTTTTTTTTATGACTTTTGTGAGAATGTACTTAATTTCACTTTGCATGTTGCATGTTATAATCATACTAAAGATATTCTCTTTTATGCTATTCCTTAACTCTGAGCTCAGACCTCATTCTTTCAGTGATCACCCAGAGCTTGTAACTGCAGCTGAGTCACAGGTGAGGGCTGGTGTGCAGGTCAGCTGGCGAACTGAAAGCTTTTCTTGCAGCTCTTTCTTCATCTGAATTACTGCTGGTGCTGAAATCCAATGCCACACTTTTACTTCACCTTTCCAGCCTTGGGAACAAGATCCATCCAAACTATTCAACTCTGTGAAGTGCAAACCTTCACCTCTATTGAACTACTTGTCTCACATGAGCCACGCCGGATGCACACATCAGGGGGTGCTGCAGAAAGAGGTGAGCAAGCACCTATCATGGCTGAAGGTTAGGGTTTGTTCTGCATGAATTACATTTTGGGGTAATGGGATTCAACAGATTCAGATTAGATTCAGTTATCATGGTTACACTGGAAATAAGAGGGTTTTACAGTAGTATGAATGGTTAGTTACCATGGCAACGGCAGGACAGTGGTCACAGCACTGGCGTCTGTTCAAGTGTAAGAGCCGTTACCAATCCTCATCTGACTTGAATCCGCTAACTCTACTTTTCTCTCCCTTTTGTCTTCATAATGTAGGTCTGTGGGTCAGAGACCCCCACCTTCTCCACCTGCTCATTTATCAGCCCAGATCATGCTGGGAGAGCTGGAGGGGTGAGGGTGTGGGGGCTGCAGAGTCATCTTTCTGACATCTACTCATATTTCTGCCTGCAGAGCGTCTGCATTCAGGATCAGTTAGGATGAAGCTCACATATACACCAGCTGTTTGTCCCAAAGCAGAATGTAAAGACGCCTAAAATACAAGATGGAGGCAGAACCTGAACTCACGGCTGATTTAAGGAGAAAAACATCCTGTTGGAGGTCTTCATTGTTCTGCTCAGAAACAGGAAATGGTCTGAAAGGTGAAGCAGTGTTGTTAGGTTGAAGATTATTAAATACAAAATGACATCCAGTTTATAAAATACATTTCAAAAGTGCATAAAGCAGGTCATGCCCGAGGATCGGCTTACTTTTCTTAAACTTAAACTTACACACTACCCTGCCCTTCCCTTTAATCTTATCTGTGCAGGAAAGCATGTTTCTGGTAGTCCGTGGACTGTGTGCTGATGTCCATGTCACTGTGCACATCCACTAGATGTTGACATGTTCCAGTCTGAACCTCACCTAGTTTAAGTGAAAGGTCTGATCAGAAAAATCCAAGAAGGAATTCATGAAGTTTAAAAACCTGGTTTCCAGTTTTCCAATCTCTGGTTCAGGGTGATTTTCTCAGTCATGTTGAGACCGCTTCTTTCTTCAGTTCTCCGATACTCGCACTCTGCTTTCTGTGATTTCACAACACCACAAACCTCTGCAGAAAACAAACATTACCTCTTGTTTAGAAACTGAGCTGTATTTCACTTAAAGGATCATTGCTGCTGATGAGAGCTGGGAATCCAGATAGAAATGAGATGTTTTCCTAGATTTTATCTGAAGATTCCAGCTTCCAAGTCTGAGAGAAGTGAGACCAGGAGAATGGCTGCTGTGCTTCAAGAATTCATTCCTAGGATGATCCCTTCAAAGTTGATTTCTTCTGTAGAGTCTGAGAACATTCAGAGGAAACGATCTGATCTGTGCAGGCATGACATCATCCCTCATCAAACTTAGCTTGGGTGGGTACTCCTTCACTAGCCACCCTCGGACGTCTAGTCGAGAAGGGGGTCTTGCTGTGGTGTATCGAAGTCAGATCTATTGTCGCTCATTAATGGTCAAGAATTTTTCATCGTTTGAACTACAGCTGGTTAAAATTGGAAATAAAGATCCGTGTTACTGTGCTGTAGCCTGTAGCGTATCGTCCACCTGGAACAAATGGTCTGTTCTTAAAGGAGTTCAGTGGCTTTTTATCTTCCACCCTGAAGCTGTCCAGACTGGTTGTAATTGGGGATTCTAACATACACATTGATGATGACTCAGACCTCTTTGCCAGAGGTTTTTTTTTTAGCATCATAGACTCTTTTCATTTTACACAGCATGTGTCTGGCCCCGCACATACCAAAGGACACACACTGGTCCCTCTCTCCTTTTCTGATGTTTTTCATTTAGTCTTGCCTGTCTCTAATGATGTTGATCTTTTTAATAGTCATTGTCTCTCCATTTTAGATAATATTTGTCCTGTTAAATCCAGATTAGCTCCTGTCTTAAAATCATTCCCCTGGATAAACGAAAGCATTTGCTGCTTAAAGCGTGCATGTGGTAAAGTGGAGCATTTGTGGAGAAAAACTCAGTTACAGGTTCATCTTCTTCATTTAAAAGACCTTTTAGCTTCTCTTAACACTTCAGTTTGATATGCAAGGGCTGCCTATTTCTCTGACTTAGTCTCAAAGAGCTGAGGTAACCCCAAGGTACTTTTTGATGCCATTAGTGATATTGTTGCTCTTGCTCCACCTGCTGTCCCAATTTCATCGAATGATGACTGTGAAAACTTTCTTTCATTCTTTGTTGGAAAAGTTAGCAAGGTGGGGAACAATATCTCTCCTTCTGTGTACCTCTTGTCTGCTCCAAATTCTTTTAGGCCTGTTACTTTAGAAAGGTTTTTTATTAGTGTCCTTACCTGAGGTGGTCAAATTAGTTGATTCAATTAAATCGTCCTCCTGCCCTCTTGATGTTTTATCTGGACCTTTGTTTAAAAAGGTCTTTCAGTCCACTGGTCCTAGTGTGCTTACAATGCCTCTCTGCTTTCTGGTCAGGTCCCTGTTTTTTGTAAAAGCGCTGTTATTCACCCAGTGGTAAAAACAAACAAACAACGAAACTTGATGCTCCTCTGCTTATCAACTATAGACCTATCTCAAAATTACCATTTATTGCCAAGATTTTAGAGAAGGTTGTGGCCAAGCAACTCACAGTGGTTTTTGATGAACATTCTTGATCATTTCCAATCTGGGTTTCATAGAGCTCATTCCACCGAAACTGCAATTCTTAGAGTGTCCAGTGATATATTGATGAATTATTATGCTGGCGAGTGCACTGTTTTACTGTTGTTGGAACTGACCCCAGCCTTCGATACTGTCGGCCATCATATTCTGCTAGACTAAAACACTGGGTGCATATATCAGGAACTGCTTTGGAGTGGTTTAAATCCTATTTGTGTGAACGATCCTTCTCTGTGGCTACCTCCGTGTCCTCTCTCACTTCTCTTGCCTATAGTGTGGCACAAGGTTCTGTCTTGGGACCCATATTGTTTTTGTTGTATTTACTCCCCCTTCAGGAGATTCTTAGCACTGTTAAAGTATCATTGCTATGCAGATGATATTCAGCTATATATCTCCTTTAGGCCATATGATGTTTCTAAACTTCAAATCTTGCAGAGATGCTTAGATTCTATCAGAGGTTGGATGGCTGATAATTATCTTCAACTTAATGCTTAGAAAACTGAAGTCCTAGTCTTTGCTCCTGATAAATTTGTACCTTTGGTAGTAAAAAATGTAGGCCCACTCGGTTCTTTTGTTAAATCTTCTATTAGGAATCTTGGTGTTACCTTTGACTCGCTCTGTCCTTGGATATTCATTTAAATCTCTGGTCCGCTCCTGTTTCTACCACGTAACAATCATTGCTAAGCTGAGTCCTATTGTGTCATGTTCCAAACTTGAAATGATTATACATGCTTTTGTTTCATCTCGTTTACACTATTGTAACTCGTTGTTTACCTGTCTAAGTAAGGCCTCCTTGGAACGTCTGCAGGGTGTTCAAAATGCTGCTGCAAGGCTTTAGACCAAGGCTTCCAGGTACTCCCATGTCACTCCCCTGCTGATCCAGCTGCATTGGCTTCCCATTAAATTCAGCATCCATTTTAAGATTATAATTCTGACCTGCAGGGCTCTGCACGGACTAACTCCAATTTACGTCAGTGATCTTCTTCATCCTTATATTGCCAGCAGGTCCCCGAGGTCTTTTGACGAGAGCTTGCTGGTTGTCCAGCACACTAGATTGAAAACAAAAGGTGACAGAGCCTTTGTTTCTGTGGCTCCCAGACTCTGGAACTCTCTTCCATTGAGTTTGAGATCTGTAGACTCTGTAAGTTCTTTTAAAAAAAGTTAAAAAACCCATCTTTTTAAACTTGCCTTTGGTTGATGCTGTTTTATGTTCTAGCTTCTGTGAAGCACTTTGTGATTTTATCTTGAAAGGTGCTATATAAATAAAAATTTACTTTACTTAAGACCCATGCAGAGTGATCTGAAACTAACAGCTGCACTGAAGTCCAGAGGTGCACAAGAATCTTTCACTGTATTTTCCTCAAGTTATCGTTCAATATCCCTTATAAATGTAGGCTCTCTCAAGAGATTACAGACGATAATCCCCCTTTTAATTCATCCTGACCAAACCAGTTTCATAAAAGGCGGGCACTCATCAACAAATACACGTAGATTACTTAATTTAATAGACTACTCATGCAGTAAAAAACATTGAAACCACAATATTATCTCTAGATGCAGAAAAAGCGTTAGCTGGAACAGTTAACTTGAAATTTTTATCTAAAAATGTTTGCTATTTTTATCGAACCACTAGCAGCAGCAATTAGACAGGCTATAGCAATTAAGGCCATAAGATGCAAGAACGCAGAACATAAAATCAGTCTCTATGCGGATGACGTGTTGCTTAATCTCCAAAACTCACAAACCAACGTTTCTGAAGTAATTACGCTAATAAACTCTTTTTCAAGAGTTTCAGTTTATTCAGTTAACTGGTCAAATTCTACAGTTCTTCCAATTAATTGCTCCTTCCATAATTCTTCTTCTACCCCACTGCAATCTTGAAATATTAAATATTTAGGTATTAATGTCTCTCCTAAGCTTGCAGATTTAACTAAATTAAACCACATCCCACTTCTAAAGAAAGTAGAAGGCGATTTGGCTTGATGGAAATCTCTACCCACATCACTCATGGGAAGGGTCGCCTCTATAAAAATGATGGGACAAACGGGACAGACAAAATATAATACTAAATAAGCTATGAAAAAAGAAAAATTAATACAGTTATACAAACTATGATTAATGAGATAAAAGGCTTGGCGGAACTAATTCTCCAACTGGGTAACATCAAACTGACTGTAGAAGAAGAAGAGCACATTAGAATAAGACACACATGCACTATATGGACAAAAGTGTTGGGCCATGCCTCCCAATCTTTGCCACAGATGTGTAAGATCAAACATTAAGCCATGCTGTCTTCCTTTTCTTCCAGCTTGTTCTAAATAGCTTGGTGCTGTAACAGGATTCTATGCTGAGGTGTGCAGTGCAATAAAGCTGCCAGCATTGTCTGGCATTAACATCAGCACAAAAACTGAGTGCTGGGAGCTTCATGTGTCAGTAGGGATGGGTATTGATAAGATTTTCACGATTCCGATTCCATTTTTGATTCTGTTTAACAATTCGATTCTTTATCGATTATTTTTTCAAAAGGAGAACACTGAGGTCGACTAGCTTAGAACTTTGTTTTATATCTTCTCTTTGAACAAGATAGAAATTTAGCAGTAGCATGGCCTTACAAACCCAACAGTGAGATCTTAAGAGATCCAAAGCCTACGGCGCTTCAATGGGGTGTCACAGGGTCCCCAGGAAAAAATTGTAAATGTAAAACAATAAAATAAATATTCGTCTGTAGCAATAACAAAGTATAACATAAATTATTCTGTAGAAATTACACAAGAATATCCAGTAATGTCCAGCCTACAATTAAACACATTCACTTACCAAAAACCGGGGGCATCTGCTGTGACATTCGTCTATCCTGGCCTGAAAGGAGACGCTACTGGTAGGCTGCAGGGAGAACTGCCAGCATCTGAGCCAGCCAGACTCTGCCTGTCTCTCTCATCATGGTCACCTAAATGCACAGTAATGGCAGGTTTTGTAATAAGGCAGATTGCGCTAACATAATATGCACTGTTAGTTGATTATTTCCCTGCCGCATTAACGGGAGAGGACGTGCAAACGTTACCGCTGCTGCTGGGTTGAGATTCACGAGTCCAGAGCGAATTATAAACACGACATTCATTTAAGGCTATCGCGTGTTTTGTGAGCAAATGCTTTTGCATATTTGTAGTGTTTCCTCCCTTAAATGAAATATCTACTTAGCAAGTATTGCAAGTTGCCCTGTTGTCATCCATTCTTGTAAAGTATAACCAAAGTTTTGAGGTGCCGTGTTTCCTGCCAGGTAAATGATGCTCCGCAACGTGGTGACGTCATTCGGGGCGACTGGAATCGATAAGGGAATCGTTTGCAAAAATGGCAAACAATTCCAAGGAATTGAAACAGTGGGAACCGGTTCTCAACAAGAACTGGTTTTCGATACCCATGTGTCAGCAGCTCCATATAGCTTAAAAAGCACAACCTATACAAAGGTCAGTGCCATTTTTTGTCATTTTAAATAAAGCTCCTCCTCTCCTACATGTGTGAAACTTGTGCCCAGTAGTTTTTATGTAATCTTTCTGATAAACATCAGCAATGAGATTCTTTGTCTCTCGTCTGGGCAGAAACATAATGCAGGAATGGCATGTGGGGTAGTTTCTTCATCGCTCCACAGAGAAATTTGTTGTTTTTAATTTCGCTTCTCGTTTTTCCGGAGCAGCAGCATAAGTTTCAGTAGACGTCATTATCTGCCACATCTGTTCCCATCGCACTTTCATTAACGCTCAGACAGTTTCACCGCAGTCAAAAGCTGTTTGGATAATTTCATGCAAAGTATCTAAAAACAGCTGGATTGAAACCCAAAACTAAAGGCCTAAAAGCTGAAGCAGTTGAAAAGAGGTGGAAACAGAGACAACAAAAGAATTTACAGCAAGCCATGAACGTCATGCACGAACAGCTGCTGCATTGTTGAGTATGCCGTCTGTTTGGGTGAACATTTGTACAGTAGGCGATATTAATTTAGACCCATAATCCTTTTCAGCAAGTCACAGCCTCTCAGATTACCTGTGTGTATGTCTGTGTGGCCTTCATGACCTCCTGCAGAGTCCTGAGCCACATCCAGTTTTAAGCAGACGCACAGACACTCTTCTTTATTTGGTTCCTGCCGCAGCCACGTCTGGCTTGTCAGGCTTGAAACAAAAACAACAGAGTCCAGATTGACCTCCATCGCCACATCCCTGCTTGCCAGCTCAGAGACGTTCACTGACTCAGCAGCCACTCGGGGAAACTGTGACGGAGGTTTCATGGAAGATAATCAACATGTGTAAAGTTCCATGTGTCTTGCAAGCTGCCCGTTAATCCAGACATAAGACTGTAAACACGGAACAGTGTGGTATGCAGTTTAGTGATGTTTCGATAAGAATTGATTGAGCAATAAACAGAACAAAGTCCAAAATTATGAGCAATAAGAGAGGGTTAGAATGAAAAATTTAAATGGACAAACATAACTCCATTTAGGTCATTTCTTAGCATTTTGAGTCAACTTTAAAATATCACATATTTCACCATAAATGAAGTAAAACAGAGCTTAGTCATTATTTATGGAACTGTGCAGTCTGTGTTTTTCCCATTCGCTTCAGTAGTGTTTTTAATGCTGTGACGTCACTGCTGTCTTCTGTTTCTTGTGCATGCCAGCTGCACTGTGTAATGCACAAACACGTACATGCTGACTCACCTGTACCTCTCACTTTGCTTTTCCGACTACCACCAAGTCTGATTGGCTGATCTGGCGGACTGGGCGGGTCCAGGTAAACAATGCCACGTTTATTTTGGAGATTAATCCGACGGCTGAGAGGGTGAGTCACTTCCCTCCTTCTCATCCTGATCCTCTCAAGCACCTGTCGTCTTCAGCAAAGAGAGACTCGTCACTCAGGGTGAGACCGAGCTCCTCTTAACTCACCTGTCACACCTGAGAACCTTTAATTAACAATCACTAATATAACTTCATTTTGAGGTTGTCAGGGTGTGAAAAATGTGACTCCTGGTGAGTCATTAATAAACGTTCCCAAGTTTTCAACGTGCCGATGAACAGTTTAGACCTGAGACGTCTATTGGAACTGAATCCATGAGTCAGTCAATGACTCACATGATCAAAAGCACCTGCAAAGATTTTGACAATTATTAATTTAAGTACTTATCTTGCAGTAAGCATGTGGTGAAAAAGGTAAAAATGAGAGTAATTCTCCATTATTCAACGTTTGAGAATCACATGTTGTAGTTTTTCAAAGTCAGTGACGTCACCAATATTTGTAAAAGGTGTGCGTTGGCGTTGTGATACCAAATCCCATGAACAAACACTTTAGTTTGATAGCGCATCAAAGGACTCGGTGGCACCTCAGTAAGGTGCCACGCCTGTCAAATAAGAACAGGAAACTGAGCCTAGAATTCACACAGACTCACCAAAACAGGGCAACAGAAGATTGGAAAAGTTGCCGGGTCTGATGAGTCTTGATTACTGTTGTGACATAATATTGTCAGAATTTGGTGTAAACAGCATCAAAGCATAGATCCATCCTGCCTGGTATCAAGAGTTCAGATTGCTATTGGTGTAATGGTGTTCTCAGTGCACTTTGGGCCTTTTAGTACCAGCTGAGTGTAACTGGATGTGTGTCCCTCTATCTATAAATAGATGATCTATACTGCTGGCCCAAGTGCAATGTCTACAATATCTGAATCTAGGGCTCGTATCAGAAATCTCAGACCTAGGGCCTTCTACTTTAGAGTCATCACAGGTTTCCTCAGATTCGCGCTCAATGATCTACTAGGTTTGGGAAGGAGATTGGCAGTAGCAGACTCTGTAAGAGCAAATAAGACTTCCAACCCAAATAACACGCACAACCCCAGGTGTGTGAAACAAAGTTTGCATATATATATATATATATATATCTATACTGCTGGCCCAAGTGCAATGTCTACAATATCTGAATCTAGGGCTCGTATCAGAAATCTCAGACCTAGAGCCTTCTACTTTAGAGTCATCACAGGTTTCCTCAGATTCGCGCTCAATGATCTACTAGGTTTGGGAAGGAGATTGGCAGTAGCAACTCTGTAAGAGCAATAAGACTTCCAACAATACACGCACAGACCACAGGTTTGTGAAACAAAGTTTGCTATATATATATTTTTTTTTTTCATTCTTTGGATCAGTTCCCTTTGCTCATTTTCAATGTAGAGATACCTTCAAGTGCAGTAACAATCTCAAATGCATCACAAAAATAATTGAAACAATCAAAATAGATGTAAGACAAGAAAGAAAATACAATATTTCAACACCCCCAAAGAAAAGGAAAAGAAAGGAAAATGTGGTACCACTAGACTTTTACTGGTTGTCAACCGTCAGTTTTTATGATATGAGTTTCATTTAGTTACCAGTTTATTTGGGTTTGAGAACAAAAAAGAACCAGGCGAAGAAAAAAAAAAAGTAGCAAAAGAAAATGATAAGGTATCTCTCAGGTGGACTTCCTTTTGTTTTTTCCCTACCGCCCTCCTGGTACGGCAGGTATCACGTGTCCGCGTCCTGATCCACAGAAGACCTCCACAGCAGTAATGGTGCCTTAAATCTGCGATGGCAGCTCCTTACACACACACATGGAATTGTCCCTCAACAAAAAAAAAAAAAAAAAAAAAACAGTCTGCACAGAAATATGCAGAACATTAGATGTCCACATTCCTTAAATGTCTTTGTTCCTAATGTCCTTGGTTCTTTTTAAATATTAAAATAAATTTGCATCTTGTGGCACATAAAAAGTAAATACACTGGCATTACTCTGCATCACCCACAGTTACAGCTACAGCACAGCTATTGCACGTGAACTGCGTATAACCACTTAGGCGGCGGCAGAACTAGCAGGCCCAAGAAAGGAAAAAACAATAAACACTCATATTAAACAAAACTGTCACAACATCGCAATACTATGAAAAACACATCTTAAACATCATTAAACAACAACATTTTCTACTATTCTGACTGGTTAGTTATTTTTTTAGTGCATTGCACTACAATTGCGGTGCTAAATGAGCTAGGCTAACTCACAGAATAGTTCAAAAAGTTCGTAGAACCACTCCGACTCCTTCGAGGTAGGTACCCGTCTGCGGTTCACCGCTAACGGCAGCTCTCTCACAAATGTTAATTTAACCTCTTTTTTTCCTTTTAACTGGGAAACCGTGCTTCGCGGCAGCATGGAGTTTTTCCTTGCCATCCTTTTCCCTCTACACCACACCTTCACGCACACCCAGTGTTGCCAACTCCTCAGTAAGGAAAATCACTATTGGTTGTCCTAAAAGTCGCTAGAAGTCGCTAAATGACGTCATCGCCTAATTTGCATAATTGGTCATGCTAATCCAATTGTAACCTATGTTGTTGGAGAGAGAAATAACATCGTGGAAGAGACATAAAGTGAGTAAAAACGTCCTAAATGCATTTAGAGTTTATTTAGAACTACAAATTAAATTTTTTTTAGCAGTTATTGGTTTTTTAATGTCACAATTCCAACCCTACTCCTTTACCCGGGCTTGGACTGGTAAAAGTGACCCGAAATAGGCACTCTGGTGGAGTTACTTTGTGTGTGTGTTTATAAGTAGTTTTAAACCTTGTGATGCACAAAACAGCATAAGAGTAAAAGAGTAAAAGAAGAACTGACTGCGTTACAGCACCCGCTACTTGTTGAGAGTAAAAGCGATACACGCTTTCACGTCTTTTTTTAGAAAAAAAAACAGCGACTTTTTTTTAGAAAAAAAGTCGCTAAGGGGTCTGAAAACTCGCTAAATATAGCGATAAAGTCGTTAAGTTGGCAACACTGCGCACACCGAGCTGCAGGTGATGCCTTCAGGGCAAGCCCGGAAATTTAACGATCAGACAAGAACTACGATGCATTCAAAGAACCCTGTACTTCTGAATGCTGTAAATCTTACCAGGGTTACATGAGCATCATTTAAAATGCTACAACCTACCTGAGTATTGTTGCTGACCATGCCCATCCTAAGACCTTTTCTCCTTGGTCTACAGTGGTGAAAAGAAACCTGGAGTTGTTTGATTGATTTTTATTCTGAACACTAAAGAAAATGGTGCTCAGTCAATAAGAAAAATGAGATTTAAGTTATCAGCCTGCTGTCAGTCAGTGAAAAGTCAACCTTTCGCATGCTTTAGTTTGTTTTGAGCAGCAACCCCTCCCAGGTGGTGATATAACTGTTTTAAGTTTATCCAGAATGCACGTTAAGTTTTGAATTATGAGGAAACCACTCAAACATCCAGAGTAGACCTTGATTTGAGTCCATTTCAAAGTAAATGAAGAGAAAACCAAGCATCAAAACTTCCACAAAATTTTGATTTCTGGTTGACTTCCAGTTGCATTATGGCTTCTCTGAACACCTGCCCTTGAGCCAGGCAGCAGCTGCTCCTGCAGGGCTTCTTTGAGCCATTAGCATGTTAGCCTGTTGCTTCAGCTGCTATAATTAGCAGCCATGTCCTTGCTGCTAATCTCCCCCTGCAGCCTTAAACAGAGCACAGCTGCTCCAATCACATGGTTGTACTTCGTTACCATGGCAAACTAATTATCTTGTTAATGACAGGCGAGAAAGAAGAAGTGTCGAAAATAGGAAATGTGTATGCATGGGCGCAGATGTGACAACCTCTGTGTGTGTGCGTGTTTAATATCATTATGGGGACAAACATGCTTTCTGGGGACATGGTGATTAACTCAAACTTAACTTTTAAAGAGTCTACATGGGTGTACTGTGAAAGACTTGGAGACGAACCAGCCACGTCCTCAGAATGAACAAGGATGCCATTAGAGAGGTGGGCAAACAAAGACTAGAAAGACCAAAGCAGACAGAGAAAGACAGCTGAAGATGAGATAAAGCAATTGGGTCATATGTGGGCACCTATTGGGAGGCTGGCTAAGGAAACGCCTAATGAGCAACTGGAGTAATGGGTGAAACCAACCTCTGATTTCATTGGGAACTTGCGGAACAGCCAACTGTAAAGACTGAGAACATGACTCTGGGGAGATGAGTTGAAAAGAGGCTCTGTCTATTAGTGGACGTTTTTGAACTTCATTGTGTGTTTCTTCTGATCGTTTGTGGACATTATGTGCACAGCTGGTTAAAAGGATTGGCTCCATAGCCATTTCCTTTGTATAGCTCACTGGGTATAACTAAGCTTTTGTTAGACTTCAAGCATCCATCAGTCAGTATTAACTTGCCAACTACTCTGTACTACTACTGTCAGGCAGCTTGTTTCAGATTAGAAAGTTCTTAACAAGAAAACCTGTAACAACCAAAAACCAACACATACTGTTACTTGGTGTAAAGAAATATTTCACACTCAAGACATTTTGTGCCCTTTGTTAAATTACAGCCTAACAAAGACATAGTTTCTGTTTGTGCTGCATATTTCCTCGTTCTGTGGAAACGTGTCTTGTGTGTCCCACACCCAGCAGCAGGTTACAGAGTCTAAATGCATCTTTTCTGGAAGCATTTCGACATCAATAATCTGTGTGGTGTAAAAATCCCCAAAAAAGCCTCCAGCTACCAGAGGGCAGGAACAGCTGTGCTTTCAGTCAACATGCCCAGGATTCTGTGAGTCACGAGGGAGGCAACAATGGGAAAAATGTCCAATCTTTACACCTTGTTGGACACGCCCATTGATTGTTACTGGAAAGTTACAGCTCTGTTCATACCAAGAATGCCTTTAAGGTTTTAAAAACTGAGCCTAAAGTGTTCTTGAGACCCAATATTACAAAAAGAAACAAAGGAATCGCTAAGATTTCGATCATGACTCTTTCATAGGAAGAAATCCAAACAGTGTAGCAACCTATTAATGACTCGCCTGGTGCTGTGGATAGATCATCTCAGACTTTGTCATCACATGATGGTGTTTGTCTCCGCCCACCAAGAACTACCATTACTTTCATTATGAACTTTTTTTTGTTAAACACCTGTCCTGTCAGGCAGTTGTAGCAAGCAGAAGCATGTTCTGAATAGTTTGTTGTGCCAAACACATTTGCTTTCCAAAGAGAAGCATTAAAAACAGTCACCCTCTATTGTCCTTAAGCTAATGTGTTTATATTACTCTAAGCAGTGTTGCTAGCTACCAGATAGCATATCATTATTGAGGTTTTGCAGTCATGTGACTACTTACCACACATCAATAATTTTTTTCCACTATTTTGGACATGAAACCGTGTGGAGTTAAGACTCCAAGAGTCTAGTCTGCAACCATCTGGCAACCACTTATTGCTAGAGAAGAAAATACTTTTGATTGCTTTAGTCCAGTGGTCCCCAACCCCCCGGCCTCGGGCCGCGAGAGTTGAGGCTCAGGTGTGAAATGTATGGTTTTCAGGGTTTTTATCGTTAACTCTGTTTTCCTGGGTCTTTTCACGTGTGTTATGAATAAATCTTTTTTTCGGTACCGGTACTAGTTTTATTTTGTTGTATTTATCTGCAACACCTTAAAGGCCGGTCCGTGAAAATATTGTCGGGCATAAACCAGTCCGTGGCGCAAAAAAGGTTGGGGACCGCTGCTTTAGTCGACTAATCTGAAAATACTCAGAAACTATTCACTGAGCAGGAGTGAAACTGGAATTAATAACATTTAAAGTAATGCTGAGGATCACATTTTACTTTGAAAAGTAAATTTTCTTCCATACAAATTACAGATGGCCGCTGCGATCGGCATCCAGTCAAAATCTTAATTGGGCAATAAACCAATACAGCCAAAGGTTCTACTATTTTAGGCACTAAAGAACTTGAAGAAGCATGTTGGTTTCATTTTTTTCCCCAGACAAAACAAACAGCCAGTAAATGGTTAATGTTGATTAGTTATCATAGATCCTCTTGTTTAATGTGAATTTGGAGGTTTGACGGGTTTTTATGGCGGCAATTAAGATATTTTGGTCCAACAGAGTAAAACATGAGAAGTACCGTGCTGGTTTTAGGCAACAATAATGGTCATTTTTGAGCTGTCTGATCATTTGTATACTTGAGAATTCAATTAATTATTAATATCAGGTGCATTTTGAATGAAAACTATTACTTTGTGTGAAGGACCTCCAGTAACTACAGGCTCTAAAAGTAATTCTGTTCAGTCTCTACAAGGCCACAGCACAGAGGATCTGATGGCTGATATTATGAAGAAGAGGGGTCAATCTTCTCTTAACTTGCTGCTTCTTGGCATCTGTTCTTCACATGGCTCTCATAAGTAAATTTAAATGTAAATAAAGACTATTTTTTACACCTGTGACACCTTTACATCCTGTGCGTTCTGTATTCTAACACTTTGTGTTCTCGGCGCTAATCTAAACAGTGCTAATAACGCCGAGCTGGTTGCCATGACAGCGTGCCTCACCGTTTCCTGGCTCCTTGTCGCATGTGATGTTACGTCCTCCTCCTTGAAAACTCTGCATTCATTAATACTTTGGAGACTGTGTTGTCATGGCAACCCCCTTCTAATCGCTCAGCTTCCTCCACAGACTCCTGCAAGTCATTAAGTGTCTGATGGATTTCTACCTGAGATGGAAGAAGAGGAGAAACACTCAAACTCCAAGCTGAATTGTTCTCTGTTTCCAGACTGGAATAAAAAGTTTGTATAATTCTAACTAGCTTGAAATGGATTTATTAGGACCATTTATTCTTTAACACAATATGGACTCTTAGGCAGATGTCTTGCGTTGTCCAGCCTTCTAGAAAGACATTCAATCCTCTTCTTTGCACATTTCTTCTTTTTGTACTATTTTCTGTCACGATGATCCCACATTGGTCCAGTAATGTTGAGGTCCAGGTTCTGGGGAGGCCAATCCAAGACTTTTCCTGCATTGGCAACTCAAATTTGATTCTTACGTGCTTTGTTTCTAGTTTCCATTTCTTACCTCATTTTCCTTGATTACTTTCAGCTGTTTTTTGTTACTGCGGAGTTTCCACTCTACAGAGGCACCGGGGTTGTCAGACAAAGTCTCAGTGTGCTTGTGCACCTTGTGGGGTTGTACTACCTTTTAGTTTAACTTCTAAATAACTCTTAGTGTTCTCATGTTTTGTGCCTTTTTTCCACTTTTTGTTTGCAATTTAAAAGTGGGCACAAAGAGGCACATCTATCCCATTCATTACACTCCGACTCACAAAAAGACAGAAACCTAAAGACGAACAATAAAACTGTTTTATTAATAATAATCCTTTTCTTGCACCACAATAAAATTTAACAAAGGCTCACTAGAAAAGTCAACTTCTGTGTTCTGTACAGTAGATACAGTACGTTGTAAAACTGGCTGCGGCGTGGCACATCAGCGCATTTAATCCCCCCCCCCACCCCAAAAAAACAACTATTATTCAAAGACTTTGCACATTATTTACAGATAAGATCCACAATAAAAACCAGCTGGCAAATATCACAGAAATACAGCGCAGCTTCAAGCTATCAGCCGCTAACCTCTGGCTGCAAAGACTCCCGAAGAGAACCTAAATGGCTAATGGGATTGTACATTAACTGGCTAGTGTAGCATTGAGCTAGCAAGATAGCCAGGCTATAGTTACTGTCCCCTCCAAAATAAAAACAAACAAACAAAAAACCCAACTGGTTGCTACCGGAGGTTATTTAAATCAAACATCATGAGCGTGACTGCAGCCAGTGACAATATTTAGAAAAACAAAACAAAGCAATTCATGCTCTTTTGATCTCAATAACAACAGCTGCTTCTCACTCAATCGCCTTTCTGTCCACTTCCCCTTTGCGTTCTTTCATACTTCCTGCCTACCTACCTGCGTGTCTATCTGAGCAGCTAGCTCTGAGCTAGCTTTGTAAAGGAATGCACTTTGGTAGAATCAACCAAATGCCCTGGGTGTTAGTGACAGCGGTTATAATCATAATAACTGAGCGATCTGAGGTACGAATATTTAAATTAAAAAAAACACAAAACACAAAAAAAAAAACCCTTTAAAACCACATTAATGCTAATGCTAACAGCTTGCACGAGCACTCTCTGTGCAGAGCTCAACGCTAGCAGGTAAAAATGTGCTACTAGCATTTATTTAGCAATAGGCTAGTGTTAGCATCACTGCAAAGAAAACAAATGTCAGTGCAGCAGCTAGCGGCTGGGCGCTAGCAGTCGAACGGCTAGTGTTAGCTTAGCCCTCTTGTCAGCAGGTGTCACTGGTCTGTACCACAGTGACAGATGGCGACAGTGGGCTGATATGTGTCTATACATTGTGCAGCCATGTTATACATCCCCTGCCCACCCCAAAAATCATCTTATCACACACACACACACCTGTGGATGTCGGTACAGGTTAGCTTAAAGCTACTTTGGCTGGTAAATTGGCATGTTCTGTAATGCAGCAGATAGCAATAACAGGGAAACCATTCACAGGTGGATACAGGTACTGAAATATGGTGGCACTAATTTAGTATTACTACATCGTTTTTTGATTCATTCACAACTCCAGGCCCCATATGGTCTTACCTATGGCAGGAAGTTTGCCATTTATAGTGGGTCAGGACTCAGAGTGACTATACAGAAAGCTATAAATCTGACTTGCTTACAGTCAAAAGTATTAAGAATCAAGAGTAAAACCTCTAAAATGTATCCAGGGCTTGGGATTTGAGCAAAACAGCGGTTTCCTAGATCAAAATGAAAGCCGGACTGATTTTTCACAAGAACACCTCCACAGGGTCAAATGTGGGCGTTTTGGGGTTTGTGTCCACTGTTTGAGCTTTCTGCTGCACTATTGTTTGCTCTGTAAACTGTGCTAAACATGTGTTTGAGTCTCCACTGACCACAAAACCATTGTATCAGATCAGTGAAGACAAGCTGGGGTTTAGAGGTCAAAGGTCACACGGGTTCACAAGGTGTCTTTGGGCTTTACTGAAACAAACCAGGAACTGATCAGCATCCAGACTCTTAAGCCATTAAATCTCACCATGCTGGTGTGAGTGGCACCAAAGGATACTGACGGACTTCCTGGGAGGTTTTGTTGTTCATTTTTGTTATTGATGCTATGACATCACCTCTTTAAGAGTGTGTGTGTGTGTGTGTGTGTGTGTGTGTGTGTGTGTGTGAGAGAGACATGGCAAGAGATACTGAAGGCACACAGTTATGAGCTCTCTGCACTTCATCTCACTGAATTAAAAAAAACAAACAAAAAAAAAAACTCAACCAATCAAGTCCTCAGAAAAAAAAAACAAACCAACATCAGAGAGGATCCCCCCCTTTATCCTCCTCTTCCTCCTCCAGAAGGGGGACAAAGCTTCCCCTGAGATGGGTGGAGCAGGTAGTGTCTGGTTTTTTTTTTTTTGTTTGTTTGTTTTTAAACAAGAGTTACTTATGAGCATCGTCGTCCACTTCCTGCGTGCTACATTACATCACCAGGCTGATGGTGCACACAGCCATCTGTGGGCCAGCTTTTCTCCTAGTCGTCATCTTCCTATAGTTTTAGAGTGCGTCAGATACAGCTGTGTGTGTGTGTGTGTGTGTGTGTGTGTGTGTGTGTGTGTGTGTGTGTGTGTGTGTGTGTGTGTGTAAAAGTATGCAGGGTTGAGGGAACAAGCTTTAGAAAAAACCCAAACAAACAAAAAGACCCTTTATACTGCGCACGCGCATACACGCACAAGTACATACATCCAGCTCACACACATTCAAGTATACAGTATAAACTGCACGTAATACATAGATTAGATTAATAAATATTAACGTGTCGCAAATAAATAAAAATCATCTCCCGTCCCATTATAAATTTTTCAATAATTAACTCTGATCCGTGTATCAGCAAATGTACTTCTTTTTGGATCTATATAATCAATAATCATTAAATTAATCTGTAATTTTACTGCGTCATTCAGGGCCAGACGCAGTGGCTCACTATGCTTAGGTCCCATTGGTATTCACCTTTAATCGCTCACTGACTGCCGCAAGTTAAAAAAAAAAAAGAAAAAAAAAAAAAGAAAGGCTAAACTTTAGATGTTATTGCTCGATCCATTCTGACGTAGATGCTCCTTAACTATTCTTTGTTACTTTTTTAAAAGGGTATTCACTACATATCATGCTCCAAATGGCTCTAAAGGCTGTGGTTTAAAACAACCTCGCCATACTTTGAGAAAAACCAAATGGAGGAGCTTAGTAAACCTATGGTACTTTGAAAATCAAAGTTGCTTACACTCATTTTGTTGCACATGAGGATTTGTGTATAAGTTAATTTTAGATAAACTTTTTTTTCTGGGCTCAGGTGATACGTCTACCGCGTAACGGTCAACAATCATCTTTTATTTTCTCTATACAATGACAAATTATTATTAAATACTATTTAAAATGGCTATTTAAGAAAATTCTTCACTGTCCCCTTTGGTTTACAACATTAAATGTATTTATTTATTTTTTTAAATCCATGCTCTTTGCTGTGAGGTTTATAATGTTACTATTAAACCAGCTCCTCTGTGGTAATCCCTCAAACCCCATTTCGTGCCCTCAGTGCTCAGTTTTGATTCATTACAAAAGGAAAAAACTGGTGCTTGTTTACTTCAAACATTCTTCTTTTCAGGCATTATTTTATCCCCATCAAAAAACAAAAAGTGTAGATATTAAAAATCTTTTTCATTCTGTCTGTGCTTCGTAAGGCTGGGCAGTGAAGAGCTAACGAGCTATGGCTAAAAACCGGATAAGGCTAGCCGCCAGACTGCCAAAAAAGGCAAACGTGGAGCCAGCTATAGCTAGCTGACAGATTTAAAATTTGCTAAGCTAACTGCTAGCAAGTCAAAAGGTAAATAGCTAGCAAAGGGACAGCTAAGAAACATGTAGCTGTCCAACAACAACCAGTGCCAGCTAGCAGTTAGCCAGCTGACAGGCACTATGCTAGCACGGTAAAAAAAGGCTAGCTACACTGTAAAACAAAAGCTAACTAACAAAGTTAGCTACCTAGCAGGGAGTGGGTTCTGCTGGGCTTTTAACAAACACCACCAATCTACCCCTAACTAAAACCCAACAAACTTTTTTTCCACTCTGACATAAAACAAAGACTAGAAAGCTAATCACTGCACAACTATACCTTTAGAATTAAAAGGATATATCAAACTTAACTGTCAGTTAACCTCATAAACCTCCTTCATAAGGCCCTACACTGTGTTTGGATATAACCTTGTAAGACTGAAGCTGTTAAATTGATTAATCAAACCAGCTAAAAAGATTCTGTACTAAAAACGCTTTAAAAACAGCCTTGTTCCCCCGTCAGCACCATGTTGTTGATGTGTTTGTGAGTTTGGAGCTACAGAGCGGTATAGTGAGTTCTGATTGTCTGAGTGGCGCTGCAGTCGGGTCCAAACAATGTGCGGTTACTTCGTGTCTCACTGCTCAAAATGTAAAACTGAGGATTTGAGGCATTCCTGAACGCAAGCAAGTTCATCTAACTGGGTTTTGTGCGGCGGAGTAGCCAATCCGCACATTTCCATGCCGTGTTTATTCTGAATGCACCCCAACAACGCTGAAAAACCAAACGTTTGTCAAACTGGACGAAACCAGTTTATTTATTCGGCTGGTTTGCCATCCTCCCTGCAGCGAGTGGGGTGCATTCACTCTCAGCTGACCAGTTTGGGCAGCACTGTCCTCGGCTGGATGTTTCCGTTGGCGTCCGTGATAGCTGCTAAGTTAGTCCTGGTTTTTGAGGAGGATGACGTGGTGGTTGAGGTGGTGGTGAGCTTTGAGATGGAGGTGATGGCGCCATCAGTAGTGGTCGTGCCACGTTTGGACGATGAGGTCTTTTCTCCAGCCGTGGTTCCTGACGGAGGCTTTGGAAGCCGCCTCCTCAGCCACGGGTGCCGAAGCGCATGACTGGGCGTGATCCTGAGTGCCGGGTCCCACTCTAGACACTGTTTGAGGAAGTCGATGAAGTGCACGTCATCGCAGCCCTTCAGCGCCGTGCTCCAGTCCTTACTGCCCGGGGGGCCGCGCATTTTTCCCCGCCGCGAGCGCCCGCTGTTCAGCACTGTGGTGCCATCGGGTAGCGTGGTCACGGTGCAGTACCGTGGGTAGCCTTTTGATGACACAAAGTTTTTTGCTCTCTTGGAGCCGTCAAGGAGCTTCTGAGTGGGCATTCCCAGGAGTTCGATGATGCAGGCAAGCTGGTCAGCTTCATCTTCGCCCGGCAGCAGGGGGTAACCAGTGAGCAGTTCGGCAAGGATACAGCCCAGAGACCACATGTCGATGGGCATCCCATACCTGGAGCCTGGAAGAGAAGAAAGAGGGTCACCATCAAATCCAGCCTGTGTCATTATTGGCTAGTCGGTCAAACAAAAAGTAAAGCAGTCACATTCAGGAAGTCCAAAGACAGTTTCCTGCGATTAACTGCTTTCAAGAGTTTCCTGAAACATCAGAATGAAAGTAATAATAACTATATCTATTATTAAATTGCAAAGATAACTTGATGCACATTAATTTTAAAGGGAAACGTTCGTTTGTTTGTTTGTTTGTTTTTTTAAATCGCTGGTTGGTTCTCATTTAAAGTCAGAATAACAAGCTTTTATTCTGTACATTATCTTAAAAGTGAAAAAAAAAAAAAAACGCCCTGCTGTCAGAGCTCAAAAGCGATCACTAGTTTGGTTAAAAACCTTTTTTAAAAAATTAAATACGTAATTTTATATATATTTTATTACTATTTATTTAAAATGTTTAAATCAGTTTCCCTAAATTCAGTCTTCTTCTATATTTTTAATATTATTTTTTATTTAATGGCTTTTATATCTTTATTGAGTAATTTATAACGTGCCAGTTTATTTTGTCTTCCATATGTGAAAGGAAACGCTGCTCTCAGTTTTCTCAATGTTTTTCTTACCCAGAATAACCTCCGGTGCTCTGTAGAACCTGGACTGGATGTAGGTGTAAACCCTCTGATGTTCATAACAGCTGGAACCAAAGTCTATGACCTGAGGAGAGAAAGAGAAGCAGTTTGAAAGGGTCTGTGAAGTGAAGAAAGGGGATTTTCCTCTGATTCGTTTACAGCAGCTGACCTTGATGCCGCTGCGTCCCTGCTGCTTCAGTAAAATGTTCTCGGGCTTGAGATCGCAGTGGATGATGCGATTCTTGTGCAGTGCATCCAGACACTGTAGGATGGAGTGGGCAAACTTCCTGACCAGCGGGAGGCTGAAGCCCTGAAACTTGTTCTTCTTGATGAGCTCGTACAGGTTCATGCTGAGGAGCTCGAAGGTCATGCAGATGTGGTTTCGGAAGGTGAAGTTCTCCAGCATGTGGATGACGTTCATGCTTGAATCCTTGTCCTGCTTCTTCAGGTGCTCCAGGATGCGGATCTCCTCCGCTGCCTGCCGGTGGAAGCGCTTCTCGTTGCGGACCATTTTCAGAGCCACATGTGTCTGAGTCTTGTGGTCAAAGGCCTTCACCACCTGCAGGAGGAAAAGGAAGAGCATGATGCCGTCATTAATCTTAGATTAGATATTCTTGATGTCAAAAAAAAAACAAAAAAAACAAAACAAAACAAAAAAAACAAAAAAAACACCAACTAAAGTCTCGGAATAGAGGAGTATGCAAAGATATTTTTAATATTCATAGTTTTCCTGGTTCTATTCTACAACTGTTATTTCTCTATTAAAAAATTCATCTTAAAATTAAACATGAAGACTCATAACCTGATAACTAAAAGCTCCTTTTGTTGTGGCATTCCTTTATAAAGCAAACAAAGCTCAGCTGCTAAGCTGTGTAATAACCATCTCTACTGTCTTTGCTACAAACTACAACATCATCTGGAATCTTCTGCAGGCATTAAGGTTAAAAATTATTACCACAAAGACGCTAAAACTTGTCATCACTCTTAAAAAGTCAGGAACTAAACATAACCGCAAACAAAATTTAATAAAAAGTCAACAAAAATAATCTTTAAAAAAAAAAAAAAAAAAAGACAAAAAAATTCAGAGACTAAAAACAGGAAATTAGGGGGGGTCAGCAGTCATACCTGTCCAAAGCTGCCCTTGCCGATGACCTTCAAGACTTCATAGCGATATGCGATGTGGTCATGTGGTACATGGATGTAAGACCCCTGATCATCGTCATAGCCCCCGTTGTTGGCTCCACCGAGGACCCCCTGCCTCTTCTTGGCATTCTGGCCAACAAAATACACTGAGGAGGAAGCAGATGATTGATCAGTTATTAGTGGTTCTCTCCTGTCAATACACCCGACCTCTAATCAATCAGAACGACCATCTGCAGGCGGAGTGGTTAGGGACACTCACCCTCGGGATAGCTGAACATCTCGTGTTGCTCGAATGACGAAATTTTGGACATGAACTGCTTCATGGCCTGCTCCGGGGTCATGGGGTTGACCTTCGGCTTGCTGTCCGTCGACTTGTTGGAGGCTGCGCTGCTCTGGCGGTGGTGGTGGGCAGGCTCTGACGTCGAGGTCTGCCGGTCTGGCAGCGGCAAGCCAGGTCGGGACGAGCTGATTGGAGCCAGCCCATTGGGCTGGGAGGTCAGCACCGGGCGTTTGTTGGTGTTCTCCTCATAGAGCTGAGTGACGTGGCCCTGCGACTGCGATGACAGCTGGACGGCGTCCGACATCGCAACTTTAGAGCCTCCCTGACCGAAAACAGAGGGAAACATTGGCTAAAAATAAGAGAGAGTCCTCTGCAAGTTGAGCCGAGGAAACCGAAGTTTATTTAAAAACAGTAACTAGCAGGTGGCCACTCGTCTTTGGTTTAAGTTTAGATTCTGGGACTTTATTTTTCTCCTTTTAATTATTCATTTTCTGATGTGTGTCATCCAAATATGGACCTGGATGTGCGCTCTCAGAGAAACATGGATAATTAACACCCAGAAATGAGTGAATTAGACAAAAACTATTCCCGGAAAGATGAACTGTGTCCGGGAAATTATCCCCCTCTGATTAACAGGCGGCTCCGTCTCCGTCTCATTGTCTCCCTTTGTCTCCTGCTCACTGAGTCACTCCCCGTTGCTGTGGTGACCAGCACACCTGGGTCCTTTCAGATAACAGAGGTGCTTTCTCACACTCACACACACACACGGCAGAGCGGCTTGGTTCAAAGACCTGGTGCTTAACACAAAAACACAGTAAGTGTGTGTTCTCGTGACCCGGCAGCTGAGGACACGGTGGCACAAACATGAGGATGAAAATCAGGAGATGAAACACTCACACAAACAGGTTTGTGTGTGTGTCTCAGCAGCTACAGTGACATATAAGATGACATGTGGCTCTGCTGACTCCTCCCTTACCTGACTACACCTCAACTCAGTCAGCCAAATGTTGCTTCTTTCCTTCAAGGATTTCCATTATTCATTAATCTGCAGATTATTTATTTTTATTATTAAACATACATAAAAAAGCTAGGTGTAATATTTCCATGTTTTTAAATGGTTTTATATAAGAGGGCTGGGAAATGAGTTCTTTCAGGTGAAAGGTTAGCCACTGGACACCCATCTTGAATTGTTTCCAGGTACATATTCAGGCAGTTATTTTGAAGAATAATCAACATTTCTGTTCATTTCAATCGTTACTGAGAAATAAAAACTGCCGGTACAGAATTATCAGTCAACTGTGATTAAAGAATTTGCCCCAATATACGATTTTATTTCTTCCAGGGTTCACTTGTCGTTGGGTTGCCCTCATTAATATAATGCAATAAAATTCTTAATGTTTTTATATGCTGAGCTCTAATTTTATTTATTTTTTCTTTTGTGTACCATATTTTTCAGACCATAAGGCACACCGGATTTAAGGCACACTAATGCAGGTAAATTACTTGAGGCTGGAAGATCAGTTTCTGACAATGAATATTTGCTCCTTGATTAAACATGTGACTTTTTCCAAGTGATAAGAAGCCTCCGATTTGCCGTCCTGGACATCAATGTTAATGTCTGGTAAGAGATTCCACTGACGTGCCACAGGAAACGTCATTATCATGTACAAAAGTGGCGATAAAATAAACAGAGCAAATAAATGATGCATTATTTCTTTTATAGCATTAGTCTTGTGTGTGCGTGTGTCTGCTCTTCACACCAGCCTATAAACCATTTAGCTGTTTAAAGCATCCTGGCACAGGAGGCTATTATTAGCCATGTGGCTACAGCAGGCTGGTGCACAGAAGTGCTGCTTCTTGGCGCTAACAGTATGCTAACACGCCAACACCGACAGATGACTTCACCAGCTTATTTCTCCCAACGATGAGCCAAGATGAACGGGACAAAACCCTGAGCTGCAGAATCTGAATCAAACTCAAAAATCACGACCTGCACGAAGCTGCTGACCACAAAGGTCTGAGCAGAACATCTGCCGCTAATCTGTTCATCACTTTTTCTGTTATTCACCTGCTGATGACTATCAGAATAAAACCATGTACCTGAGGCACAATAGCAGACTTAATGTTTATAATTAAACTGGATCAGATTCACATTCTTCTTGGTAACAGCTTCACAGTTATTTATTTTAAAGTAGGCATTGGTGTAGGGCTGGGCAATATGGCCTAAAATTCATATTGCGATATAATTTGAAGCACGTGCGGTAACGATATATATCACGATATATTATTTTCTTCTGTATAACATATTTTCCACACTATAAGGCACACTTAAAATCCTTTAATTTCCTCAAAAATCGAGAGTGTGCTTTATGTATGAATTCTGGTTGTGCTTACTGATCTCGAACTGATTTTGGCGTGCAGAAATCTGTTAAAAAATGTTTTAGTACAACTTTGGTAAGCCGCACTGCTTGATGGATTGTCAGAGCATTACGGCTGCCGTAGTGGGGAGCTTCGCAGAGCAATCTGGGTCCAAAACTCCGTCCTCTTCAGGTCCCAAAGCCAAACAAACACTAAGAGTTAAAAACGGTCTAAATTCTTTCATCTTTAATTAAATCATCAGCATTGCTGCTTTATCGGGTGTAACAATTAAGTTTTACATCCATGAAAACAGAATTTATTAAATTTAACGGAGTTAGAAGTTAACAGGAAGTTAGCTCACTAGT
This sequence comes from Haplochromis burtoni, assembly GCF_018398535.1. Classification (NCBI taxonomy): domain Eukaryota; kingdom Metazoa; phylum Chordata; class Actinopteri; order Cichliformes; family Cichlidae; genus Haplochromis; species Haplochromis burtoni. The sequence goes on along the minus strand of NW_024582405.1, from coordinate 2,259,936 downwards.
TTCCACCTAAACATCTCATACCATGTTCTGACAGAGATTTTTGAAACTAATTAAAACGTACAGCTCTGCTACCACTTCCGACATAAATAAAGACAGAAAACTAAACAGCAGTGGCGTTTGCAGGGTTACTGAAGTTGGACTACCTGGTATATAATGTTGTGCTACGTGATTGCTAGCGACACAGCTATGTTAGCATAACATTAGCACAGTGAAGCTGGAGGATGAACGCTAACTTTTTTCCCCCACTCAATAAAAGTTAACGTGAGATTCTGGTGGTCAGGGACAAATGCAATCGCATAGCAGAATGCTATACACGGGCCAAACTTCAGTCAGGAGAACAACTGAGATTATTCATCCACAATATGAGGTTAGTTATTAATATACTGCAACAACACGGGAATAGAACAGCTGCGAGAGAATTCAACATTAATGAATCAATGTTACGGAAGTGGAGGAAGCGCAGTTTTTGGCTTTCCTCATATTTCAAAAGTGCTTCATCTCTTTGCTATGACTGTCGCCCGCCATAATTTGCAGATGATAATGGTTTTAGCCGCTGCGATGCTTTCGACCAAAACAGGCACAGCTTGATGACATCATCAACATGCGCGATAGAGATTTTGACTATAACGCTCTATCGTTGGCCAAATTTATATGGTTTCTATCGTATATCGTTTATGTCGCCCACCCCTACATTGGTGTAGTTCATCCACTTCCTTTAATCTCCTGATTGGCAGCCTCCCACAAACAGAAGATCTGAACAGCAGGAGGAGAGTGGAGCTTCTATTCAGCTCAGCAGACTGCTCAATTTTAATTTCCATGTGTATTGTAAGGTAAAGAACCCCAATGGTCAGGTGACTGCCTGTGAGCAAGCACTCTGTGATGGTGGAAAGGAAGAACTCCCTATTAACAGGAAGACACTGTTGGAGGGGAAGCCATCAACCCCAATTTGTTGAGAGCGGAAAGAGAATAGGGAAGAAAAAAAAAAAGAAGAAAAAAAAAAGGAGAACCACACAGTAAAAGAGGATATAAACTAGTCTGAGGTACTCAAATGACCTTATTAGTGACATTCCCTATTCGTGACATCACACAGAGCCAAGAGCAGATAAACAAATATAAAATAATTGCCCTTTGGGGATAAATAATGACTTTCTGATTCTGATAGAGCGATCTGAATGACTTCTGCATGCTACCATCGTTGTTCAAAACCTTGTTAGGCATCTTTTTTTCAACTTTTTCTATCATCATTATTATCCTGCCCTTGCTCTGTGGTTCATCCTCTGTGCTGATAGACTACCGAGTCTCACCTGCGTTCACATAAAGCCAATTAGGGCGGCGCACGGCTTGCTCTCTCCCCTCGCTCCCTGACAGCCTGCTGCGTGCAGGGTTCATAGTCTTTTTCTTCTTCCGTTTGTTTTACCAGGCGGCTCTTTGAAAGCTTTTGTATAATAAGGGCTTCCTAGAACTGCAGCAACACTGTCACCTCAAACATTAAAAGTAGGTAAAGCATAATTGGCCTAGTTGGAAGAAAAATTTTGTATTTTGGTAAAAGAAAACACAGTTTGAGTACTAATTTCATCAAAGCACATTTACACAGTTTGTGAATTTTGGTTAAACCTAAATGAGCAAACTACTCAAAGTTCATCTAAGTTTTAAAGATTCTGAGATCAAGAGGAAGAAGTCCAGATACTTAGGCACGATATCCGCTTTATGCTCTTCACATGTGTTATTTTGAACACAACAATGACAAAGAAGTGAAAATAATAAATGATAAAGCAGTGTGCAGACATACCGTCAAATGATGGTGGTTACTGTTGCGAAGTGGGGGCAGGGCGGCAGGCGACGTGGCCTGAGAGCCGTTGTGACCGGGAGAGTAGACCGGCTCGCCCGTTTTGCCTGAAAGAGAGTGAGAAAAGATGATTATATGACAGCTTTGTTATTGTCATGTGTGTTTTAATGCCTTTTACATCATAAACACCAATGCCTGTGTTTCAACTAGTCCTGCTTGGACAACAAACAAACAAAAAAAACAAAAAAAAGAAAAAAAAAGGTTTCTTAATTTGAGTGTTTTAGCCTCAGGAGGAAGCCAAGATGAATTTTTTTTTTTGAGTCATAGATGGGAAACCTGACGAGTTACACAACCTTTATTGGGCAGTATCACGAAAATGAAGACTAAAACTGTGGTTTTAAGAGGTTTTAGACCAACTCAGCACTGTGCTGTCTACGAAGATAAAATGAGCTGAATTCACACCATGGTGGAGGAATGGGAAGAATGGAAAAGCCTCCAGTTATTCCAGCAGCACAGGAGCTACAGTTATTAACTAAATATCTTGAAACAATATCTGTAAACATTCTACAGACGCAGCTCCACATATGTGAGGATCTGCTGATTTTTATGCAGTTTTTGCAAGAAAAGTTAATCTGTAACTTTTCTTGCAAAAAACTGTCATAAAAATATCACCATTTACTTACTTATTTTTAAATCTGAATTAGCTTAGTATATCATTTTCAATTTTCACCTACTTAGACATGCTGATAAAACTCAAACAGCTTAATGCCCCAGTTCTCAATTTTAAAGAAAGTTATCTGCATTTGATAAGAGCTGTAAGAATAAAGTTAACTCTTAATCTTCTTTTTTATTTCCTGGAACAAGAGAAATCTGACTCCACAGCTTTTTTCTGTGATGCTGTAGTCTTTGACCTTGTGTACATTTCCTGTTTGTATTGTACCATCTAATCACTGCACCAAAAACCCTTTTCACGCTGCCACAAGGTAACAAAGATGATGTTCTTCTGGTTTTTGCAGTTGAATTGCTGCGAGTAAACTGCTTCTAACATTTATTTTTATTTAATAATTTTTATTTAATTGTTATCCAATTAGCTAATCGCACAGCAGCACCTCAAAGCACTCAGACATGGTCAAGATGACCTGCTGAACGTCAATCAGGAAAGCAGTATTTACTCAAATAACCACTCATTACAACCAAGGTATGCAGAAGAGCATCTCTGAATGCAAAACATGTTGAAACTCGCAGCAGATGAGCTGCGGCAGCAGACCAGCAGATCTTTCGCATCCATTTCTTTAGATCCTGGGATGATTTGTTGCTTTTTGAGATCTTTTAGGCTACTTCACTTTATCATACAGGTTCTATTTAAGCAATTTAATAATTCAACAGATCTGGCAGAAATCAGACAATAAAAGTTAATTTATGACTTAGAGGGGGTAATTACTTTTTCACATGAGATGAGTTAGCTTTGGATACGTTTTTTTTTCTTAATGAATGAAATAATCATTTAAAAACTGCATTTTGTATAGAGATCGAAAATGTGGCGTCATTTCCAGGGTAAAACCGCAAAGGATTGTGGGTACAAGTGGCTAGCGCGCACAAGACAGCAGTCACACAGAGATAAACAGAGACACAAAGAATGGCAAGAAGCTGTTGTATTATTAACTGCTATAGCCAGTCGCATGACAGCCACTGGAAGCCAACGGGTAAAGCAATTGGTTTTTATCGGATTCCTTCGTGGAAGAAAAATTGTTCAAGTCATGTTTCCGAAGTCACGAAGAGGCAACTGAGGGCTTGGATTGCGGGGTAAATCCCGAAATGCACGGTGGTACAAGAAATCCCTTTCACTGGAAAGAACAGCGACTGTCGCTGCCCCCTCTCTCTTCCAGTACTCCAGAGCGAAGATAGCCTTTTCGTCAAGTCTGTCTGTACGGACCTGCCGTGTTCTCCTTTCATTTTGTACATAACTGTTTTCAGAGCAAATAAAATGCAGGTAGGGATTAAAACCGCAGAATTAATGGTTACTGGTGCTGGAAATGCTAGCGCTTGCAGTGTTTTAATTTTGCTGCCACTCGTACTTACAATGCAACGTGCGAAAGTCACGTGGTCTGTCGATCTCTATTTACCCGGGTTATTTTTGTCCAAGATTAATTTGGTATCTGAAACATGTGAAGGTGACGAATGTGTAAAAACTTTGTGTTGACACATACACAAACATACACATGTGCCAAAAATAAACCTGTGGGAAACACTGCAGTCTGTACAGTACCATGTAAATACAGCATAAGAAAGCTTGAAGTGGCTGAAAGCTTAGCTACCAGTCCACATGTAAACAGCTCATTGACCATCCTGCTAACTGCCTTCAAATAGCTCTGGACTGGACTGACCCAAAGCAATCCTGTTCATTCTGGAGTCAGTCCTATAGAGTCTAAGCAGGATGAAGGTTTTAATTTAGCCTCGTAATCTCCAACACAGTGCCTACCTCTCTGCCTCTCCCTCTGCAGCTTCACCTTCTTTAATAGCAACATGACGACAGCAACACGATGCACGGGTCAGAGGTCACAGTGTCTTCTTAACTGAAGAGCCAAAAGTTTAAACAGCCGCTGGGTGATAAAGCATGTTGGACTTTAAACAAGACACTTATCAGCTTTTGCCGCTGTCAATGGTTCATGGCCCGACTCAGAGTGACGACGTGAAAAAGGAGAAGCAGGAAATCAAAACTCAGCAACCAGCAGAGTCTGTTAACTTAAGAACTGCCTCTGAGGGAGCAAAGCAGTCACTTTCACATCACTTTTAAAGGGGAACCAGTGATATAAACAAGAGCAGGCCAAACATTACCACATACTGATTGCACAGGGTTAATACGCAGATTTCAAACAGCTCTGACCTGAACCCCCGAAAACGGTGACAGGACTCCAAGGAGTTTAAAGGGAAAAGGTGTCTGACAACAGTCAAAGTTTTCATGTCTTCTCTGCCACTTTGGGTCGTTCACAGGAAACGTAACTAACAAATGAAAACATAAAGCAACAAAGAGAAGTTCAGTGGCTGACTCTTCTCACCTCCACACAGCCAATCAGGACTTTTCACTGTGAGCTTCAGATTGTGTTTCAGGAGGTTATAGACACAAATGCCTGCAGCACAGATGGACGTGGTACAGGATACTTCCATGTGCTACCTGGGAAATATCACATGTAGAGGCTCAACTTTCTCAGGATAAAATATTTTTAAAGCCTCATTCTGAAGTAAAATCAGCATTTATCAGATTTCACAAGTAAAGTTGGTTTCAACAAAAACAGCCCAAACTCTGTTTTGTATGGCTGATCAGTAAGCTAACCCACCCATTATGTTGAGTCATGCCTGTGAGCTTATTTCTGTAATAATTCAATCATCGGTGAATCAGAAAGCTCCAGATCATTAAAATATTTTCCGAACAGCTGGAAATGAAAATCAGAATCTTCCGCTGGCTCGTCATGGAAACAATAAATGGATAAACAAAGAGGACCCTTGCAGGCCACCGTCCAGTGACTTTCTGTGTCGGTGCAAGTTGAAGCAGGCAGATGGACCGGACTGCTGCTCTCCGCCTCTAATCCAAACTTAATCCCGCTAATGAGGATGACATGGAGGGTGAGGCAAAACCACATCGGCAAGCCCACAAGGCATGACGCAGGACGCCGAACAACTGCATGATGAAGTCGGAGACTGTGGACTAATTTTTGTTAGTCCAAAACTAAAACTTTTATGTAACACTGGGATTTTAAAAAGCCGCCATTTTTGCCTATTTGATTACATTTTATTGGAAAAAACTTTTAATCAGTTAGCCAGAAACACTGTAGTCAGATCAGGGCTCTAGACTAACTTTTTGGCACAGTTGCACTGTTGCGCCCAACTTTTTTTTTTTCCCCTTTCTTAGGTGCACCAGCACAAAAGTTAGGTGCAAACAAATTTTTCATCCGCATCGCTTAACACCGCAGCTTTACACATTTCTTTTTTTTTTTTTTATAAATTGCTGTCCATACAGACAATATTGATTTCTAAATGATTAATAATCTTGTCAACTAGGGCTGCCACAAATTATTATTTTGATAGTTGATTAGTCACCAATTATTTTTGCACTTAGTCGACTATTCAGATCGTGCATCCATTGGACGTAAAACGTACAGCTTATTGCACCAGCATGCATCTGCTCTTATATAACTATCATTAGTTTACAGCTTTAAGTGTTTAAGGTATGTGCTAACTAAAAATAAAGACAAGATGATGGTTTATTAAATTTTAATGGCAACTGCAGATTGTTTCGGTGGAGTTTAATAAACTCAGCCGTCTGCTCCTTGCTATCTAAAATATAACTGGACAATGGGAAAGAGCTGGATGAAGAAACCACTGAGAAGGTGTGGTATGAAACATGGAAAGAACATAAAAATACAACTCAATCATTAAAGTGGAGAGAATTCATCTGGAAAAATCAAATTCACTACTTTATTACACCTAAGATTAAAAATAAACAAACCAATACACAACAAATGGCCTGTATTTATATAGCGCTTTACTAGTCCCTAAGGACCCCAAAGCGCTTTACATATCCAGTTATCCACCCATTCACACACACATTGACACCGCGTGTATAGAGCAGGTAGTGCAACAATAGAAAAATAGTTGCGGGACGGCACTGTGTAGCGTTTGTCTAGGGTGTTGATCATTTTCCTAAATCCCTCGTTTTGCACAGTGTTGATGGGAGCCATATCTTTGGTCAGGTGATAAGTGATAGCCTCCGTAATTTCTTTGTGCCTGTGAAAGTTCGACGTGTATAGGGAAGCGCTGTATAAGGTTCCTGTTATTGATGTTTGGGTGGTTGACCGGGACGGATTTTCTCCTGTCACTTTCTCGTCATCCCTGACGTGCTCTCCGTTGTTTTTTCCCTGCTAATTTTAGCATCACACCACAGCTTCTAGCTTTTAGTTAGCAGTTAGCATTAGCAGCACATCCTGCGTCCAATGTGAAAGGACTTTTATGCTGCGCACTGTGACTCACAGCAATGGTCCTGGGTCAGCCCTGACTTTGTGTTAAACTAATCCTAAAGTAATAATGGTATTTCTAACCACTGATATACCACAACTTTTTCCTTTCAACAGCTACTGAAAGTTAGGGGACCTAGCTGCTATCGGATATTTATATAGCAATCCTCCAGCTTCAAACTGTATCACCCTTCAAAGACCTGCAGTTTAAAAAAGCGCCCCTCCGACAGCCAAACCCATCTGTTCTCTGATTGGATTGTTACATTTGTGATTGACATGACATTGACCAATCAGATGAAAGGAAGAAAAATAGGGTCAAAATCCGTACTTGTAACTTGCAGGGTTTTTTTTCTAAGTCCACACACACAAATCTTTTTTACGCACACACAAATCTTTTTTACAAGTACAAAATATTTATGACCACATTTTGAGCCCATATCCTTGCTTCAGTCAGAAAAATAAAATTATCAGCCAATAAAAGCATTAAAAGCAGAGGTTAAATCTCCAGAGCAGCTCAGGCTCTAACTCAGACCATCCAGTGTCCTGCTGGGCTCTCAGCCCTTCATCAACTCTGCAGGGGCTCCTGCAACACGTACTGATAGTGTAACAGGGATCTGTACTGAAGGCGCACACAGCCTCCCTCGCTGCGCGCCCGACAAATGCATGCTACCGGAGTGGAAAAGCAGCGCTCTGAATGCAAACTCAACACCGAGCTGGAAATGCCAGAGAGCCGGCAGGCATGCTCGGCATGCTGCTCAACCGGTCGAGTGGGAAAGTCAGCGCTGTGACGCTCAGCAATGTCACAAGCCAGCAGAGGTGCTGGAGATATAAAAGATGTGGGTAAAAAAAAAAAACTACGAAGCTCCCAAAGTCACAGCATGCTGTCCCTCACAGGGTCCTGTAGATGACTCACTGACATTTAGTTGAACTTCTACACTATTCCCTACTTCTAACACTGTAAAAACAGTGAGTGAAGTATCATAAAAAAAAATTTTTTTTTAAAAAACAGACGCCCATGGCTGGGTGTTAATGACACCCAAATTTAGCAGCACATACAGCTGTGGAGTCAAAGTCCCTCAGTTTTGAAGCTGCCGATTGGCTGTTAGGACTCTGGTTGGGCAATCCACTAATGTAGAGGTGTCAAACATGCAGCCCGGGGACCAAAAGTGCTCAGCCAAATGGTCCAACAGAACCTGGGTGGCTTTACAAAGTGTAAAAATTGCAGTAAAGCCATTAATTACTTGTATGTTTTTATCAACATATGCTGCTGTTCCTTTGGTGGTGTGCTAACATTACTACGCAGGAGGGTAAACAAACTGTTTCAGTCATGAAGATGTAAACTGACTCGTACTGCTGCTGTTCAGTCACACATGTGAAGACTTTTCAAACTGTAATTCATCCAAACTCGACTTTTAAAGAGCAGCGGCTAAACCAAGAGCTGGACTAAAGCATCAACCTATCGCCTCAGGAGGCAGGTATGTGCTGGGTATTCATGTTTCTGTTTAATTATGGAAATCGGATGCCGTCATCATACTTATTCAGGCTGCCTCGCCTTTTTAACATTTCACTTCCCTTTCAGCAGCATCTTTTTATTTTAAAGCCACAAATTCAGCCACAGTTTCACTGTTTGGACTTTGAAACCTGATTTCTGGGTAAAATCACCAAGAAAATTAATATCAGAAAATTCACAATTTCACCTATTTTTGCCCTTTAGAAGTCAAAACTAGTCACTTTATGGCACAGACACTCAGATACATGAAGATAAAGACAGGGAAACTGGGGAAACTCGTGTTAAGAAACAAGAATTAAGCAGTAGTGCATTCAAATGGAAAACAAGAACAAATCAGCCCGATGACATCCAAACTTTTCCATTTCAGAATCACTGTTAATTAGCAGCAGCTGGTAAAAACCCACATTAACGAGGTTTGTCGATCTATCTGCGAGAGTGACGATCAGCACTACTTGTAAACAAGCAGCTGTGATGTTTTCAAAGACAGAAACTCTCTGAATGTGGGTATTCTGATAACCAGGCACCATCTGCTTTGACACAGATAACCGAGACAGTTGCAAACTCCGCCCTCCTCTCAAAAGCACCTTTTAAAACCCCGTGTGCTGCTGCAGCAGAGCCAGTTTAACAGACATTTGTCAGCACGCAGTGTCAACATTACGACATCCACCCCATGCTTGTTGGTGTACAGTGAGAAACTGGGACACAGATCTGGAAACAGTGCATGAACTGGCACAAACTGCCAGCACACAGCAGGAAACAGACTCTGATTCAAGCAGCTAATGAACTGATTATAAAGCAGGTGGTTAGACAAGGATGAGGGATGAGCAGGGAAAGCTTGCTACAAGTCTGACAGTTTAAATGACAAAAACAGGACTGTGATCACAGAGTAATTATACTCTGTATCAGCCACTGTCTAAACTTCATTACTGACAGCACATCGCTGGCTGTGAGCAAATGACAGCAATAATATCAGAGCTATGTTACATCTGGCTGCCTGCCTCTGTTTACATCACTGTAACTGAATACAGCAATGTGCAATCAAACTCAACTGCAATGTCTTAGTTCCTAAAGATAGCATAATACATTGCAAAGCATATACTTCATGCTACTACACATAACACCCTTACATTATCCACAAGACAAGCTTCAAATAAATTTGGCACAACTGCCTGACATACACGTTGCTGTATATATGAGGCCTAAAAAGGTTAAATTACCTGTTATTTATTTCATGAAGCACGTGATATTTCTTTTAAATATGTTTATTGTAGAATTAGAGTGAAGATGAGTTAACACAGTTTGAAATAAACTTGTGAAAAACAACTTAACAGTAACAATAGTTGGGTTGTTATGTAAAAACAAACAGAAACAGGCAGCACAACAAAACCTAGATATTATTACCAAAATGAGGTATATGCCAACACCAATCAAGTAAGTCAAAAGAACTACTACTACTGTGCCAAGTTAATAAGAGCAAATCTTGAAAACAAGAAATACTCGTTTCACCATGCACAACACGTCCCTACATTATCCTCAGATGCCATAAGGACGTACATACATGCATGTGTATGTATACACATACATGTGTATATATAGCCTGTTTCAGTTTAAGCGTTGTTTTCAATAAATTGCATCCTCAAAAATGTTTTGTCTCACTCCCATTTCTTCTTGTTGAAGCTCTACTTGAAACCTTGTTAAGATCCAACAATGCAAAATACAAATCCCACTCAAGTGATCTTAAACTGTTGTCTGGGACTGTAGTTTGTGTATGTGATTCTACTCTTAAACAAGGGTTGTTTGAGACTGGTGTGACTGTTACTAATGCTCAAAAAAATCCCACAAGGATTTTTTTGTGCTACCAGTACGATAAAGAGTAAAAATAGTATGGTCCACAGTACACGACAGTAAACAACACAGTCAAAATAAAATTGCCACAGGTGACCGGTAAGGGCCTTATACTATGAGAGACTGCAGAAATTGTTCGATTTACAACACTGACAAAAAAAAACAACAAAAAGTAAAAATGAAGTTAAAGGTGTAATTTTTACTTTAAAGGTAAACCTCCGTTTACATTTTGTGTCGCACTTTTCAGCGTTTTAGCAGCTGGATGACATTTGTACACAAGTCAATTCATTTCCACTGAAACTGTGACTGCAGCAATCACAAGTTTTTTGCACACTAGTCGGGGTCTTTTACCCTAGCAACAGGAGAGTTGCCAGGGGACCTACGTGACTGACTTTAGCGATCATTTTTCCAACGATTGCCATAAAAATCCACAAATTGCTCACAAAAATTATATTCATTTTCCACCTCACAACTGGGGTGATTGGGGACTTACTTGATCCCTTCCCTTAGTTATCACACATCTAGAATGGTGGATAAGTTAAGTCACATGGTTAGTGGTCAAGAGTCTCCAAAACCTCAATAAGCAAAACATAAAGCCTGTTTTCCAAAACCCAGTAACCCTGGTTATCACCTTGTCAACCAAGCTAGTTGCTGAATAGTTCCCTAGGTAACCCCTCCTGTGGCTACCATTAGCTTTTACATCCATGTGTGTATATTTAAGGCCCAATTTCACTAGCCAAGATTAGACTACCATTTTATATCACAGTGTGAATTACATTGGTACCTCGCTAACCAGGCTAGCTAACAACTTCCTAGCACAAATATAAACAGATTTTCCATGAGCAAAAGTTAGAACTCCATTTAATATCATGATGCTAGCAAGTGCTAACATCAGCTAACAACTCATTAATATTTTTAAATGCCTTTTCAGCACCCTATTTAAAAAGAAAGTAAATTGTACATATTATACATTTGCTCCAAAATAGGGTCATGTCCTTAAAAACAAACAAACAAACAAACAAACAAAAAAACAAACAAACAAAAAAAAACAGCAACAAAGGTTTAAAGTAGTAGAGTATTAAAAAGTAGCTAACCAAGCTAACAATTTCCCAAGTCTGCCCCACATCCGGTTTCAAGAAAACATCTAAATGGGCCAAAGCTGTGGCTTCAAAACAGCAGACCAAAAACCAGCGGCTGTCTATATCCAACATGTCCAAAAGTCTATAAATACACCAGCCAAAAATAGCCCATCAGTGTAAATAAAGGAGTTTATGGCTAATAAAGCTTCAAAATAACCACTATGGCCAACCTTCAGGCTTCAAAACAACAGTCCACGCACAAATGGATGGCTACGCCCTTTAATCTGTTTATACCATAAGTAATTTCTGCTGTGACTTCCTCACACTAACAGCATTAATGCAATGCTAATATACCAATCAGGCTCATCACGCAAAATGAAACTGCCTCCAACCATCAAAGTATTTATTGACATTAAGTGTATGATAAAAAAAATTAATAAAAATAAAACCAAGCACAATCGTCAAACCTCTGGAGAGCGAATTAATCTCGTATTAATGGTTCAAACACAGACGCCAGGAGTGTATAAAGAGCTTCCATGCTAGCACAAAGCCACTGAATCCTTATATGAATATAAAGGCAGAATATCAGCTGTAACGCTCAGCGTGAGGCTGTCAAGCTCCTTAAGATTTTAGGAAGTGATAGGAGGGGGAAACCATACCTTTAATGTGGAGCAAACCAACTGACCTCTGACCGAAGATTTATTTCTGTCCGTGGAGCCGGAGGCCAAGAATTACCCGGCAACGGAAAACACACAGAAACCAGCAAAGCTAACATCACACACAGGGCACCAGGAGAGCCAGGACACCGAGGAGTAGCACGGTGACAAAGGCAGCTTGACGGAGAGCAGGAGAAGGAATAACCGAGCAAGGAGAGACTGTGGGAAAAGCTACTGCTGCTGTCACTTCTCATCTGTTTGCTAAAAATTAACCTGATGGACAGAGCTGATTTTCCTTCCTTCACTTCTCCCGCTGTCAGCCCAGCTAGTTCCCAGCTTTTATGCTTAATTTAAAGAGCAGAGACCGAAAAAGGCGAGCCTGGAGGGCTGCTCGTACTGGAGCCACTTAGCTAGCACAGCCCCCAGCCCTACCCGCTCTGCTCCTCCGTGTCTCACTCACTACCTGCCGTTAAAGACAGCCAGAGAAACACTGGGGCATCTCCTCAACCGTGGCCCGGCTCAGGTGCCTTCTGTCAGATACAAAGGGTATGCTCACCCGTCGGAAGGACCGAGGTTACGGGCTTCTTGGTTAACATGGCGGCCGCTCCTCTCCTCTGGACTCAACTGTGCAGAACACCTCCTCTTCCTCCATTAGCCACCCCTCCTCTTCCTCCATTAGCCACCCCTCCTCTTCCTCTACCTACTCCTCCCACTTCTCCTCCTCTCGCTCCTTCAGACCCCGAGACAATTGAAATACCTGCGCATTAGTGTTTCCATCGCCTCATTTAAATATAAACAAACAAAAACAAATAATAAATTAATTTTGTTATTTATAATAGTTTACTGTTAAATCACCGATATATGTTACAGTAGTAGAAGCAATAAATGATAATAATAATAATAATAATAATAATAATAATAATAATAATAATAATAACGGATTATATTAGATTTTCAAATGATAAATAGTACATTGGTGATGATGAATATTAAATACAGTAATTAATCATGTAAAAAACAAATAAAAATGTAAAAAGATAATGTAAAGAATAAAGTAATATATAAGAAATATAAAATGTGAAATAATATGAGATAATATTGAATATTTCTTCATTATATTCATTTTAAAACATTAATATAATATAATATAATCTATTTTAATTTAATTTAACCTCCTAAAACCCGAACTCTTCCACGGCATGCATTTTTAATTTACCTAATTTACCTAATTTTTGTTTCTAAGAAAAATGAGAGCCACATATTAGGATATTCATTTAAAATTTCGATAGAACAGTAGTAGTATAATGTCCTCATAAGCAATGCTCCCTCTAAGCTGCGTGGGTGAGCAATTGCGCACTGCTGACATGGTCTCTGCACAGAAAATCTGCGTTGGGCGCAAAAAATTAAAATTAATACTTTAACAATTCTGTTTTGCAGTGTTAGTCAGTAAGTGACTGGCTGCTCCCGTATGGGATTAGAACGATGCCACTTTATCCCATAGTCCAGCCAATTCACATTCATATATAGGCAGCTAATCAACGTCGTTGACAGGCTATGACAGCGTCCTTATGTGCCGACACTGGTGTTTTAGCTAGCAAAGCAGCGTGGCTGATGTGGAGTGAAACCACGTGGCTTCTGATGATGACAAGCCTAATGACAACATGTACAACCACTGGAGATGTGAGCAGGACAGACGGAACAATTGACGGAAAAGTGTGGACTTTATACCAGTTTTTAAATTGTGTTGATAGGCCACATAAAACCAGAGTTATGATAAAAAATATATGCAATGTTTGGTTTTCTTCCTGAATACTATCGTTGTTTATATTTACTGCAGGAGAAACAGTAAAAACGGCCTTTTATAAGTAAAACGCTCGAAAGCACTCTTCGCCTGTGAGCAAAAACAACGCCCAAAACCCCCACCCTTTCCTGTTGGTCGAAAAATGTACCATGTTGACCAATCAAAAAAATGATATGGCAACATGGCATTTAGTTGTTTAGGAAGGGGGGATGTTTTAGGAGTGATGGCGGTGTTTTGAGATGTGAGACATTTGCGACGTTTAGCGCAAATCTTGTGTAGTTAGTGTGTAGTGTAGCCACTAGTTTTGTTGCGTGTGTCAGAACAATGAGGCGGCTGCTGAATGTTACAGGTGTTACAGGAGTGATACATCTCCTGTTGTCAGGCCTGCAGGTATCAGACTGTTCTCCTTCATCTCATAGTGGAGAGAAATTATTTTTGGGAGTTGCACAAATAATTTGTGTGGCATCAAATTTGATGCAGAACAGCTGATTGTTCTGTAAATAGTTTGAAATGTTTATTTTAAAAAACGCCTTGGCTGCATTTTTAGGTAAACAGCTGCAAAAAACTTTGTTGTTTGCATAACTCAGTTACTTTTTTGAAGAAGTAACTATATAATTAATTGCCCAACATTGGTCATTGTTTACTGTATTTTGCAGACAGAGAGTTACAGGACTTTCTCCCAGACCACAGACTCATACTCATAATACGAGGCAGAGCTTTTTTACTTCCAATAGTGTTAACATACTACACAGGTCATGAACAACATTTATTTTAAATTTTCAGTGTAAGTGGGCTAAAGCAGTTAATTAAAAGTAGTCTAACATAAATGTAAACGCTGTAATTTGATTATTTTAATAAACCATGTAACTTGGATGGATTCGATGCTGGCGTGACCACAGTGCACACGTCTGCTGTTGCTCACAGTGGTCCAAGGGACGCTCAGGGAGTTTGTGTGTTCGCTCAGACACATGAAAAATTAGAGGGAACATTTCCCTACAGTGGATCAGCGTAGGCAAAGTTGAGTATTTTGGTCTAAGTAACCCAAAATGTGATGTCCACATATGCAGTGTAGGGACTAACGCGTTACAGTAACTACGTTATTACTGTGGTAACGAGCACGGTAACTAGTTATTATGCCAAAATCAGGAACGCGTTAATCATTACTGGGAATTATATAGGGTCGTTATTCGTTACTTCTTGCGGTGGCTATCGCAGAGATTCCACAGAGGCCAGCAGGTGGATGAGGGAAAGGGGAGGTAGTAGGAGCAGAGACCCGAGGTGGCCGCAGGTCTGAGTGTCAGGTGAACTGAACTTCAGGTAAGAAGTTATGACCTGCAGTCTATCTGGGTCAGATATAAACCAAGTTTAGGTGGAGTTTATTTTCGTTATGCTGACTTTTTCGTACTGCGTACTAGCTAGCATGATGGAGTTTCTATACAGCTGGGTGGTGCTATGATGTTACTGATGTTGAACTGCTGGTCATGATAGCGGTTTGGATATGTGGTGAGAGGGAAACATGAAGATGAAACCAGGAGATGTCCTTACTGAATCATCAGAGCTGAACAGGTGATGGAGAAACAGGTTTACCTTTTAGGTGACATGAATGAGTTGAAGGGAAGTTATGAACTGTTTCTGAGAGACAAATAACACCAGGATCCTTTTTTAGGTAGCTGACAGCTGGTAACTGTGCAGGGGCGGTCTAGCAAAGTGTTGCCAGGGGGCCAGGTAGGGCATTAACAGGGAGAGGGGGGCACAAAGAAATACTTTTCTTTCTTATTCTCATTTAAAATGTCTAGCTTTTAAAAAATAATTATCTGAATCTTACAACAAACGATTGATAGATTGATGCATATATACCATCAGAACAGTGTACATCACTGTCACAACAGTGTTTGTTTTCATTCAAAGGCTTTATGATTTTTCCTATAATGGTGGGCCGGTCTCTAGTCAAAATGCCCGGGATTTTTTGTCCCAGTCCAGCCCTGTATGCAGCTCATCTGCAGTCTGGTGTTACCTACATCTTCCTATTCGGAGGGCAGAATTTCCGAGTTCTGAGTACAATCAAAGCACCACGACTACAGTTTTCGTGTTGGATGTAAAAAGCGTGTGACGCTGTGACGTAGGCTAGAATCATGGCGGCGGTCAACGACGGTCTAGGCGTGGGATTTCTCTCATGGAAATGTGCACATTATTTTTTCCTTTCTGTTGGTAGGTGGCACAGTGCACTTGTGGCAAGTAAGCAAGCTAGAAGACTAGCAATCTTGCTGGGTATCCAGTTACGGAAGCAACTCATTAACAAGAGAATTCTGAGTAAAACCAAAGTTACTTTCCCTAGTAACTAGTTACTTTGAAAGTAGCGAGTAACTTGAAGTAACTGAGTTACTTTTGACAGAAGTAACTAGTAATGTAATTAAGTTACTAATTTAAAGTAACTTACCCAACACTGCACATATTTGGACGCCAGGTCCTAGGAGGTTAGCATAATACAAAATATGCACTGTTATGACTGTTATTTCGTCTTCTCATCATCATTATTATCATTAAAAAATATATATAAACATTTATAGTTTATGTATTATTTATATTTTAAAAAAGAAACAACTTGTGTCCATAACTATGTTTTGTTTGTTTGTTCATGTTTTTAATTGGTGATTTTAGTATTATTTTTCATAAACACAATAAAAAAAATCTAAAGTCCTGGGAGTTTGAGGGTTTGGTGCAGTATCTTAGCTGTTACGAGGCCTGTGCTCTTCTGGACAGAGACCTCTGATCCTATTTGGACTTTACCTTCCACATCTGCTCCAGTTGTTCCTTCTGCCCCTGGTACTTTCTCTCTCTCTCTCTCTCTCTCTCTCTCTCTCTCTCTCTCTCTCTCTCTCTCTCTCTCTCTCTCTCTCTCTCTCCGTGGCAACAATTTTTTTTCAGTGTATTATGAATACACGGAAGTGTATATGTATAAGTGTAATGTTCTCCTATTTGAAGTTGTGTATAATCCATATTATTGGTAGGTATAGCATATGAGATATATTGTTTATTATGGTATGCTACTTTCACTTTAAATGAGTGATCACTGTCTATGTTACACCTGCACAGTGAGCAGCAGTCTGCTACAGGTCTGTCATAAAAGACAGTGACAGAAATGCGCAATGTTACTCATGTAAACAGAACATTAGAAACAAATCTAAAAATAATCTTGGTCAGATTATGGATAGTGGGCACAGCCTTCTGCACAGCCACCATGTCTTTTA